>NC_024803.2:32492368-33092368 GCF_000309985.2 Brassica rapa | reverse complement strand
AAAAAATTGCAAAATATACTAATATACTCCTATTTATATATAACTAATTAAAAATATTTTATTACCTATTAAAAAAACAATAAGTGATCAAATATAAAACTACATTATAAATTTAAACTTGACTCTATTTTTAAAACAAAAATAATAATTACAAAGTGACATTATTCGTGAAACATAGAGAGTATTAAGAATTTAAGATAATAAACATATACATTTCATTTGCATTATCTTAGTCAAGGCTATTGCATGAATTATTTGTTCTTCTTGCAGGCGCATCCGAATATGAGTGACGTAGAGAGGAAGAAAGTATGCAGCTTAATGGATTGCCAGAAACTATCACGTGAAGCATGCGCTCATGCAGCTCAGAACGATCGTCTTCCCGTTCAAACCATTGTTCAAGTCCTTTACTATGAACAACAACGCCTACGAGGAGAAGTCACTAACGATTCAGATTCTCCAGCGCCACCACCACCACAACCTACAGCAACTGTTCTTCCACCTCCTACAACGACGAACTCTCCAAGGTGAAACGCGAGAACCAGGACTTGAAACTGGAACTTCTCAAATGAAGATGAAGCTTAAAGAGTTTGAGAAAGAAAATAATGAGAAGAAATCATCAACAACAACAACCATGAGCAGCAATCACAGTTCTCCAAGATCAACTGCTTCAATGGATAAGCCTCCATTGCCAAGAAAGTCATTCATAAACTCTGTTTCAAAGAAACTCGGAAAGCTAAACCCTTTGGCATCCCACCTAGAGGAAGAACCAAACCACCTAAAGATCGGAGACACTCTATTTCTTGAAAAAAACATAGTATATAAATACATGAGTTTACGTTTAAGTTTTGTTGGGACTTCTGAGTTCTGATTCAAAGGGGTTTCTCTACTTATAAACATTTGTTTTCTTTGTGTGTTTATGGTGTTTATTCCTACATAAAGCTGGTAATTGTTTTTAATGTAAACTTTTTCATCAAATTTTAAGAATACACCATTTACAGTCATATTTATATATACTGTGAAGCTTCTGAGGATTAGATCATAGATACAGAGAACTTGGAATTCTAAAGCTGATAATGATCTCAAACAAGATCTTGGGGTCATGTATCAGAATTTTACTATTAGATTTTTAATTCTCTTTAATTTGGAAAGCAGAAAATATATAAAAATCATAACTAAAATGAGGGGAAGTAGGTGATGTTTGAAGTCTGAAGGTAAGACCATCCGCATTAGCGGTTTTAACCGGTTCGTGGGCTCGATATCTTAGGCCCGTTGGATTAAAAGAAAATGAAAACAGCGATAATTTAGATGAACCGGGCCTTGGCCATGAACCCGTAAGGCGCGGTTTTTACCATGCGTCGTGCTCTCGTTTGTCAACCGCTTCCGCGTTGACGAGGAGGAAAGTAGGGCTTCCTCGTGATTCATCTCATTTTCCCCTCTTTCTAAAAAAACTAGGGTTTTGCCGTGAGAGGCGATTTTTCGTACGACGACGACTCCCGGAGATTTGCTCCACCTAATCGACGACGATCTCTAGTATCCACGAGCGTAGGTGAGTATCGAGTAGTTTTACAGATTTTTTGGGTCGATTTTGAAGCCATTATTGGATTTTGAAAAAAATTTGGAGGTTTCGAGTAAGGGATTTAAATCGATATATGGGTTTTGATAAAGGGTTGTAGATCATGATGGTGGTTTGTTTTAGGGTTCTTTTCTCTGAGTTTTCAAATCGAGTTAGGGGTTTCGAGTAATGTTTGTAAATCGAGTTATGGGTTTTGTTTTATGGTTTAAATCGTCATGAGGGTTCGATTTTGGTTTCGTTTAATCCTTTTGTTTCGTTATTAAGGTTTAATTTTGACATAATTTTGAATTATTTTACAGATGGATCCGGCAGAAGATAGAAGACATTCAAAGAGGCAAAACCACCACATCAACATGTTAGGGTTCGTGGCCGATTCCGAGGACGGGATTCCTAGAAGGTGTCCGTGTGGTGGGAGACTCATTAACGAGGTTCGCGGGAAGGAGGACTACGACATTCTTCCTGGGAAGCGGTTCTTCACGTGCAAAAACTATGAGGTAAAGTCTCTTGTGTAAAACTACACTTTAATAAGTTGTATATCATTGTTGTTATTGCTGTCAATCGAAAAGACTCTGATTATTCTTTATGTTGTAACCAAGGCTGATGGGTTCCATTATCGTCAGCCTTGGGTGATAGGTGTGCAGGAGGAGCTGTAGAGGCTGACTAAACGGGTGGAGGAGGCTGAGCAGGTGATGATGGGGGGTCTCGAATCTCACTAAACAGATTGAGACACTTGAGGTTAGTGAAACATTGCTCTTTCATCGCTGTAATTATTTTTTCCATATATTTTTATTACAGTGACTAACACAAATGTCATTTATTTTTCCCATGTCCAGGAACAGGTTAAAATCCTCAATGAGAAGGTCTATGACCTCACTGTGCAGGTCGATACCCTCGAGAAGGTCTGCTTCGATTGACAACCAAAGGTTAGACTCAGCTAAACTAAATCTCTGGTCATTGGTATCTCTCGATTGAATTAGAAGTAGAACTAGAACTAGAACGAGAACTAGATGTAGAACTAAACTAAACTACAACGAGAACTAGAACTAGAACTAGAAGAAGAACTAGAAGTACAAGTAGATATTTTATAAACACACATTAATGATCTGTTGGTTGGTTGGTTGGTTGGTTGCTCTGATTAATTTGAATTGTACTTAGCATGAGTTAATTGTTTCGACTGATTTGATGTGTATCTGCTCATAGGTATCTAGTAGTTGTGTAATGGCTTGTGTAATGAATTTTGGTTGGTAGAGTTCTTTTAATTATCTCTCATTTCAAACGTAAAAACTACTTTAAAAACATAGTAACTCCACACTTAAAATTCACAGAAACATCTAAACACCAACCCAAACGAAAACACCCCAAACCAAATAACATGGCCCCTTTTTCCCTTAACTCTACCGGGTTTGTTAACCTGTTAGCTTCGCAGAGCAGTCCACCAATAGACGTAGACTTTGCTGAGCCAGGTGTTAACTCTCCCGGGTTAGTTAAGCCTGCGGAAAGGAGAAAGTGGTCATCCAAAGAAGACCTTGTGTTGATCAGTGCTTGGTTGAACACCAGCAAGGATCCCATAGTCAGTAATGAACAGAAGTTGGGCTCGTTTTGGAAGCGAATAGAGGGGTATTTCAATTCGAGTCGTCAGCTCATT
Organism: Brassica rapa; assembly: GCF_000309985.2. Taxonomy (NCBI): domain Eukaryota; kingdom Viridiplantae; phylum Streptophyta; class Magnoliopsida; order Brassicales; family Brassicaceae; genus Brassica; species Brassica rapa. The sequence continues at coordinate 33,089,150 of NC_024803.2, read as the reverse complement.
GGCTCTGCTCCTAGGGAGTGGGGTCAATGTAAGCAGAAGTGGGGAAGAGTGAATGAGCAGGTTTGTAAATTTTTGGGATGCCATGAAGCGGCGTTTTTAACAATTGTCTTAGAAGCTGTGGCATCACAAGATCTTTGGATATGACACGCATTTTTCGGATTACCAGGTACCCTCAACGATATCAATGTTCTTGATCGGTTACCAGTTTTTGATGACATCTTACAAGGTCGAGCACCTAAAGTTAAGTTCAAGGTCAACAACCACACTTATCGTATGCCCTATTATCTTACTGGCGGAATTTATCCAAATTGGTCAACATTTATCCAATCCATTCCACTTCCTCAAGGTCGTAAGGCAGAGCTATTTGCTGAACATCAAGAATCCTGTAGAAAAGATGTCGAACGTGCTTTTGGAGTTTTGCAATCGAGGTTTGCAATTGTTAAAAACCCAGCTCTACTATTGGACAAGAAAAAGATTGGAAAGATAATGAGAACTTATGTCATATTACACAATATGATAGTAGAAAACGAACGACACGGATACGCTCAAATTGATACATCTGAGTTCGAGACAGGAGAGTCAAGCAGAAGTTCCAAGGTCAAAAGGAGAGAAAGTATTCATGTCGATAATATGTTAGGCATTCGCAGAGAAGTTTGAGATACAGAAAAGCATGATCGTTTGAAAGCTGATTTAATGGAGAAAGTATGGCAAAAGTTTCGTGATGAAGATGAATAATCTTTGTATTTTCTTGAAATCTCAAATGTATGAATTCTGAAATGTATTGAATAAAACTTTTATGTAATTTTTTTATGTAATATATTCTTAATGTATTGAATAAAAAGTTTTAAAATATTTTTATATATTATTATATTTTATTCATGAAATGTCAATATATTGAAAATTTTTAAAAAAATTTAAAAATAATATTATTTTATTCTTATGAACCCTTCTTCAGGTTCACTAATGCAAGAACACAATAGATAGAGGTTCATCATTATTCAATGACCCACCAAAAATATATTTAAAAAATCCTATTAACCACCACTAATGCGGATGCTCTTACGGCCCCATATATTTAGTATTGCCGATTGCGTGTTTTAAAAACAAACTTTTTTTAAAAAACAAATTTACATACATTCCATACACCAAAGAAGCATTAACGGTGGTTAAATATTTTTACAGATTTTTATAGCGAAAATAGTTATTATTAAAAATGTATTTATTTCATATATTAAATATTAAATTTTATTTCTAAAATTTATATTTAAAAAAAAAACTTAATATACAAAATATTTTTGAAATTTTAATATGCTTAATTTGTAAAAAACGTTTTAAACCTTTTGCATATATATAAATTAAATAGGGCAATTCTCTCAAATAGTTATATTTTAAGTTTTTGTCACATTAATAGTCTTCAATAAAGTATATGACCAAAATAGTTTCTTTTTATTTTGAAAGTTTTTATTTTTATTTTTTTTAATTTGAAACTTTTTACAACAGATTTGATGAAGAGTGAATGAAATATTGATGAAATAATAAATATAATAAATGTATTTCAAATATTTAAATGATTACAAGATTTTGATCCAAATGTCCATCTATTTCATAAGGTCAAACTCAAACCAACTATATTATTAAAACTGAAGTACACTTTAGTATTGTTTGGAAACATAAATAGTAGTATAACTGAGAATTGTTTGGAAATGTGGATAGCAATATTACATTAATTGTATTTCCATATTTGACTCATATCAACAAATTTATTAATTATATTACCTTAACAATATTTCACATCATTAATTATATTACCGTGATACCAATAGTGTAGATTTTTATTTATTAGTTAATCAATATTTATTTTGTGTCAATTATAAAATAAAATAAAAAGTAAAATAACTAAGTTTTGCATAAGGTTAAACGTTTGGTTTAGTTTGTTTTACTAAAAACTTTTTTTTTTAGTTTCAATCGGTGGAAATTACGTATCCAAAAACCCAATTCAAAGACATGTTTTGTGAATAAAATCATAACTTAAATCAAAATAATAAAACTGAATTACATTTATTGTCACTTAATTTTCACTCAATATAATTGTCTTACTAAATAAAAACTCATTCTATTTCACTTAATTTAGCCAAATACATAGATTAAGTCTTTTTATTAGTTTATAAAATCAGTTAGGCATGAACACTAGATATTCACTTAGGTACGAGCTGTTCCTTTTGGGTATAGTTTTTTTTTGTTTTAAAATTACTCCCTCTTTTAATATTATAAATTTATGTGTGTGTTTTGAGTTGGATCTTTTTGAGTCTGGATGAGTTCGGTTCTGATGTATGACCCTAAAAATATCTAAATAACCAATGTATTGAAACGTTTTAGATATTTGTACCTTAAATAACCATATTATCCGATTTGATCCAAGTCTTTTGAATACAATTAGTTATATTACGACATATCTTAAATATAAAACACTAATTATGAAAACAAATATTAATGTATACAAATATAAGTATAGTGTTCTTTTATTAATTTGATTAATTATATTACTTTAACAATACATCACATCATTAATTATATATACCGTAACAATGGTTCAAATCATTAATTATAATATACCACCAAAGATTTTTTATTTATTAGTTAATCAGTATTAACTATGTGCAATTATAAAAAAAAAGAAAAATGTAAGATAACCGAGTTTTGCATATGGTTAATAGTTTGGTTTAATCTGTTTTATTAAAACTTTCTTTTGTCTTAATTTCAATTGGTGAAAAATTACATAGCCAAACACATAAGTCAAAGGCATAGTTTATGTGAACAAAATAATAATTTAAATCAAAATAATTAAAACATATTATATTTATTGTCCCTTAATGTTTCACTTCATATAACTATTTTACTAAATAAAAATTTCTTTCTATTTTTTCTATTTTTCCAAATATTTAGAAAGAGTTTTATTTTTTATTTATTTACAGAATCAGTTAGGTATAGACATTCGAATACTCATTCAGATACAAGTTGTTTCTTTCGGTATTATTCTTTTTGGATTTTGAAATTAGGCGTTCTTGGATATTATAAATTTATGTATGACATTTGAGATGGGTCCTCCGAGGTCTGAATGATTTTGATTATGATGGGCAGAAACATAAAAATATCTAAATAACCAATGTATCTGAAACGGATTCGGATATTTGTACCAAAAATAATTTTATTACCTGATTCAGTCTGAATCTTTTGAATACAGTTAGTTATACGACGACATATCTTAAATATATAACACTAATTATAAAATAACGAATAAAAATTTATAAAACCGTAAAAATTAACCTCCGCACAGGCGTGCGGTTCAATCTCTAGTGTTAAATTAACTCCTAAATTCTTACTAAATGAACCAAGAATTTATTCCTTTTTGTACTTCATTCTTCCTTTTTCTTTTTTTCTTTTTTTGTTTGAAAAGAGAAAAATCGAAATATTAACACTAAGCTAAGGTAATGGTTTACAAACATCTTATTTATTTCATCACTATTTCATAGGTTCTTTCGTATCAGTTACAAAAAAAAGGTTCTTTCGTATGTACCAATCCCAGCCGTAACTATTATAGATGGAAATACATCGAATCGAAACTGGAATGGTAGCACCACTAGTCCCATAAAGCCGGCACTGAAGGTCATGCATGAATTAATTATTTATCAAAAAAGTATGAAATGACTGACTCTGAAAAGAGGTTCAACGTATTAAATTCCATGAAGATATTATTCGTCATCTCTTTAAGAATTTCTGAATCCTAGAGTAGGCCTTGTGCATCAAGCATGGAATGACTTTGGGAAGAGAGAGGTTCAATGTATTTAAACTCCATAAATGATGGTTCTAACAGCGCCAACTTTGGTTCGTCGGTTTTTGACGGCTACGGGCATGTGGTGGTTCTCGTGTTTTTGATCGTCACATCGAGCGTTCGGTCTTCACTCACATCCCAGCATCTCATAGGTTTGCTTGAGCCTCTTGTGGTGGTGTGCGGGGTAGTTGTGTGCAGGTTTGGGCTCTGATTAGGGATTGCAGAGGTGGCGACCCATTTTGCTCGGTTCGGCATCGTGTACAGGCCGTTTCCGGATCGAATAATTGCTCGATTTGGATGTTGTGTGTGAATTGCGTTGCTGCTGTTGCTGTTGTTTGTATGGGCATGTGCTTTGAGGCTTTCAGCGAGCTGTTTTCCAGTGGGTCATTATCTTTAAGAGTGAATCATCGGAGAGACCAAAATTACTGGGTTCCGACTCTCGGTTGAACTTGGCTCCTCTTTTTGCGGCAAGCTGTTGGTGCGGACTAGGTTGTGTCTTGGGACTGTGGTTATGGTGGTCGTGTTTGCTTGCCCATCGCTGATCGATCGAATGTGTGTTTAGGTTTTTATTTTTGTCATTTTACTTTTTGTTATCTTATAATTCTGTAACAAATTTAAAATTCGGTAATAATATCTTAACATTTTTACCCCAAAAAAAACTCCATGAAGATCATTTTCGTCACCACAAAACAATCTCTGAATCCTTATATTTGTCGTACCATTTGATGGACGTAGGCCTAATTTTTGGGCTTTAAGCTTCCTTACAGGCCCAAGTTCTTATGCATGCATTTTCCATTTGAGTTTTCAGAAGAGTATGATTTCGGCCTAAATCATATGGCCTTTTTCTGAATCACTGCATATGGATACAGTAGAATCAGGCATAGATTGACTTTGAGACGAGGTTCAATGTATCAAACTCCATGAAGATCCTTTGTCTGAAACGTACTACTTTTTAAGATTCCCCGTACTTTACAATAGTCCCATAGGATCTCCTTTTCTTTTATTTTCTTGTGTCAGAAGATGCTCATAGCTCTTGTAACGGAGACAGACCATTATCTTAACTCATAATCTTGTGACTCTTGTCTCTTTTTCTCAACAATGCTTTAGATTAATCATAAAATAAACAAAGCCAGGCTTGAAGCACTCAATCGAGTTTAAAACATTGTAATAAATTGTAGGTTATATGCTTTGGGTGAATCAGAGGACAAAGCAATGAACCTCTCTCCTATAAATCTTAACCAGCAGATTTGGTATTTTATTAACAAGTAAACATTTCAGTGCGGAAGTACTAAAATTATTATGTGTTAGTATATATAAGTTATTAGGTTATTTTTGTATGCATGGACCGAAGAAATTCAACAATAGGTAGTGGAAACAATAACTTCCCACAACTACCGGTTCGTTATGTTTACCAAATCATCGATGCAAGCCCATACTTAAACCAACGTAACATCCCCAAATGCATGTGATAATGAGCGAAACAGTCATTAGTAGTCCTTAGAAATTATAAAGTCATGTAGTGATTAGTGAACATGACCTAACATTATCATGATTCTAACTGTTCAACCATTTGTGTCAAGCTTAACATTACCAACTTATTGAGCTTCCATATATAGTATGATCATCTCTAAACAAGATCTAGATAGCTAAAACGTCGCTTAGTGTTTCAAGCCAATCCATCATTAGTGTCATGTGAGGGGTACAGTATAATCCGCTGATCTCTTGAGTTCATGTCTCATATACTTTCAATGTATATGAAACTTGAAGTTTCTCAGTGAGAACAGTTGTTTCTCCTTGTCAATATTTTTACATTGTTTTCTTTCAAGCGAAGCAATTCTTCTTAAAATAAATCTCACTTTCAAAACGAAGTTCAATGTATCAAATCGCATGTAGATCTTTTGTCTGAAACGTACAACTTTTAAGATTCACCGTACATTAACATCATCTCATGATCTAGCTTTATTCGTATACATACGACCTACATAATTCTTTTCTCTAAGTAAACAAATTTAATATACACGCATAGCTCTTGTAACGGAGACATACATATTAATCATGTCTCACTCAACTATACCTCGAGTTGATCATGAACCCGATGACAGCCTTGAAGCACTCAATCACATTTTTAAAAAACTTATAGTAAAATGGGTTTGAGTGATTGAATCATGGGACAAAACATTGAACCGCCCTCCTAAATCCTAATCAATATTATATAGAGACTTTTCTTAATAAAATAACTTTGTTAGGGTTGCAACATCTTTCTCTTCACGACCGTCTTGGGAAGTTGTCCATAACAAACAAACAAAAAATGGGAATTATTAAATGGATGAAAAATGAACAAATGGATGAAACAAAAGAGAGTTGAAATCTGAAAAAATGGTCTGCAACAAATGTTCCCATGTCTCCTTCTGACAAGCCCACTCTCTTCAGCTAAAGCAACATATTGACATGGCTCCATTTAGCTCTGGTCCTCTGAAGTCTGAAGTTAGTTTCACGTTCAAAAGCAGAGCATTGAAAGCTTCCTTCACCTTCCATGTGCGTCGTGGCTTAACCCAACATTCACTGTACATATAATATTAATTATCCACATGTTTCCCTCACATGCCTTCACTCATATATATACCCAACTTCTCCTTTCTTTCTCTTCAGCAGAATCAAAGAAACATGGCATTTCCTGAAACCCATCTCCATATGCCCATTAGATCTATAAGTCTTCCATCAAGAATCCATCCTCCTTCAGCTAAATTCCAAGCTGCACTCTCTCAACTTCACACTTGCCATAACTCATCATCCTCTGATTCTCAATCTCTTCAAATATCATTGCTCAACCTCTCTGAGCTTTACCATTCCCTCCACCAGCTCAATCACTCTCTTCCCACCGCTCAAGCCGAACATTCTCTTGACGTGTCAACCACGTTACTAGACTCTTGTGACGCAGCGAGAAACTTAATCCTCAATCTTAGAGAGCATCTCCTCAGCCTTCAGTCTGCACTTAGGAGAAAGGGAAAATCCATGGAAGTCCAGATCAAAGAGTACTTTGTCTTCAGAAAAAAGATCAAGAAAGAGACTAGCAAGCTTGTTCTTGGCCTCAAGAAGCTGGATGGCTCTGAGACCACTGCCTTAGCTGTTTCACTCTTTCGATCCCTTTTCACCTTTCTTTCGACAGCATCGGCCATGAAGACAAACACATGTACTCTCAGATTTGTCTCTAAGCTTATTGGTGGTGGTGGTCGATCGTCGACGTCAATAATGAGCGAGTTGCATAATCTGGATTTGGTTTTGCGTTCGGATGGAGACAACTCCAAGGAAGTGAAGAAGGCTCTGGAGATATTAGAGGAGAGAACAGAGGGGCTTGAAGCTGCACTTGATTCTCTTTTCAAGTCTCTTGTCCAATATAGAGTTTATTTGCTTAACATTCTTACAACACACTCTTAGTTAGTTCTAATTGTACACAAAACATATATAGAAAAACATACAAATTCTCATAGTGAAGATTAATCGTAACTGTAATCCGCTAATTAAAGCTACATAATATCAAAGTGTTCTTCATCCCCAGGAGTTTTGTAAGATTTTGTGTCCGTACTTCTCTTACAGGTTTATTGTGGCAAATGGATAACGTGTCGCTCTAGCATTGGTATCCTTCCCTCGTGCACATTATTTGTTTAATGTTAAATCTTGACACAACTACCAATGATAAAGTCATCATCAAGATCTTTAATTTCGGATGATCTAGTGGTTTTAGTTAATCGCTAATTACTTCATGAATAAAAAAAGGAGAGATCAGTGGAGCTTTGATTCCCCTTGTCCCCACACATCAATACATGCAACAGTTCAAATTTGCTAAGATGCCGGCCCCATTGCATTTTTATAATACATAATCATAAGACAATAATACATATAAATAACAAAATTAAAAAAATAAGATATTAAAAAATAATCAATATAATAAATGGTTTACATTATTGTTTTTCCCTAAAAAGAGGCATGTATAAAGTTATAAACAACAACTAACAATAAATCTAGAGACATTTTTTTTTGAAATACAGTAAGTTAGTACTAATTTCAAAAATATAGTCAATTAACACCATACCCTTCTCCGAAGGAACCCACCCTTGGAAAAAAAATTACATTTGAGTTTATGGTTTAGTAATTATTGTTTAAAGTTTAGTATTTAGGGGATGAGGTTGAATTTATAAGCTTTTATAGGTATTTCTTAAACACCTATAAATAATTTAGGAAGGGTTAATCTTGTGTTTTCATAATAAACTTAAAATGTTTATGAAAATAATTATCATATAAAGGTAAAATTTAAAAAATGATATCAAATTTAAGATAAAATTTGAATTGCCCCCATGAATCTATACAGCTAATAAAAGTCGCAATACAATATTAGTATTTCATTTGTTTCATTATATATGCCATGCATTTAATATTTTCATATATCAAAAATTTTGGTTTTTGTTTTGAATTACCCAAATACATAGAGAAAACATGGGTGGATTAACAAAAGCAGAAGGCTTCTCCATACCTTTCTTTTTATAAATTATCGTTAATATAATATATTTGATACTTTTGGATATTTTATGAAAATAAGGGCATCCTCATTGAGAGTTCAATGGGGGAGTTCACACGGTTTTCGAAAAAAAAAATTATTAAAATAAGTAAAAGTGGTGAATCTGTCTCTTGCAAGTTCACTGCAGTGAACCCGGATCAACACTGTAGCGCGGGTCCCACGGCACGTGGCGGCCCGCGATTGATCCGATTAATTTTTTTTTTTTTTTTTTAAACAAAATTCAAACAGAAAAAAAAATAATAAAAAATGCTTTGTGAACCCCTCTCATGAGGTTCACTGATGTACATGGCCTAAGAGAAGGCAGGAAGAGACATCGGAGAGGGAGTTATGGAGAGTCGGCAAAGAAGAGGTGAGGTGATGGGGCCATGGGGGCAATGGCTCGCCAATAATGGCAATTGGGTGGCATAATAATTACACAACAGGACAAAAATCAAACAAAAAAAATAATTCTATTGAAAAGAAGAAGTGTAATGTGTAATGTTAATAGTTGCTATATTTATGTAAAGGAGGGTTCATCCAAGAGCGTAACGTGACTTCACATGGCTGATGATGGCCCAGACTTTTCCTTGTCTGTCGTCGCACATCGCAGTACCTAAACTTCATATAGTTCCTTAAAACCAACTTCTTCTATATGGTTAACAACAACAACGAAAACTTCTTCTGCATGTTCAAAAACAACAAATTCCTGTATATACTTTTGCTTGATTGGTTAATATAGGTTAAATATGTCATATGTGTAAACAAAAAGAAAGATTAATTGGATAGTGTTTGGAAGATTCAGTTATATACGTAGAACAAATAAGTTATCAAATTGTTAGTAGTTTAATGGTAGTAGAATTAGGTCGGTTCTTTTGTGTGTTCAGCTTGAATCTTGTATTATGGTGCAAAAATCTTATCATTGAAATATGAATTTTTACAAACTGATTACAGGTATGTAAGAGATTATGAACTTAAAGTGCAGAACTTATAATGTTAATAACAAAAAAACAATTTAATTTGGCGTTTTCATACATGCATGAGATCAAACAAATATCTCAGATGATATATCTTCTCTTTTTAAAAGTAATGAAATGTCTACATGTAAACCTATTACAAAAGAAAAAAGGTTGCATATCCAAAGCACGGGAAGATATTATAATGAGAAGCCTAACTATAGTTAGGACGGATATTTGAGTGTAGATAACTGAGATATCCAAATCCAATAAGAGAGGGATGAGAAGATTCATTTGCAGGCTGTCCTTATGATAGTGACAAGTCACATTCATGAATTCAAATTAGGAAAGGAAGACGGTGTGAACTATATATGATTGTGATTGATTATTATTATCGTCTCCTCTGGAAGTTTTTAACAAGACACTCGTGCAAACGGGCCCATACAAGCATTATCCAACCACCACCACCTTTTTTTGCACAGATCATTTTCAAAATAACTATTTGGTGTTTAGATTATCTATATTCCTTTGATGATCACACAAATACGAAAGAATATACGCTCACGAATTAAGTAATTACAATCCATACACCCATGCACGTCGGTGTTTATCAACACCCAAAGTTGAAGGAGATGTGTGACAAAATATCTTAGTTTTGATTCTTCTCGCCTAACCAAAGATCTAAGTGGGTACCTCAATGATATTTTTTTTGTTTTAAAATGAAAGAAATTTAGTTATGAAAACAAAGACATGAGATTAGCAGTTTAGGTTAGGTACATACATGCATAGCGAACTCTATAATGGGATACGTCGCTATCGAAATAAAAGAACATTAAGTAGGCTTCGATGGAACAAATGAACGTTGTCCCCTTCACGTGGCTTTTACTTTCACAAGTCTAAACCCTATTTCATTTGACCTATCTATCTCTCTCCCTCTATATATATACAACTTCAGCTTCTTCCTCTATCTCAAAACCCATCAACAATGGCTGCCACCTACCATGTTAGATCTTGTAGCTTACCAGCTCGGCTACACTCAAATGGTCTCAACCATATTCAGCAACTCCTCATCAAGCTTCCTACAGATGATAAAAGTAGCCTCTCGTTTCTCTCAGAGCTCTATGACTCTCTTTCTAATCTCTTTAAAGAGTCACCAGCTTCATTACTACTCCCTCATCACTCCTTTTTCACACACCTTCTTGATCTTTCCCTTGTACACCTTGACTTGTGCTCCAAGCTAAGAGACATCACTTGCCGCATCAAGGACAGTATCCGAGACCTCCGTTCTGCTTTCAGACGGAGGAGACACGGTGGAGATTCTACGATCCAATGCCACGTCAAAGCCTTTACCCGCTCTCGGAGATTGATTCATAAGGATCTTGCTAAGCTACTCTTGTTGCTCAAACAAACCGAACATTCCTCCTCAGAGTCAACTCATCCTTTGATCACACTGCTCCGACAAGTTTGTTCCCAAACATGTCTTTCCTTTAGGACAGTATTGTTGTCCTTATCCTCACCTGTACCGAAGCCCATGCCTTCCAAATGGGCTTTAGTCACCAAACTGATGATCAAGAACGATACTAACACAAATGCTCAAGTTCAGACAAAGGAGTTCCAGATGATGGATGAGGAGCTACAAAGCCTCTCCATGGCGAAAGAGATAAAGAAGGAACGAATCAAGTCTTTGATCACAACCTTGGACAACGTAGATGTTGCAGTTGAAGAACTAGAATCGTCGCTTGAAACCTTGTACAGGCGTATGATACAAGCAAGAGTCTCTATTTTGAACACACTCTCAATGCATGTATGATTTTAATTAGAACTCCATTCACTAGATTCTCAATTGTGTATGTATACAACTTCACTCATATTTTTTGATGAAACATGTTAACCTTCATAGAGTAAAACAATAGAGGTAGTTGATGTCTAACTAAACAAAAGAAACTTAGCAACAACGACATTTCAACATATCTAAGCAAGTGTAGGGTCTTGCTCTATCCTCGAGTTCGAATGCAGTGGGCAGTGAGTCTAGAGTATGGTTACCGCAACAGACGTTGTGTAGATTCCTCTTAATGCCTCTGCTAAATGGATGCACTCGTTCCGGAATATTCCTACAAAACTCATAAAGCTCTGTTATAAACCAATACACAATCTGATGTTATCAGTAGGTGATAATTAGATAGAAGAGGGGTTGAATACCTCATGTATGGAATACGTTTTCGTCTCACAAGTTCATAGGTGCTTTGATTCGTTAGAATGAGGTAGCTGCAGGAAACCAGTTTGGTAAATAGCAATTAGACAAAACGGTATGAGATTTTGAGGAGAATATCAAGAAAAATGTGAGTATACACACACATACCTGTGAAAAAGCAATAGAAGCAGCACAAATATCATGGAGATTACCAATACGACAAGGAGTAGTATGATGATTGCATTCTTCCACCTGTTCCCATTTCCATTAGCAAAATTTTATATTTCAAAGAAACTGGCAAAAACAAGTAGAGGGAGATGAAAAAGAGTAGTATACCAAGGCTTGGCTACGTTAGTAAGGTAGTCAATGTACATGATGAGTGTCCAGATGCATAGAGCACTCTCTTCACATATGTACCACCTGAGGCAAACCATTAAACTTGATTACAATCCAGCTTTGGTTATCTCTAACATAGTACAACTTGAGCATTTCTGCAGGGCTTACCAGAATTTACAATGGTTTTTCTGGCCAACACATGTTCCCAGCCAAACACAGTGATGATCAAACTGAAGAACACATCGATCACAATCATGACAATGCTTGGCTCGCGGTGGCTGCAGGGAAAACATTTAATAAACATGGTATTGAGTAATAATACGAGATTGAAATGTTTACCTGCTCCACATGACAATAGCCGCAAGTCAAATTTCTGCATGTTACAAAAAAAAAGAAGAATTCACAATCAGTAACACACCATCCTACTAATAACAAAAGCTGATTCTTTCAGGATCCATGATATGTACCTTAAGGATGTTCCAGGAGGGTACAAGTCAAGAACCAGCTTCCCCCAAGAGGAAGCTGGAGTCCTTCTACCACCACCTGAAGAAGCTGATTCTCCTTCCACATTAATAGCAAAGCTCCCATTTTTTCTGGAACCATGTTGTTGTCTTCGCTTAAATAACAACGACATAATAAAGAAGCATAAACACAACATTGAAACAGACAGACACAGTTCATTTCCATCCCATCAAAACCCCACCAACACAAGTTTGCTTGCTAACAACTACAACAATGATAATATAACGATTCTCACATTGAGGTCGTCGGTGTGTTTCTGTAGATAGCATCAGTCCCGGAAACCTCCCTCATTGCATCAATAACATACCTTACAAGACAAGACAATGAATAAGCTTTTTTAGTACACTAGGGACAGTGTTGTTTACACATGAAGTGATGATGGGTATAGTTTAGATTACCCAGGTGAAGAGCCAGAAGTCACGAAGTACTGAAGAAGCGTGACAGAGAACAACAACAAGTAAGAAGCCATGTACCTGTTAACAGAATCAATTAAAGAAAACGAAAGTTCAGATCTTTATAGAGTAAATTAGCCAAACGAGAAGAGCAGCTACCATGGATCTCGCTTAGTCTTCTCGATGAATTCACCATCGCAAACGAAGAGGAAGCCGATGAAGACGAGGTGTAGAGCTACAAGTCCCAGTTTCATAAACAGAGAAGATCTTCGAACTAGTTTCGTAATATCAAAAGCAAAAAAAACACAATTGGGTTTAGTGAAATCGCAACCTTAAACCGATTCAGATAAGGATCATGATGATTAGGGTTCAAAAAGGAAGGAGTGGTTACCAGGATCAGAGAGACAAGGGATGTTATCTAGATAGCTGTCTCGGGTTCGATCCCAGGGTCGGAGAATTGGACAGCAAACGCCCATGGTTGACTCTCTCTCTTTCTCTCTCTTTCAAGCAAACATTGGGGGAGAGACAGGGAGGATCGCTGCAGGAAAAGACAAAATAAGATTTCTCCAAAATGCGATCTTGTAGACTTTGTAGCTGTACGAAATTGAGAGAGAGAGAGTAGAGAGATTAGTTGGCGATTGCCTGATTTTCTTATTAGCTTCAAACAAGACAGTGGTGGTGATGAGATGATGTTGTTGTAAGAGCCTTGGAGAAGACATAATTTAGTTGGGCCTGTTTTCTAATTTAGGCCCGTTTTAAATTTAGATAATTATGGGCTTACCAATTAATGTTTTGTTTCCACGTGATAGTTTAACAAAAGAAAGCCTTAACCCTAATCAAGCTAGGAAAAGCAAGAAATTAAAATCATACCCCCTCCAGATTTAAAAGATTGATGTTTTAAGATCTGCAAACAGATTAATAAAAATTAAATATATACTTTGATTTATTAATTTTTGTTGCTTTTATTTGCTTCTTAATAAAGTTCTACCATTCATATTTATAACTTTTAATTTATATTTTTATTTTTAAAGTAAAATATCTATTCTATTAAAAAAATGAAGTACCTTTCATTCTTCATTTTAATAATTACAACTTGTTCCACTAAATTAATAACTATTAGTTAATTAATCATAAATCATTTATTTTGTTTTTATTTTCTAGTCAAACTTATCAAACTTAATTAATTAAATACAAATCATTTATTTTGTTAGATTCTTCTTTAATCAAACACTAGATTTTGACCCGCGCTTTCAAAGCGCGGAATCATTTCTTATTAAAATTTCATTTAAATTAATAAATATTTGTCTAATTTATATTTTAATAGATTTTATATTTGTTTATAGTAATTTTTTATAATTTTGTCTTCTTTATTTTTTATTATATAATAATAAATTTGTGTACTAATTAATTTGTGCAAACTTTTACTCAATAAATTTAAGGGCAAATCTCCAAAATAGCACATTTCTAAGTTTATATCACAAAAATAGCACTGAAAAACTAAAATGACCAAAATAGCATTTTATCTTTTGAAAAATTTAAATTTTTTTTATTTTTCAAAATTTGAAATCTTATCCCCAAAACCTCACTTCTCAACTCTAAACCCTAAAACCTAAACTCTAAACCCTAAACCCTAAATTTTAAACCCTAAACACCACCCCTTGAGTGCTATTTTTGTGACTTTTGGCCTTGAGTGCTAGTTTGGGAACAAAAACTTGATTTAGTGCTATTTTGGTCTTTTTCTCTAAATTTAATTATATTGTGATTATATATTTGCTAAGGTTATTTATTTACAATTTTAACTTATTAATTAAATATTATATGAAAAATGTAATAGACATTACGTTTTTCATTCTACATATTTTTAAATAATGCATAAATATTAAATTATAATTACACAAATATTAAATAATAATTATGTATTTAAATTGACTTATAATTGTTTTTAAAAGAAAATATTGTTGGGCTTCTTTGACTTTAAGTTTTTAAATTATTGGGCTGTTTTGTTTAGTTGGACAGAAGCAAATGTGTTGGGCTTTTAATTTCTGAAAACCATTAAAAACAATTGAAAAAAGAAATGGAATGTTTTGTAATTAATAAGAAAATTTAGGGGCAGATTCATAAGAAGTATTCTGCTTTAATAGTATAGATGTCATTATTCTCTAACAAAATTTACAATAAAATTAAACAAATTTATTTAAAATGTGATTACAAACTTTAAAAATTTATATTTTAATGTATATTATTATTTCATTTCACATACAATATACAATATATAAACTATAAATATTTTTATTAAAACATATAAAGTTATTTTCAAATATATGTTAAATAATTTGAATTATAAGAATACAACAGATAAATTTCAATATAATATTTTCTTCAAAAATAAACATAGAAGTGGAATTATTTGGCATATAAAAACATAGAAGTGGAAATTATTTCAATTTAATAGATTGATATGTTTCCAAGTTTTTTTTTGTTGTGTTTCGAAAAAAAAACTTAGAAACATATCAATCTATCTTATTAAAACAAAAATATTTTTTTCGGAATGATATATTTATTAATATACATAAACATAATGGTTGGTTTAATTATAAATGAATACATCAAAAATGATTAATATAGTTAAAACTATTAATTTACGAATATATTATATAATATTATTTTGATTGGTTTTATATCTCACTGCAATATGAGCAATCAACAAACTACAGAAAATTAAAAATTATTGATCTATCATAAATGATATATTATAAATCGAACAAACACTCATACGAACATATGTCTGTGCAACCATTACATTCGTCTGTTGTGAATAATTTCATATGTTTATCTTATTAAAAACAAATTGAAATCTAGTATTAATTAAAGTTAAAACATCAATCTTTTATATACAACTAAAAAAAATCAATGAATAACAACTTTCCAAAAAGAATAAAAAAGTCGAAACATGTAGGGTATGAATGGTGACCAGGGAACGGCGAGGAATAATGCATTCCCTAACGTTCCTGAAAAAAATCACCATTCACAAGGAATAATAATTCCCTCTCATTCTCTTTCATTCCTTTTTTTGTAGAGAATTAAAGAACAAAAGTATTCCTTGTTAAAAGTGATAAGGAACGACCATTCCTTTTCATTCCTGCTATTTTATTCCCGAACATTCCTTTTTAATTCGTTCCTCTTGTTTCCCGAATGGTCACCAGTCGAACCCGTAAACTTGAAACCAAAAGAAAAGAAAAACAAAACCAAAAATCCTAACTAAAATGAAAATATTAATTGACCAAAGACGAAAACCAAAAATTGAGCTAAAATCTAAGACAAATCCAGGAAGAATTCTAAGTTTAACAGAAAATTACCAATAGATAGAAAATAGTTTTTCTCTTCCTAAAAACACAAGTGAGAAAAGGAGAAAAACTCAGATATGAAACACAGATTACAAGTAATTTGGATAAGTAAAGTTATATGAAATATTTACTAAATTGACGAAGCTTTATAACAAATCAGATAATTCGAATATTTTTATGAAACACTAAAAATATTCTTTTTCGTTTTAAATATTTTTGGATAATTGATAATAGTTCAAATTACATGAACAAGTGATTCGGATCTCTCTTCCCTATCCAACTCGTTTACATATCATTTCCGTATCAATTGGAAAAAATCAAATTATCTCAAACGGATACTTTTTTTTTGCTTAAATCTCAAACGGATACTTATTTTCAACATGTATTTGTAAGTTGAGTCAAATTTTCAAAAAGCTTCCTTTATATATGTTTTACTGAAATTATTAACTAAATGTTGAAGACCAAAACTAGTATTAACTATATGTAGAAAGACCAACGACTTTTCTGTCTTCAAAAGTAATAAACAAAATCAAGTACAAAGTAGAGAAGAGCATGGGAGCACGTTCGTTCGTTAACATATCAACAAACAAAAATGGAGAGCACATCATCTCCATCCCTTAAAGCCACCGCCTTCACTTTTGTTTACATTTTACGTTTTCTTCTCCACGTTTCCGTTTTAAAACCTCCTAGCCAAAGCAGAGAGACAAGGGTTTCACAATATGGCCAACTCCAAAAGATTGTTTGGAGTCGTAAGGAGGAAACTTCTCAGTCGATCTCCCAGCAGTATCACCACCATTCGCTCGTCTATCCCAGAAACTACTAAAGAACACATTGCCGCCATTAAAATCCAAGCTTATTTCAGAGGTCACCTGGTAAAAAACATATACATTTTCTCTGGTGATTACAAAACATCGTTCTTGAAAAGTTAATTACCATTGCAAGTGCTGTAGGCAAGGAGAGCGTTTAGAGCGTTGAGGAGTCTTGTGAAGCTTCAGGCGGTGGCGAGAGGAGTGCTTGTGAGGAGACAAGCTCGAATAGCATTACATTGTATGCATGCTCTTGCTCGCTTGCAGGTTAGGGTTCGTGCTCGTCAGATTCTCTCCCATTAAAATCGCATGATATCCTCTCCTAAATTTGCCCTTGTTTCTTCTACCTCTCTTTGTGATTGTGACATCTACATATAACATACCATTGTCCTTTCAAATTATTGTGATTTTTGTATATTTAACTAATTAACCCTAACACTCTTTAGTTTGTACTGATAAACAAGATCAGTCGAGCTGAAATTTCTGTCTTAATTTTTGTTTAATGAAAAGTAGTAGACGATATACATTCTAAAAGGATCCATAGATTATTATGAAGCAAAGCAGTAGAAGATATTTATTATACTTGGGAAAGAAGCTGATGGGGTACCTTGGATAGCAAGAAA
The DNA here is from genome assembly GCF_000309985.2 of Brassica rapa. Lineage (NCBI taxonomy): Eukaryota > Viridiplantae > Streptophyta > Magnoliopsida > Brassicales > Brassicaceae > Brassica > Brassica rapa. The sequence goes on along the minus strand of NC_024803.2, from coordinate 33,071,602 downwards.
GGGTTAGACCTCCATTGAGACATACCATTTTGACTAGTAAATTGACTTGTTTTTCTGAGAATCTGGAAATTATAAGCAAGTAAAACCATAAAGAAAGGATATATGAATCTCCATTTTCAACACATACATAAGCAAAAAGTCAATATATTGCTATAGGTAGATCTACAAGAAACAAAGAGAGACGAGAGAGCACTGAGATATTGACGCGGCTCAATCAGATAACTAAGAGAGTTGTCCGTGGTGTGGTTCGAGAAGATCTGAGTGAACCAGGCCAATATCAAAGAGGACTCTCTAGTGGTGCAGATTCAAAGGAAGACATGAGAAAATAAAAGAAGATAGACGTTGTGAGGGGAAGTGTGATGACGAGAAGGTGAGAATGTCTGTGGGGGAGAGTTATAAAGGAGAGGTATTAAATTAGGGTTAAAGAGAGAAGGAAATGGAAGGTATGGAGCATTAAAACCACATCTACTACCAATGCACAAAAGGCTGGCTTAACCCTCTTTACTCCATTTTCTTCTCTCTTCTCTCTCTTTTTATTTCAAGTTTCATTACATATGTATCCATCGTTACAAACTAAATTGGCTATGCAATGTGAACCAATACTACTTTGTCTCCTACTCTGTCTTTCCTCGTTGAGTTTCACAACCAATTATTTTTTAAAAAAAATTGTGGTAACGTATGAAGATTTGAGGAAGAAGTTAAAAGAACATTGAAGATGCTATGTAATAAATTTTGAGGGAATCTCGCAGAAAAGATGGGACACTGGCTGCCTGCAACCATTAATGTTCTTACTGCTCTTTTTTTTCCAACTACTATACGCCCTCTCTTCCTCTCTCTGTGCCTTTCTGCTTTTTACTACCTCAAGTGAGTTATGAACCCTAATGACCTCTCTCTCTCTCCGTTGAAGAGATTCGAGTTTTTAATGTCACATTGTGTAACGCCAGAGCTTTGTGATGAATAACGATTCCTTTTTTTTTGTCTGTTGTTGTGATGGGTGGGGAAGGCAAGAACTATTGCACACCCGTATTTACGTTTCTCTCTAGCTCTACATTTAACGTCTACGGTCCACCATTGCCATAAATTTATGCAGAAACACACACTATCTTTTTCTACCCAATTATATTTTCTTAAAGACTTCCAAAATATATTAAAACTTACCTGCTCTTGCTCAACACATTATTTTCAGGTTATAATTACCATTGAGTAGCTTAATATCACTGCTCATTAAAAATAACACTGAGTCATTCAATCATGAATTAATTTTCTAATCAAAACTTTTATGATTCAAAGTATATTTTATAAACATACTAGTGGTATTCCGGCGCTACGCGCCGGGCTCGTATGTTTTATTCTCTAAAGATTTCTAAATTGCTTTTTTATCCATTTGATAATAGTTAGTGACTGTAATGCATTACTTTGTTTTGTAGTTGCTTAAGTAAAAAAAAAAGAATAGCATAAATGGTTTTCATGGATCAATGCATCAAAAATAGAATTGATACTGATAGTTACACCAAAGTAAATATAATTGAACTTAAAACATAAAGTAAAATCGATGTTCCAAATACATAAAGTAAAATCGATGTTCCAAAAGGAAACACGTAAATGCATGAGTTTGTTTTGTGATCATCTTGTTTGAATGAAAATAGCAAATTTGTTCATCCTCTTAAAGTAATAACAATCTTCGCATGCTTTGTCCATGTCATAGACGTAGCAATATGTTAGGGATTTCATTGTAGACGTATTGGTTAAAGTAGACTATAGTAAGCTAAAATGTGGAACTTGCTTTTCGCCAACAAATGATTTGCAATTTACTCCTTATGCTAGTGATGTGAATTAGAGCATGCCTTATGAGTCGTTGGTGCAAAAACTGAGATAAAGTGAAGCCGATTGTTAGTTTTGAATTGCATGCAATGGCATCGTTGCAAAGGGAAGGTATTAAGGGTAGTTTTAGTGAATGAGCTCTTATACACATTCATCAATCTAATTTAGACAGACTTCCCTTGTTTTAATTTTATATCGGAATCAAAACTGAGATGAGTGTATTTGTTTTAGCTGATTTTGTGTGAATAAGTTTAGTATGCGCCTGGCTTGTTTAAACCATTCTTCTACGACCAAGGAAATACATGTTTTGTTTATGAAATATCGGCAAGAGATTTGAATTATTTGATTGATAACTCATGTTTTAGAAGCTATATTATATTCGCTTTTTTTTTAAACTGAATTTGAATTTTAAGAATATGTATTTATTACAAATTAATTATTGGATGTGATAATGTATCAGTTATTGTCAATTTTATGATGAACTTTGTGACCGAGAAAGAAAAATCATGAAAGCCGATTCTTATTTTATATTTTATCTTATTTGGTCTTTGTTTGATTAGACATGAGAAAAAGACAAATTAATCTTATTTTATCTTATTTTATCATATTGTATTTATGAATTTGTTCTTTAACAAATATTTTTGTGGATTATATGTATAATGTAGCTGTAAAATTTACAAACGTTAATCTCGTAATGATATATCATTGCTGAAAACATGACATATATTCTATTAAAACAGGAACATGACCTATTGACATAGGTTGGTCCAACTATTTTAATATAATTATTAAAACATTTTATTAATCATTTAAGAGAGAATATTATATATAGCAAAACACAAATATGACTAAAAACACAAATATAAAAATTAAATTTCTAAAAAATGTAAAAAAGCGGGTCAGAATCTAGTTTTTTTTAAATTCATGCTCCATAGCGAATTGTAACGAATTGAAAGATTTAAGGCAAATCCATTCATTAACATTTAACTTCTTCACAAGATTACGTACACTTTTGTTTTCTAATAAAACTTGAAACGCTGGATTTTTTACCTAGCTAGGGAGGGGGAACGTCAAGTTTGATAATTGGAGTTGATTCCAGACTGTCTTCCTTTTTAACACTGAATGTTATTAAGCCACCAAGGCAAAGGATCCAACAATGTTATACAGACAAAGACAACAAAGACACACCAGTAGGCATAGAAGAAGAGGCCTAACTTCAAAAAAACGAAGTAGGCTAACGATAGAGAGAAGAGAAACAATGTATCATTTCCACTCTTTCACTTCCAGATAGGAGTAAGAAGAAAATGTACGTTCTCCAGGTCATGGATTTGAGGCTACTGCTTCTGCAGAGTTCAGAGGAAGAAGCCACGAAGGAACGCTGTTGGCGATGAACGATTAGTATGTTCAGAGGCTATATATATTATATATGCAGTGTCTTTCCACCAAGAAGCTTCAGCCTCTCTCACATGAAGCCTTTCTTAGCTTCTCCCAATGCAGTCTGCTGCTCTTTTATCTCCTTTTTTTGTCTTCTCTCCATGAGCCCGTGTAGCCTCTCCAGCTCATAAGGACACACTCCTTGTTGTTCCTCCAATGGTTCTGAACAGTTCCAAGCGCCATTTCCAAACGCCTTTTCCAAATGCCTTTTCCTTGTTGGGGTCTTGTGCATCACCAACCTTGATTAGCAAAGACGTGTAATAATGTATTAGACAGTTCTCAAATAATATATACATAACAATTGTGCTTAGTATAGAAGATGAACCTGTTGGTGGGTGACGTCAGCAGCAGGTACATTGGTCAATTTACACACTTCAGTGTCAAATGCTACTAATTCTGCGGTGTCGGTTGCATCATTTCGACATGGTACCTTGCATTTGTCAAGTTTAGTTTGTTATTTTCGTTCTCTTACGGGTTTGTTTTTGTAAACATTTTTTTTTTTAAAGAATACAATCATGAGAATTTACCTAACAACTCCAACAGCGTCTTCCTTATTACAGAAAGCACATGTGAAAGATGAAAGCCACGGTTCAATTTCCTTGAGCATATGGAGCAGCCAATATAGCACCATCCATTTGATGTTTCTATTCCCCTCACAACCACTTTGCAAATGAACTCTACCGCCTGCAGAATAATAAACTAAACTTGTAAACCATTGCTCATATAAACCGTTTCAGAAAAAAAAAGTTCCATTAGAGAAGACAATAAAGATAAATGTTATGTGGGAGCCTATACGATGAAGTTTAGACAAAGAATCCAAATCTTTGACTGCTTGAATATCAAGGACTTTAAAGTCAAGTAGTTTACCTTGAGCTTGGAATAATTACCCTCCTGTTTTTATCCAATCTGAAGAAGATCAGACTCAGTTTGAAGTTCTGCTTCAAGCTGATCCAGTCTCCTCCAAAATCTTATTCCCCTTCCTTAAACCCGTAATGTTTTAAAGACCGTCATGTCCAACACACAAAGATGTCTCCAGGAACTGTGGAGGTTAATAGTGATCAGTAGAAGATTCTGGGCAATCTACAACGTCACTCATCGTGGAATACTGGGAAGTTCAGTTCTTGTTGTCCAAAGAGAGGCACTTGCTGTTTTCGCCTCAATTCATCATTGTGAAATTCTAATAATTTCTCTATATTGCCGCATCTCCTAATAATCTCTTGATGTTCTGACATTCAAGAAGCTTCTGTATATCGTTCCTTAGGTCGACGATCTTGTGAATCTCTTCTCTACCAGTAACGATCAGATTTAGTAAATAACAACTCTTTCCAATGCTGAACAAAACTCCCTTCTTTGCAGTTCTGAAGACAAAATTGAGTGGGAGGAGGGATTAACTACATGTAAACGCGGAGTAAAGATCTGAGTTATGGCTGGTGAAGACGTTATGTAGATCGGAACGTCACCTTACGTTTTCGTGGGATTTCATCGTCGAGGTCGCCGCTTAAGAGAAAGACGGAAGAGGGTAACCTCATCCCATGTAGGTTTGTGTGCTAAAGTATGGGCTTGAGGTTTGGACTTAATCTGCAGTTTAGATAAAAGCCCGGAAAAGTAAAAGAAATAATCGATCAGCAGAAAGCAAAAAAAAAATCGGAAGTACCCTGGTAAGCCGACACATGTCGAGATTTGCCCTCTCCTACCTGATGACGTGGCTTAATGAGGAGAGAGACAAGTCTGTTTTATTGTATAAGATTCCTTCTAAATGGACAAATCAATCAAGGAGTTGATTTTCAAGTGTATATTAGGTTGCTTTTTGTCAACATATAGCAGAAAAATTAATGAAAGATAAAATCATTTTAAATTCCTAAATAAACTAATAGAAAAACTAGTTATGAAATCATTCTCAATATAATTTATCTCGGATTGCATAAACTAGACTAGTAACCCAAAAGTGAGGAAAAAAAAAAAAACCAAACTCTTTCATTTTGAATTCAAGTTTAACTAAAACGGATTTATATGATTATGGGGGTGATTGGTTGGCCGGTAAGAAGTGACTTTAGTTTTAATTTTCATCTACAACCTTAAATACTATCAATCATGTTTTATCTTAGTTTTTAAAGATACAACCAAAAAAAACTAAAGCTACAGCAAAAACATACAAAAAATGGTTGTAAAAATCTTATTTTCTAAACCTCCATCTTTTTTTTTTTTTTTTTTTTTTTTTGTCGGCTACCCATGTGAACTAGATCAAGTGGTGGCAGACGAGCCGATTCTCCGAAGAGCATCTCCGTCTGTCCGGGTCTGATCTATATGGGAAAAGATATATCCTCTAGTTCTTGCTTCTTTCGCTAGCGTGTCCGCTCGACCATTCCTACTCCGAGGAATATGAGACACGCTCACATCTTCGAAGTCTTCCTGTAATCTCCGGAACATCTCGATCTCTATCGCAAAAGTTGGCCACTCCACCGGGTTCGTAGTCATGTCCACAAGGTCCGAACAATCCGTCTCGAACCGTATCGAAGGCATCCTCATGGTTCTCATACATGAGATAGCCCAAAGTAAACCTTCCATCTCAGCATGCAAAGCTGAGAGGCTTCTATTACACGCCCGTAATCCAAAGTGTTCCTCCATCTTTTTATCTGTAAGAAATTTTAAAGCTACATCATTTAAAGCTAAATAAAAAAATTCTACCGACTAAATTCTAAAGTAAATTTTCTACAGTTACAGCCCAACCAATCACCTCCTATTTATTTTGATAATTACAAAAAATAATATTTTTCTGTAACACTAAGCCTTTTTTTTCAAGTAACACTAAGTCAGTAAATGGGAAAACAATATGTAGAAAGAAACTTATAATACTCAGGTTGATTTCAACCTTCTCTCTACATGGCTACAGAATATGATCCCAGTTTACGGTAGATTCCTCCATATGAGAAAAAACTAAAAGTCTGCAAAGTCAACTATTTTAAACTCCTCAAATTTAAGCTTCCACTTGGCACCAAACAAGTAGAGATCAACAAGTAAGGTAAGCTTCACTTTGTTTCATTACTCTGGATGGGAAAGAGAATCATAAACAACTGAGAGGTAAGTGAGCTTAAATACTTCCTTATGGAATAAACCGACATAAACGTGCAATATGTATGGCATCTTATTGGGATAAATATAATGAAAGGATGGACCCTGAAGCGAGGACAAATGTATTCTGATGAATGCTCTGTCATAAATAATGTACACTTGAGAGCTGATTCTTGGATTCATTCACGTATTTAGAATGTAAATCATATTATCAAACACTTCTCTGTAGAGAGTTTTATCCAATACAAACATAGAGGGAAAGGCTTTACTACATTCATTCATCCATCAACAACAATTACATCATCACACAAGTCTGTTTGAACAAATAAAAATCAATAATAATTACTGGAATGGGTTCGGTTCCAAACGTGTGTGGCTTTCACGTTAAAATTATACATTCTTTTATACCAACAAAGTGATATATATATATATATATATATATATTTTTGTAAATAACTACAAAAGATGGGAACCTAAAAACGTGGGAGTAGCTTTTAGAGTTTCTTTGGGAAGGTCATACCGCGGCCTCGGATAGAAAGAGAGGGTCCTCTGGCAGAGCTCACTACATTGGTATCAAGGTAGATGACCACCACAGTGATGTCATCGTGGAAATGCCTCCTCACGCCTCTCTCTATCTTCATCAGATCAGAGTATCTCATCTCTCTCTTCTTCGCTGCCGCTTGCATTGCCATTTTCACCAGCCTACGTGCTATCCCCTGCTTTTAAAGGACACAATCAATACTTGGTTTTTTAAAAAAGAACAAGATGAAGAAAAGAGTGTCTAACGCACGTTTCGTGGGTGGTTCTGAACGATGTCAACAGCTTCTTGGTTGCTAAGCTGTTCCCATAGTCCGTCTGAAGCAAATATCAGAAACTGGTCTTGTGGTTGTAGCTCATGCTCTGTGATCGACGGTTCTCCACTCAAGATTGGTCTTTTGATCGGCTCACGGAGTCTGTACTTCGTGTACAATGGTTCCCTGTTGAACTCCGCCTTCTTAAGATACATGTCGCCTATAGACCTAGATACCTGCCAAACAAACAAACAAACTCTAGCGTCTTGGCTTCAAGAAACCAAGTAACAAGTTTAATCATGTACCTGAATAAGGCCCTTAACGCGCCACACATTATGCTTTAACACGACGATATGCGAGTCATCCGGGTGCAAGGAGTGCATCTCCTGTCTAACAGACTCGATGCTCACATTATGTTCAGCTGAGAGCTGAAGCGCAATAGCCTCACCTGTGGCCTTCATAGCTCTTCCAAGGACAGCACGGGAATCTCCAACGTTAGCGATGTAGAGCATCCCTCCGCATATAACACCCACAAGGCAGCAAGACCCCACCGCTGCAATAAGTGGCTTAACCGGCCACTGCTTTGTCACTACCCCAAGAAAGCCTTCTTCAGTCGCTTCATAAGCCTTTCTAATCACGTCCATCGACATAGAGCCTTGCTCAGCTGCAAACCCTGCAGTATTCAATAAGATCTTCTTAGTTTCAATCAACAAGCAAGCATGTACAAATGACTCAGCTACTCACTCTTTAAATGCTGAAAGAGATGATCATTGACAAAGCGGGAGGTCTCAGGCCCTCCATGACCGTCATAGATTCCGATAAAAGTACCATAAGGACCAGAGGCAAGCGTACTCAAAGGACCAGACTCAACTTGGCTCTGATCCTCGAGGAGATTGTTGGCCTGAACAACAGCCATAGAGAAGTCGCCAAGTAGGTGCTGACCAGAGTCTTTGTACCAGAGAAGTCCATCTTGTTTTCCGGAAGAATCAACGGACCTCCCCGATGAAGGCCACAGACAAGCGCTCAAAAGTTTCATTAAAGTTGTTAACATCCCCCTCCCTCACGCCGCCACCATCAGGGAAACTCTCTTTCTCTTCCTCCACATAGGGATACAAGATCAAACAAGTGTAAAGGAGTAAGCTTTATGGATCTGCAGTTCAAAAATAGAAATGGGTTCTCAGAATTTCCCAAAATAGAAACCAAGTACTAACTTAATCGGTGATGGAAACAAAAAAGATTGGAACTTTATCAAATTGAGGAAGATGGGTACCTGAGATATGTAACAGGGAGAAGTCAACAGATTCGAACGACGATGATGCACAATCAAAAGGAACTCCAGAACTGAGATCAAAATCTTAGACAAAGGGTTTAGTAGTAACCAGAGAAGATATCTGATGAAACTTTAGAAGAGGAAGAAGAAGCGATGGAGATCTGAAAGGATCAAAGAGAGAGAGGGATGGATGGATCTGAGTTGGATCCAGGAGGAGGAAGAAGAAGAAGAAGGGCTTGGTGGTGACGAGCCTCTCTGTGAGAGGAAAGACGAAAGAGAAGAGAAAGGGCTCCACAGCTTCTAACCAGACAATCCAATCCCTGTTACTGGATCAGATTTTTCTAATAAAACCTAACTCTCTTCTCTCTTGTTCCTCTAATTGACTTTTCCTCTTCTTTTTTCTTATTTTGCTAAACGGTCCTCTATCTTTCTAATACTTTCAATTTATGACACTAACTAATCACTCTCTTTATTAGGTCCCAAACGATTTGAGGGTTTATTTTAGAGGCGGAGAAGCTACACGAAAAGTGTTGCGATTATATATACGAAACAAATGGAAAGAGAAGTGTGGTGTGTTGGTCGAAGAAGATTGATAGTTTACATAAAAAAAAGAGGAAAAAAAGGTGGAATATCTGTGAGTGATTGAAAGAGAGACACGTGATATAGTGACATCATTTTAAAGTTAGCTGTCTTAATAAGGATATACGTGTGGACCGTGTGGTGTGCAAATCAACTTCCACCTCCATCTCCACCTGCACCTGACCGACCAGCTTCACTTTTTTACCCGTTTCCTCTTCACTTCTCCCATGTGCTTTGCTTTCCTCTCTTCTCTTCTCTCCACATCATATTTTAAGAATTAAAAAAAAATATCAGTGGGCCTTTTCTCTATAAAATAGTCATTCAGAATGGGCCTTTCAGAGGTATGATTAGCCTTATGAACAAGAGGCCCCGCTGTAGATTTACAGAAGTGAAAAAAGCAAAAAATGTGGGGGGGGGGAGTAGTCAAGAACATCAACCCTACTTTCACTCGTTGCCAAGACACTGAGGAATCGCAGAAATTTCACACGTGTAAATTTTGTCACGTTTTCTTTTTTAGTGTTTTTTTCTAAGAATATATAACCAAATTTGCCTTCACTCAATCACCACTACAAATTTTAACGTGTTGCATTTTCAGTTTTCTGTTTAGTGTACATATAGATTCACACTAACTTATTGTTTTCCAGCCTACAGTTTAACAAAGGATCAATTTATATAATTAGTATCTGTTCTTTGGATTCACATATGAAAAGGAGAAAATATGCAACATCATTCAGAGATAACGACGTCAACGGATCAACCACTTTGCCCGAAGCCACGTCGTGTGTGTCCTTCTCTTCCTGATTTCCTCAAACCTCTCTCATGTCCCCTACACTCTTCTAACTGGTAACATTATATGATCTAGATTGTTAATATATATCTGCTTTCAGTTACGTTTGGTCTCTAGCATTTTCATTTCATAAGGATGTGTGAGGTGTTTCCTATGTATGCGCAAATAAATAATCCTCAAAAAAAAAAAAAAACTCCTCCCCTGCTTTTTCCTTGCCTTTATTGAAACTTCATCATGATGGCTCCTACATGTTTGTGCCAGCCAACAAAGTTCAGAGGGAAGAAGCGGCGTTCTCAGCATAATTGATAAGGTCATACTTGTTTTCTTCATCATAGATATAATTCTCAATCCAAAATTAGTAGTAATAACTTGACCAAACAAAATTAGTAGTAAGAACTAACATGTAAAATAATTCAAAAGTCTGCTTGTTCTTTTCCTTTTTGTCAACATTCACTGTTTTTTAAGGAATATAAAACATGAATATATATCATAAATCACACGTATAATAGAACGGGAGGAGTATCTCCAAATTTACATGCACATGCATGGTTCTTGAGAGTTAATTAAATAAAAGTATATACTATATTGTGGTAGGTGCAGCCGATAGAAGGTGGAACAGTAGAGTCAATGTGGTACGCAGGGTCTCCACCTAGGCGAACCGGGAATCCTCTTGTACACGACCGTCATTTCATTCACTGCCTCGATCTTCTCCCCAGTTTCTCAAGCACTAAGGCTTGATCTTCACATCTTCTTGGAGGATATATGCATTCATAGCTGCACACAAGAAGAAAAAGAAAAAAAAACTCCTTACATGCATCCACATTTATTGCCATATATATCGATATATCTCACCGTAAAGAACATTAACCTCATCAAGTAGAGGGTTTGCATACAGATATGCATCTATTACTCAAGAAGTTTGGAGTTTGTTCTTTGTAGAATTGTATTTTGGATTGGTATTCTTGATCACCAAAAGTCCACACTGAAGTCAGCACAACACTGCTTACAAAACCAGCACCCACTTATAGTACACGATGAGCGCATAGACCATTATTTCTTTTTATTAGGTCTGGATGTTTTTAATTTTTATTATAGACCATTATCTCTTTTTAGTTTGTTATGCCTTGTATTGGAGACATTCCTATAATTTTATATAAGACTTGTGTTCCCTTTGACTCTACCCGTCCTTGTAAGTTCCAGACTTGCTATCTTTTTTTGTTAGAACAGTTGATCGGTTGCTTGTATAGAGCTTCTTTTCCAAAATATAGTTAAAATTTAAATAAATGAGTATGTTTATGGAGATTCAATTTTCTTTTTAAATGTTTATCGCGATTAGAGATAAATCATTTTTCGACCAAAACGTAAAAACAAAAACAAAAAGAGATCAATGAGTTAATTTATGATTGTGATTACGATCCAGGCTACCAATTTTTAACAACGCTTTTTGTGAGCCAAAATATTACGAGTGGTTTCGTACTTTCGGTAACAAAATACAAAACGGGATTAAAAGTGACTAATTGTGGGAGCCTTTTAATTTAATAATCAACTAAATGATGGATTAATGCTTTTATAACATGTGTTATATCGTGTGTTTAATTTTCAAATGATGCAATATAGATTTATTGAATTTTAGCGTTATGCAATCATGCATATAGAGCTGATTAGACTATAATGTTAATAAATTCTAGTTATGAAGATGAAATTGTTTTGAATAATTCTCTCTTGGTTGTTTTTTAAGAAAATAATTACAAGTAAAAATATTTTAGACGATAAAAAGAAGAGAAAGTGCGTGATTTGCGCCGGGTCAAGATATATGCGACACGTGGACATGACCTTGTCGGGAAGTCAACGGTTTCTACTTACTATACTTTATCATTATTTGTATTCCTGTCCTATTATCTTTATATTATTACAAAATCACCCCTATGTTTCCCTTGTAGATTTCAACCTTTTCATCATTGCCATTTTGCTAAATGCGTGCTCAGCCTGCACCTAACTCATGGAACCAACAAACATCCCTCCACGTCTCTTTTCACATATCCACAAAATATATATATACAGCTACACAACACATAACAATTCAATCTAGATCATATACTTGTGATTTCATTTAGTTTATTAAGGTCATAATCAGAAAGACTATGATTTTATTTTCTATGTATGCTTTTTTTTTTTTTTTTTGGTCAAATTTTTCTATGTATGCTAGAATAATTAAACACAGAGTTGATGTTCTATAATTGAATCAAATATACGAATTTTCGTTGGCAACATATTCCTTCATCAATGATTTTACGAACTCGTTGACTAATACCAAGCACCAGGCAAAACGTTGACCTTTTCCCTCACATACACACACGAAAGAATAAACATGTAGTAAAAGAAACTCAAGTTGCAAGAAGCAACATCATCGTTCTTAATATAACAGAAGTTAGATTCATGGAGGAAGATAAAGATAGAAGAATGGTTCGGAGTATAGAGAAGTTAAGATGGATGTTGCAGTTTGGATTCTGCGTTATGAGTTTGGGATGTGCTTCAGTTTCAGGATCATTCTCCTTTCAAATTCACCATAGATTCTCGGACCAGGTCAAGACCGTTCTTGGTAGCCATGGCTTGCCTGAAATGGGCACTCTCGAGTACTACGAGACCTTGGTTCACCGTGACCGAGGTCGCCGGCTAACCTCCAACAACAATCAGACGACTGTTTCTTTCGCTCAAGGCAACTCCACACAAGAAATCAGTTTGTATGATAATTCATCTGCTTTATTTCTTTCACTTTAGTACTATATGTTGACCTTTGATTATGTTCCTTTTTTTTGTTATTGATCAGTTTGCATTATGCGAATGTGACGGTAGGGACACCGGCTCAATGGTTCTTGGTGGCTTTAGACACGGGAAGTGATTTGTTCTGGTTACCTTGCAATTGCAAGTCCAGTTGCATACGTAGCATGGAGACCGACCAAGGCGAGGTAATAAACAATGAATCTTGCAATGCAGTAAATTATATGACATAAAGTTCGATCATCATTTAAGACACATATTTGTATACACATAGAGGATAAAGCTCAACATCTATGACCCAACCATATCAACATCAAGCTCAAAGGTTCCGTGCAATAGCACACTTTGTGCATTAAGAAACAGATGTGTTTCTCCTCTCAGCGATTGTCCTTATCGAATTCGATATCTCTCGCCCGGTAGTAGAAGCACAGGAGTGTTAGTGGATGATGTGATCCACATGAGGACAGAAGAAGGAGAACCAAGAGATGCTCGGATCACATTTGGGTTTGTAACTCTTTCAACTTTGAAAACAACAGTGTTCTAAATATCAGTAGGCATCCCCTAAGTGGCAAATTTAAATCGATTATAATCGAAACGTTCTTTCTCTATTTTTTTCAAAAAATAATCGGTATAAACGACTCCTAGACAGGTTGATCTTCTATAAAACTTTTAATTGTCGTGTAGCAATTTCTTGAACTTCGATTATGAGTGACAATATGTACTACTAATTATCAAAGTAGAGCTTTCAAGAATTGAGTAACAAGCTTTATATACTACTTTCCCCCTTATATTTTAGACCTGAGAGTGTTGCCACTTAATAATATAAAAGTACACAAATGGTGGCTGCAGATGTAGTGAGTCCCAAGTAGGGTTGTTCGAAAAAACGGCTGTAAATGGTATAATGGGACTTGCAATAGCAAACATAGCGGTTCCAAACATGTTGGCTAAAGCCGGTGTAGCCTCAAACTCTTTCTCAATGTGTTTTGGTCTGAAAGGGAAGGGAACAATCAGTTTCGGAGACAAAGGCAGCTCAGACCAGCTTGAAACTCCATTGAGTGGCACTCTTTCTCCGTAAACACTCCCCCTTAACACTTTTTTCTTCATTTTTTCCCAATAATATCTGATATGTAACGTATATTAGCATGTCTGAACACAGGCCGTTTTACGATGTGACCATCACCGAATTCAAGGTAGGAAGTGTGACGGTGGAAACAGAATTCACCGCAATATTTGACTCCGGGACTGCCGTTACATGGCTCATCGAACCTTACTACACTGCTGTTACCACAAACGTACCTACCTAACTATATTGGCATGCATCTCTTTTTATCCATGCCTAGCTTATTTGTTTGCATTTTAGTTTATGTGTTGGCGTTTATATTTCAAATGAAAATTAGCTATGTTTTGGTTTTAGAAAATGAATTTCCTTACAAACAGTAAGAAAATGCAAGCTTAAAATGTATAAATTGTGTTTGAAACAATCAAGACCTTATTATACCATAGCTTACTAATTGATTATATTTATATATATACTGATTTGTTTTGTGTTGTGTTGTGCAGTACCATCTTCAAGTAGCAGACAGACGACTTCCGGCAAGAGTGAAGAGTCCCTTTGAGTTCTGCTACATTATTACATCAGCGTGCGTTATGACTTGATAAGAACACGTAGTAAAAGTATTAAGTTTAAGGAATGTTGATGTATGTGTATTGTTTCTGTTTGCAGTACTGATGAAGAGAAGATTCCTTCAATTAGCTTTGAGATGCAAGGAGGAGCTACGTATAATGTTTTTAGCCCCGTACTTGTCTTCGACACCTCCGATGTACGTAGTATACACATCTCTCATCTCATCAACTTATGCTAATAGTTACATATATGAATCTTCACTCGATTTACAGGGCGGACAAGTCTATTGCTTGGCCGTCTTAAAGGAAGTTACTGCCGGCTTCAATATTATCGGACGTACGCTACTTTTATTCTTCAACCAATATCATCTTATATATTGCTCATTGTTACCAATTTCTAATCAGATAATTTTATTTCATTTTGTTAGAAAACTTCATGACAAACTACAGAATCGTCCACGATCGTGAGAGAATGATTCTGGGATGGAAAGAATCCGACTGTACTGCCCTAACTTCTTCTCCAAGAAATAAAAACTATTTAAAAGGTCTTAACTAATTTGCTTTTTGGAACTTTTCAGGTAACGATAAGAATGGTTTTACTGGACCTACTGCCTCAGCAAACCCGCCGTCGCTGCCGCCAACGCCGTCTCCAAGAGCCAGAAGCCCTTCGACGCGTTTGAACCCGCTCGCTGCTTCTTCACTCCTCATCCTTTGCTTCTTTTCTTTTATATGTTTGTGAATATCAGTTACATGTACATCTTACTTTCGGTTTCTATGATTGGAGTTTCACATATTGTTTAATCCACCCCCAGAATCCTCCACTTCTCATCTTCTGACCCTCTTATTCTTCCCTAATATATTTCATCCAAGTGGAATATTGGTAAATAAACTAATTATTTAAAATAGTCAGATTTATATGAGAGCATGTCCATTCCTCATCCAAATTATAAAATATCCAAAAGCATAGGACTGACTTTATTTAAAAAAGTTGAACATAAAAATCGATGGATTAAATATGTAATATAGGCAACATTTTCAAACAGAAGAATGATTCAACTTATCCAGAGCTGCGACTCATAACTCATAATGGCCTTTTTTTGTCTGCTGGTGAGCTTAGTTTCTAATTAGTTTGTTGGATATGTCTAATTAAGTATGACGATAAAATCTGGAACAATCCACCACAACTTCCTTTTTTTTTAATCAGGTATATACTATTGATATCCTAATGCGACGTGAGTGACGCACTTTGTTAAAAGATCAACTACAAGTGTGCATTCTAATTAATATATACTAGATAGTAATCCGTGCCTTGCGCGGGATGAGATGATTAAATTTAGACTTTGTGAGATTAAGAAACATTAAATCTGATTAATTTGGATATTAGTTTGTTTTGGATTGATAGTTTCGGGTGTTAATGAGGAGGATATAGATTGGCCATTTTATGTAGTAATTATATAAAAACTACAAAGAAGTCAGTAAGAATCAGAAAACTATTTTAAATCAAAAACTTCAATTCCATTATAATAAGTATGCATATCTCATTCTTTCAAATACAAAGAATGGTCTAAATATAAATAGGTATTGTAAAATAAATTCAAATGAAAAATAAGATTGAATAACTTCAAGACTTCAGAAATCGATGCTTGGAATCCTACAATTAAAAATTTCAAAATATTAGGAATAACCAATGGATATATTTATATATATTACTCATATAAAATAACAAATTAGAATGCTATGCTTACTGAGATTTGAAGAACTGAATCTCTGGAATGTCAGAATCAAACAAAATATCAGAACCACCTTCCATGTTTGTAACATAATTGAAACCACCTATAAAGTAATATCGACAATAAGAACACAAACCAAAATATTCTGAATATAAAATTAAAGATTGCAAATAAATATACTATACCGTCTCCCCACTCAATTCGCCATAACCTTAAAACAGTTACAACAACATCTGCAGTATTAGCACACCATAATGCATTTAAATGATGGGCTAGAGCTCCATAAGCAACACACTGTATATGAGTGTACCTGATAATATCGGGAAAGTTATTAGTCAATATTACTTCTACAGCCATGGTCGTATTTTAAATTAACAGATGTATCAAATGAAAAGTACAAACCCGAGATTTATTAAGGAGAACTCCAACGAATACAGAATTGATTTATAAATGTTGGCAGGTTGAGCTAGCTTAGTAGCTATAAGATCTCCTACACGCACTAATGCTCCACAAAGATCTACATAACAGTATTTTTTAACATATGAGCATTGCGCGGTTGAGCTAGCTTAGTAGACATGATTTATTTTTTTTAACAGACTTTTACACTGAAGAGTGTGCAAAATGCCTCATTATAAATCGATCAATTAAATATAGTAGTATAAGTATATGTAAACTATATGATATAATTAATAATATAAACATGATTTATTTTATTGATGTAATCCTCATATTTAAATGTTGATTTTAGTAATTTAATATTTTATTTTACGTTAAAATTTATTTTTTTATCTTTTTATTAAATTAAAAAAACATATTTTTTACTTTTTTGACAAATATGTATTCTAATATTTAGTTATTTAATACTATTATCGATTACTAATATTTTTTTATTTTTATTCCATAAAGCTATTACTATTATTAACTTAATATGTTTAATGATTATTTAAATAGTAAAAGAAAAAATAATAATCTATTTTAAAACAAAAATATCTTCGTGTTATATTAGATTGAAAGCCGATATCTAATCATATAAAATAAAATTCACAAAATATTTTAAAAGATAAATATATTTATGGTTTTTGGTATAAAACCGAATAAACCGAAAATCGACATAACTAATCAAAACTGAACCGAACCAAAATAGAGAAAGTTGTTTGGATTTGGTAGTACCGAATATACCGAATAAATTTCATTTTAAAAAATCCGTGGTATATAGATATGGTTTGGTATATAAACCGATTAAACCGAATAAATTGATCAATTAAAATATAGTAGTATAAGTATATGTAAATTATATGATATAATTAATAATATATACATGATTTAACTAACGCACTAACTTGGGTTAGTTAGATTTAACTAATAATCAAAATTGACATTTAACATAAATCAAAACATTACCAAAAATTCGTTTCGTTATTAATTGATGTGACAAAACGAACACAATCTATATAGTCTTACGCCATATCTATATAGTCTTATGCCATAGAGTTTTATATGTCGCTTTTCATTTTTGTAGGGGACATATCTGCATGTGAAGTCCATTGCATGTACATTAGGATACTTTGATTCTCAAGCTCGTAAGTGTATCTTACCAAGAATATAGAAATCGTATGTACTATCTACGTATTTTGCATGTACCTAATAATCATATCCTTTGTTTTGAGGAGGATCTCAATCACACCACATATGCATATGCGTTCGACTAATAATTTCCGAAACCGCATTGATCTTAACAAACCCAAAACCGGTGTTAACATAAAGTTTCATTAAAATATCCATACAAAGCTACTCTTCGGAGCTGAACTCACCGGCACTCAAAGCAAATTACACCAAAAATGAACTATCCGAAGAAACTGAAGCATAATGTCTTATAAATTTTGCATGAAGAAACAGAGTCCCACTTTCCTGACTGAACGTAGGAGTCTTCGTGTTGATATCCCATGACGCGGGGTTTTAACTTCTTGTACTTTGAATTGAGAGTCCTGTGATCAAGAGAACTTATGTCTTCTCTAAATCGCGGCTTGCGCAAGCCGGTTCCCTAATAATCATATCCTTTGTTTTGAGGAGGATCTCAATCACACCACATATGCATATGCGTTCGACTAATAATTTTCGAAACCGCATTGATCTTAACCAACCAAAAATATATGTTAACATCAAGTTTCATTAAAATATGCATACAAAGCTACTCTTCGGAGCTGAACTCACCGGCACTCAAAGCAAATGACACAAAAAAACGATCTATCCGGCAACACAAAGCAAATGACACAAAAAACGATCTATCCGGCAACACGGTCAGCATAATGTCTTATAAATTTTGCATGAAGAAACAGAGGACCACTTTTCTTACTGAACGTAGGCGTCTTCGTGTTGACATCCCGTGAACCGGCTTGCGCTCCCCACCATATTGAAATATTCCATCTTAGGCTCTGTCGGGCTTTCTCTTGAGATCCTCAACACTTCCCATATTGCTCCTTCCTTTACCATCTCTTCCGCGTTCGTTTCTGCAATATCTCAATCTCTATAACCATGTTATAAGGTTACTTGATTCAGCAATTTTTTTTTAATTAGATGCACACCAAAATGATGACCGTCTTGTTGATGCTTTTGCAAAGAGCTAATTCGCTATGCCTCTTACGTAGTCATCGAACACGAACACATCATGTACGGTTGGAGAATTGGAGAACGGCCACAATAAAGCATAAACAATGCTGAATCCACTGAAAAAATTAACTCCGGTTTACGTGAATTTAAGTTTCAGAATGGCCACAATAATTTTGGAAATTTTTTGGAGCATTTAAAGCTTCCGTTTTTTAAACATAGGTTCTCCAAATGACACGTGTGCAATTTTGTAAATAGAAGCCTATCATGAAGCCACGTCAGATTACACTTTTAAGGAAATTTTTTTTAAGTGCTTCTCCTTTAATATATAGGGGATCCTTCAAATTGCATTCAATAATAGCAGGATTTAAGTGAAAAATAAGAAGAGTAAAGGGTCCTTTCTGCAAAAAGAAACCGTTGACTAATTTAAGTTAGCCACCCTCGACATCATAGACTTTCTTTCCAAAAAAACATCATAGACTCTGTTCTCGTCAACCTTGAGCTTCAGGGGAGAAGAAGATAATGGCTACTACTACTTGGATTAAACAATAATTATTACTAGTTTTAACAACAAAACCAGCTCTTCTCTGCTTGTCTGTAACAATGCGAAAGAGTCAACCTTTCTACTTTTTCAATCCCTCAGTGTCCTTACAAATACAGGATTCGCCCCGCCGTAACACATTATACGAAAAGAGAGTTTGAAAAATAAAATAAATCATGGCGATAGGACGCCATGTCTTCGTGTTATTGTCTGCGTTAGTGTTGTCATGGGGACTGGAGAGATGTGAGGCTACTGGGAAGTTCAGCTTCGAAGTTCACCACATGTTCTCTGATGCTGTTAAACAAAATCTCGGGTTTGACAATCTTGTCCCTGAAGAAGGAAGTTTGGAGTACTTCAAGGTCTTAGCCCAACGTGATCTCTTCAGAGGTCGAGGTCTTGCCTCCAACAACGAAGATTCCCCTCTCACTTCCGCTGAAGGAAACCTCACGGTTTTCGTCAGTTTCTTGGGATCGTAAGCACTAACTTCTCTTCTTCTCTTTAATTATGTTTTTTTTTTGGTAAAATGTTAAATCTCTCTTTAATTATGTTATCACTGTATTGTCTTCTTATGTTTTTTTTTTGTTGCAGACTGCATTACGCAAATGTATCTGTGGGAACACCGGCTACTTGGTTCCTTGTGGCTTTGGACACAGGCAGCGATTTGTTCTGGTTGCCTTGCAATTGTGGTGTTACTTGCATCAGCGACTTGAAAGATGCTGGCTTTCCACAGGTTTACCTCTCTCTTTCTACTAGTAGTTACACCTTCTTTTTTCTGATAACCCGTGGTATCTGGCCCGGTATCTGGCGGGCCAAGGCTCAACCGACTAATCCCTGAATCTGTTGGCAAGTCCGTATGGATTTACTTTTGGTTTACTTACCAAAAAGCTTCGTACTATTAGATTTGGACTTCTTTTTATATATTAGACACTTCCTTGTCTAATTCTCCAATGTGGAATTTAGTTTGTTATCTCATAGAATCTATACAGATTTATTAACACTAATTTGTTTCGTTTTCTTTGAAACAGAGTGTACCACTGAATCTATACAGTCCCAATACATCTTCTACAAGTTCAAGCATCAGATGCAGTGACGATCGTTGCTTTGAATCCAGCCGCTGTTCTTCTCCTTCTTCGAGTGTTTGTCCTTATCAGGTTTCTGAGTCTACCACCACAACCTCCACAGGGACATTGTTACAAGATGTGTTTCATCTCGTCACAGAAGATGTGGATTTAAAGCCTGTGGAAGCTAATGTCACGCTTGGGTAAGTAATAATGATCCTCCTCTGTTAATGACATGTGCAGGCAAGCAAGAACTTGAATCCTTTGTTTTGTGATGCAGCTGCGGTCAGAGACAGACAGGTCTGTTCCAGAACTTTCAAGCCGTGAACGGTGTTCTCGGGCTTGGTGTGAAGGACTATTCTGTTCCTAGCCTTCTTGCAAAAGCCAAACTCGCCGCAAACTCCTTCTCGATATGTTTCGGACGTGTCATTGGCGTTGTTGGAAGAATCAGTTTCGGAGACAAAGGCTACACAGACCAGTCTGAGACTCCCTTCATTTCTGTTGAACCAAGGTACAAACTCAGTTCCATATTACCATCTCCCATAATCATTACTTACCTTTGTGTTTTTTTCACATTCTTGAACCCAAAAATGAAAAACTAGTACGGCGTATGGTGTGAATGTGACGGGACTATCAGTGGGGAAAAAAGCTGTTGGGTTTAGCATGTTTGCACAGTTCGACACTGGCTCATCATACACACACTTAAGGGAGCCAGCATATAGTGCTTTTACCAAAGCTGTAAGTGCGTTGCGTTGCGTTGATTAGCCTAACTTTTGTGTTTGTTACATTCACATGACTTAACGTACGTACGTTCATTTCATTTACTTTTTGTAGTTTAACAGCCGTGCCTTGGACATTCGAACACCATCCGATCCTCAGTTTCCGTTTGAGTTCTGTTACAACTTGAGGTCATGATGATAACTAGCTAAGTTTGCTTTTTGTACGCATGATCTGAAATTCTGATTGTTTTTTTCCTCTTTCACATGCAGTCCAAACGCTACAAACATTACTTTCCCACCAATAGATATGACTTTTGAAGGAGGGTCAGTGATGAGCATCAAGAATCCTTTTGTCACAATAAAGACCGAGGCATGACATTGGTGTTTTAATAATAGTTTTTTTTTTTGTTTTGTTTCTTGTCTTGTATTAGCGTATCTATTTACATTGGTTGTGTTTGGTTTTGAACAGGGAGGGGGCAGGATGTACTGCTTGAGTATTGTGAAGATCGAAGATCTTAGCCCTAACATCATTGGACGTGAGTGTCTCAATAATAATAATAACACAAATTTAAATGAATATGCTTGATACTGAGAGTATGTGTGGATTGCAGAGAACTTGATGGCTGGATACCGCATTGTATTCGACCGGGAGAGGATGGTTTTGGGTTGGAAGCGGTCTAATTGTAAGTGACTAACAATGAGAAAGTGATTGCACATAGCCTAGGAAGTAAGCAGTTGCTAATGAAGTGCTGATGATGTCAGGTTTTGAGGATGAAAGCTTAACATCTGCTCCACCAGCAGAGTTTGGAGATACTCCACCACCACCATCAGAGTCTGAAGGTCCTTCACCACCAGAGTCTGAAGCTCCTTCACCACCCACAGAATCCAATCCACTACTTCGTTCTCCTCCGCCTCCTCCTTTGGTTTTTACTACTACACCACCTAGTGACTCCACAGAAAGTCCTGGCTCGAGCGGTGTAGCCAATGTCAGCCCTCTTGGATCCCTGCTTCTGCTATCTCTTTTGGCCTTCCTGTGATTCATACAAAAGGCATTGGTTTGACCATTTAATGTTTCAATTTAATAAGAATCTTCGTTTGATGAGCAGAAGCAATCAATATTCATTGGTTTGAGAATTGTAATATTATCTTATCTCCCTGTTATAACCATGTATGTTTTTTTTTGTTATACTAATGTTTTGGACATGCCAAGTGCCTGGGGTAAATGCGCAAAGGAGGAGATACATTGTCATGACAAGTTTTAGAGGTCAGGATTAACAAATGAAAGAAGAGTTAAGGGGCATTTTTTTCTTGTAAACTTAAAGAAGACGTGAAGTACAATGTTGTTGTCTATAATGCTTTCCATAATAGCAGGAGTTAGGTGAAAGTTTGCTCGTTGATTAGAGAATACTAAAATAGTAGGAGGTTTAAGTGCAAAATAAGAAGAAGTTTAAGTGCAAAATAAGAAGAGTAAAGGGGCTATTTAGGCAAAAAGAAAGCGTTACTCTGACCTTGTCAACCATACCAATACTATCCAGTATCCAGCTTATGAGAAGAGGAAGCAGCAAAGTAATGGCTTACTAGTCCGAGTAAACAAGTATTATTATTTCTAAGAACCAACTCAACATCTCTCTGCTTGCCTGGAATAGCAAAGTAATGGCTTACTACTCCGACTAAAGTAATGACCTTTTTCATGCCAACGTATCTGTGGGAACACCGGTCAACTTGGTTCCTGGTGGCTATGGTCCTCTGGACACATGAAAGACCTTGGGCTTCATATAATTACTACCTTTCTCCTCACTAAAGCAGAAACTTTCTCTTTTCTAACGCCTCTTCTTCTATTGTTTTTCTTAATGCAACCACATTTTGAGTATGATTGATGCTTAACTAAGATACAAATCTGTTCAAAACACACATAAATACATAATGATGCATTTTGTCAACAACATTTTTATCCTCATTAGTTTCAGTCTTGCCTTAACAAAATCAAAGATCAATCAAACCACATCAGGTGCTGATACCCAAAAATGGTAGCTTGTAGACTTAAACATATGGTTTTGCAAAAAAAAAAAAACTATAACCTTTACATGATTACTCGTTTATCTGGTTAATTTATTCATAAGAAAAAAAATCCACCGGCGATTTCCTCCTCGGTTGATGCTGAGGATCCACCCACTCGATCCTCTGATTCCCACTTCTTCTTCTTATGGCTGCGGCGGCGAGTAGTCATTACCTGTTTCGAGCTTCATTGCGCACGAGGATATTTCTCTCCTTCCTGGTGATGAATCCTTCCTTTTTCTCCACATAATAACGGCAATGCAAACCTTCCAAATTGCTCCGCCGAGGCCGGGACTCTGATAAAGGCAGAGTCTTTGGCCTGCTTCTCGTCCTCCGGTTTTCTCCAAACAAGTTGCCTTCTTTGGAACCGCTGAATGATTTATCCGAACGATCTCAGCACTGCGGCAGGTACGAGCTTTTTCTGCTCCAGGAATAGGATAAGAGAAGCAGAGGTTGCACCAATTTTTGCGAACGATCCATGCCTTGGTTCGATCTTGTTTTGCATTTTATTACTTTACAACTTTAACATCTACCAACTGCCTCTTTGATTACTGAATGTTTATAGCACCTAAGCAGCTTTTGATCTTGTTCAACATGTTAGCTTAGCTTACCAAGCAAGCATCTCCCTTGCTTGCTGCTACTTCATTTTTCACTAGTATCATCGCTAACCCGTTAATGCAGAAGCTGAGCCTTAGTGTACCAAGAGGATCAGGATTCGGCCCAAAGAGGTTGCTCTTATGTCGTGTCACAAACCCTCAGCTCCGAATTTTTTCACAGAAAACCGGAAAGAGAAGGTTTTTTTTATCATCTTGAGGATCACAGCCATGGAAACAGGCAAAGCTATGACCAAGGTAATAACCGTAATCCGATTTAGAGATGTGCACATGCAGCCACAAGGCAGATGTTATTGTGCCTTATAGAACCGCGTTGAAGCCTGTGAAGCTGAGGATTTAGTGCTTGTTGTATGTGTTTTATACTGCAGGATGAATCTATATAAGGAGACGGGGTGATTGGCACAAGTATATATGGCGCTGTGATCACAGGAATTTATAACCAGACACATAACACTAATAGTTGGAAGCAGTTGGGGAATCACGAGAGCAAGAAACCAATACCAGCTTCCCTTACTGATATGTGATGTGATGCACATTGCCTTTTCCGGCTGTTGTGAGAGAAAGCGGCATTTTGTCTACATGTACTGTGTGGCAATTGGTTTGATTGCTCCTCAGAAGTAGTACATCAACAACTATTTTTTTTTGTTTTCTGAGAATCGCAAAAGAACCGTGTTTGCATAAGCAAGAGAATAACATGGTATAAGAAGCTTTGTTTGGTATCTTTTTACAGTAAGGGGATCAAACTTTCTTATACGTTCCCCCTTGGAAAGAAAAAAACTAGTACTACAAGAGACTTTATAGCAGCATTACAAGGAGAAAAGGGTGTTTTGTTTGATCCCCAGAAAAGCAGGAATACAATCAGAAATGAAAAGAAGAGAACCAGAGGAACAGTTCATCGGTCAGGAGGATGGTAGCTGGTGAAAACCGGCAGAGTGGACAGCAAATCTTCCTGCTGACATCGAACCACGTGTCAACGCAGAGACTATGAAACTCATGTGAACAAGGCAAGGACTTGATCGCATCCTCGTCCTCCATTCTCATCAAACACACACTGCAACACTCCTTTTCTCTCCTTCCTCCCTGCACTCTTGGGTACAGCAAAGCTAGCCACTTGTCAAGACCCATCGTCGTTTGGATTCTCTCCACCTTCGTCTGATCAATTTAAAAGAGTGAGAGGTCTTGTGTGCTCTGAGAGAACAAAAACAAGGAGGTTGGTCACTGTTGCGTGATGTGCAATACCTATGGATTACAATGTACGTTAGAAACACCTTTTCTCTATGTTCACACACCAACACCAAGACCCTTACTTCTCACCTTCTTTGTTTCTCTCCTTTTTCTCTACGTATCCCCTTTTCTTTTTTTTTTACTTGTGCATGCAAATCACATTCTAAAATCCAATTAAAACGATCGTTTAGGTATATATAGAGTAACATGTGTGTGTATATCTGGATTCTAACAAAAGAGACACATCCAGATAAAGTTTATAAAAAGATGGTGTTTAGCATATCTTAATTTTGTTTTTAAAATTAGATGGTGTGTCTGTAATATGATTTGTAACTCAATCTTAACTAAAGTTAGGTCGTGAGGTGCCTTATCCCAATCACGCCATTTTTTAAGTTCCCTTTTATCTTCTTTTCAAACAAAAAAAACTTCATAAATGCTCCTGAATATTTTTATTTTCTCTGTGTGTTCGGTTTCTAGTTAGATTTGGATAGACATTTTCGGTTTTCAGTTTTTGGATGTAAAGATATATATAAGAACTGTCAGTGAAATGCAGTTAAATTTAGTTGTACTGTTCTAGTAACAAAATTAAAACGGTTTATATTCAAATTTTTGGATCTAGTTCAATTTGGTTTGAATATATGGATATTTTAGAATAACTCAAATAAAAAAGTTATTCAAATTTTCAAATAAACTAATCAGGCAATTAAAATAGTTTTATATAATTAAGATAAATAATAATTTGGTTTTTAGATAGTACGTTTTATAATTTTAAATATGTACATATATATAAATATTTGATTCATAAATAATAATTTGAGAAAAGTTATTTTAAAAATAAATATAATAGGTATATAGTATTCTGAGTATTTATTTGTTTTTTGTTTGTTTTGTTCTAGTTTAGTTAAGGGAATAAGAAAGCATAAACCGTGAAAGAACATAATCTAAATTGATGTTATAAAAAAACATAAACCGTTTAGACTTTTTAAATAAATATCGGTCTAGTTCGGTTTTGGTTTTGGTTTTGATTTTGGTTATTTGCGTTTGGTTTGATCCTTTGATTGGTTTGGTGCCTGGTTCCCTCTAAATTATTTGATTTTAACACTCCTCTTTGGCATGATCTGACTTGGTTAGGAAAACCGGTATCCTCTTGCTCTCTCAGAGGGTCTCTCTTAAGGTTTTTAACACTGAACGATTTCTCCTTCCTTCGCCGCCTACGTTCTCCTTTGCATCTGTAATCCGTTGACGCTCCTCAGTCCCAACATAGATATGATCCTTGGTTAATGGCGATTTCCGAATCCACCCCTGAGTCAACTCTAAGAATCCAAGCTGGAGATGAATGGCAAAAGCTTCTTCTATTCGCCAATTCGTCACATCCAGATCTAACTCCAACGCCCCCGTTCTCGCTCTTCTCAAAAGTTTCAAACTCCTCGACGAATCAAGCTCCGTTAAACACCTCTTCCAAGTCCACGCGAGGCTCATCACCTCCGGTAACTTCTGGGATTCCTCTTGGGCCATCAGATTGTTGAAGTGTTCTTCGCGTTTCGGTGACGCTAGCTGCACCGTTTCGATATTCCGAAGCATTGGGAAGCTCTACAACGCGAATGCTGTGTTTAAGGCGTTCTGGGTCTCTTCCACTCCTCATAAAGCATTGAGCTTTTACTTTGATGTAATGAGATGTGGGTTTGTTCCTGACTCCTACACCTTCGTCTCGTTGTTTAGTTGTATCGGGAAGATTGATTCCGGCAAAATGTGTCACGGGCAGGCTGTTAAGCGTGGATGCGATCAAGTTTTGGCTGTTCAGAACTCGTTAATGCGTATGTATACTTGTTGTGGCGAATTGGATCTTGCGAAGAAGGTGTTTGTTGAAATACCCAAGCGAGATATTGTATCTTGGAACTCGTTGATAGCTGGGTTGGTGAGACGTGGTGATGTTTGGTCGGCTCGCAAGTTGTTCGATGAAATGCCTGAGAGAAATTTGGTTTCTTGGAATATCATGATCGATGCTTATCTGGGTGCTAACAACCCTGGTGTTTCGATTAGTTTGTTCCGTGAGATGGTCGGAGCAGGATTCCGAGGGAATGACAGTACTTTGGTTTTGTTACTGAAAGCTTGTGGAAGATCAGATAGACTTAAGGAAGGTAGGTCGGTTCATGCTTCTTTGATACGAACATTGGTGAATTCGAACGTGGTTGTTGATACAGCTCTTGTTGACATGTATGGAAAGTGCAAGGAAGTAGAGTTAGCACGTAGGATTTTTGACAGTGTATCCCGTAGGAACAGAGTTACGTGGAATGTGATGATATTGGCACATTGTCTTCACGGGAATCCTGAAAATGGGTTTGAATTATTTGAAGCCATGATCGATGGTGAGCTCATTCCCGATGAAGTAACGTTTGTTGGTGTTCTCTGCGGTTGTGCTAGATACGGGCTTCTTTCACAAGGAAAAAGTTACTACGCCCTGATGGTTGAAGAGTTCCAGATCAAACCCAACTTTGGACACCTATGGTGCATGGCTAACCTTTACTCCAGCGCCGGGTTCCCTGAAGAAGCAGAGGGGATTCTGAAGAACTTGCCAGAGGAAGATGTGACGCCAGAATCTATAAAATGGGCTAACTTGCTCAGCTCTACACGTTTCACAGGAAACTCGGCCCTAGGGGAGAGCATTGCCAAGTCACTGATAGAAAAAGATCCCCTGAACTACAAGTATTACCATCTGCTGATGAACGTTTACAGTGTTGCGGGGCGGTGGGAGGATGTTGATAGAGTGAGAGAGGTAGTGAAGGAGAGGAAAATAGGACGAGTACCCGGGTGTGGCCTCGTGGACTTGAAGGAGATAGTCCATGACCTGAGACTAGGATGCGAAGAGGTGGACAAGGTGATTACTGAGACTAGTGTAGACGAAGATGTTACATCTTGTGCTGACATGATAAGCTAATCCCAAGTCCAAGTATACGGTTGCTCCTTTGCCAGATCCAGGCTTCATATTTGGAGGTTGTCAGGAATGCGCATGAATTGCTGTTCTTGCAGACAAGAGTAGAATAGAAACAAGAGAAATAAAAGGTCACTTGATTATATTTGATCCTATTTTATTTTTTTGTTCCTTTTTGGGGTCAGATAATCCCAATTCCCAGAAGCTCTTTATAACACAAATCAATATGTGGGAAGGCATGTGAGGAGCTAAAGAGGAGAGTGATGTTAATTTAAATGAGAAAATTGAAATTTTTACCTACTTTTGAATCAGTGAATGATACTAAATTTTTGATGGTATATATTCCCCTCTTGTTTTCAATCTATAGATCTTTTTAGTTTTCGCACATATTCATAAAACTTAATTTAATTATAAGATCATTATTTTTGATTAACTATTTTCAATAATTTTAAATTAATAGTAATCTAATAAAAATGTATCATTTATATATTAGTATTAACAAATAGTAATTTAATAAAGGAATATATAGAAAATATTCAAATATATTTTGTTGAATTTTTTTATTAAAAAATATGTATGCGATTAAATATTACAGAGTTGATCACATATATTTAATTGTCATTATGTAACTAAATAATAAAAAAAAAAGTGTTTTGGCAAATGGATGATGATGAAGATAGAACAATTTAATGCGGAGAGACTTTATATTATTGGGTCAAAATTGAGACTCTTCTCTGTAAAGTTACAACTCAAACAGAATGATCGCCGACGACGATGAGAAGTGGCTCGCTGCCGCCACCGCCGCCGTTAAACAAAATGCTTTCTACATGCAGCGCGCGATCGTATCCATCTCCCCCTCTCTTCTTCTTCACTCAATTTTTCCGAATCGGAAATCGCATCGGAACACCCCTAACTTCTGGATCCGTTTTTGCAATTATTGTTCTCGCAGGACTCCAACAATCTCAAAGACGCGCTTAAGTTCTCTGCTCAGATGCTCGGCGAGCTTCGCACTTCCAAGCTTTCTCCTCATAAATACTACGAACTCTGTGAGTCGCTCGCAATCTATCTTCTTCCGACTCGCATTTTTCCGAATTTGGGAGAATAACTCTTGTGCCGATCTGATTTGATCAGATATTCGAGCTTCTGATGAGCTGAGGAGTTTGGAGATGTTCTTTAGGGATGAGACTGCGCGTGGTTGCTCCATTGCTGAGCTTTACGAGCTTGTTCAGCACGCCGGTAACATTTTGCCAAGATTGTAAGCTGTTCATCTCATTCTCGGAGTATACATTGTCCTTTTGACTTCTCTGATTTTGAATGTATAATAATCAAGTTGGATTTCAGGTATCTTCTCTGTACCATAGGATCTGTATATATCAAATCCAAGGACGTTACTGCTAAGGATATACTTAAGGATCTTGTTGAAATGTGCCGAGCTGTTCAACATCCCTTGCGTGGTCTCTTCTTGAGAAGTTACCTTGCTCAAGTCACTAGGGATAAGTTACCTAGCATTGGTTCAGAGTTGGAAGGGTAAAGCCTCACGAATTAGTTCTCATTCAACATGATGTTGAATGATTTTTGCTAGTTTAGGAAACGTTTTAAGAGACAAATGATTTGTTAATTCTCTCCAGAGATACCGAAACACACATGGATGCTTTAGAGTTCGTGCTTCAAAATTTTACTGAGATGAACAAACTGTGGGTCCGAATGCAACATCAGGTTATTTTTCTTTCCCTCATATTCAGCATTGTATGTACTGAACATGGTTCTTATGTCTGTTCATGCTGTTGTCTAGTGTCTACTCTTTCTGAAATTTCCCTACTTAACTGAATCTGAGTTGAGGCTTTCTTGTATCTAGGGACCTACTCGGGAGAAGGAGAAACGGGAGAAAGAAAGGAATGAACTACGTGATCTTGTAATGACAGTAACTTGTAGCTTATTTTTCTCATCTAGTGATTGCTAGTAATGTCTATTTGCTGAAATTCTTCTCTTGACTGCTGATTAGGTTGGAAAAAACCTTCATATACTTGGTCAGTTGGAAGGTGTTGACCTTGTAGTTTACAGAGATACTGTTCTTCCTAGAATACTGGAGCAGGTCTGGTTTCTCTCTTTCTTTGGATAGGTTCAGCATCCAAGTTTCCGTCTACTTGGTGGTGGAAATGAATTATGCATCACTTTGTAATAGGTTGTCAACTGCAAGGATGAGCTTGCACAGTGCTACCTGATGGATTGCATTATTCAAGTTTTTCCTGATGACTTTCACCTTCAAACTCTCGATGTATTATTAGGTGCTTGTCCACAACTTCAGGTACTTCTTATAAACCCACCCTTTCTTCTTTTATATGCAGTACTTGATAAAAGATAATACTTCTAAAAAACCTTATCCCATCAGAACATAAATTTCCTTTCATCATTTTTTGTTTTTCAGCCATCTGTTGATATCAAGATGGTCCTTTCGGGTCTAATGGAAAGGCTATCGAACTATGCTGCATCTAGTGTGGAAGCATTGCCTAATTTCCTGCAAGTAGATGCCTTTTCAAAGTTGAATCATGCCATTGGGAAGGTAAATCCTGCATCTAATCATGAAGTTAAAGGAACTTAACACTTAAACCTGAGTTTATCATGAGGGCGTCTAGTATTAGAGAATAGCTACAAATTCTAGCTTTATCTCCGTGGTATTGTTATGAACGTTTAGCTCTTAAACAGTGTAATTTTTATGCTAGTTCCCTCTGATCGTATTACATTGATAATCTCTTTATGGTTATTTCATAAGCAGTTGACTGAGTCTATATCTTATATATGATTCAGGTTGTAGAAGCACAGGTGGACTTGCCAGCCTCAGCATCTGTAACATTATATTTGTTTCTTCTGAAATTCACTCTCCATGTCCATTCCGATCGTCTAGACTATGTGGACCAAGTTTTGGTATAAAACCTTCCGAGCATGTATAAGCGTGTTAAGTTTATTAATAATTACGTTTTGTGTCTATTTAATCAGTTCTTTAAGTTGCTAATACACATTGTTGTCTCCCTTTTCAAATTTTCTTTAGGGATCCTGTGTTAGCCAACTCTCCGCCACAGGAAAACTTTGTGATGACAAGGCATCAAAACAGATCGTTGCATTTCTTAGCGCTCCATTGGAGAAGTTTAATGATGTTGTAACTATTTTGAAGCTTACAAACTATCCTCGAGTAATGGAATACCTTGACCACGATACAAACAAAACAATGGCAATTATCATAATTCAGAGCATTTTGAAAAACGATACTCGCATTGCTACGGCTGATGAGGTGTGCTTTTCTATTATTTAACTTCTTCTTTCAGCATTCTCTATTGATTTGACGTTTCTTTATTGCGTGTTGCAGGTTGACGCATTGTTTGAACTGATAAAGGGACTTATCAAGGATTTTGACGGGCTAACTGATAATGATGAGGTACTAAATCATATATTTGATCAATCCTTATTGTATTCGTGTTCACAGTATTATAGTCACCTGAAAGGGTAATTTTTCTTTCGATAACTTACCTGTTCTTGTACCCGACATGGTTTCTATACTGAGTTCTAGATTGATGAAGAAGATTTCCAGGAAGAGCAGAACTCTGTTGCACGGTTGGTTCACTTTCTCTACAATGATGACCCAGAAGAAATGTCTAAGGTGTGTATATATTTATATTTGATACATTGCTAGGTGACCTTATCTGCAATTTCTAATTCATATGCCCAACTACAGATAATTTTCAGAATTAGGAAGCACATCCTGACTGGAGGACCTAAGCGTCTACCTCTTACGATACCACCCCTTGTCTTTTCCGCTCTCAAGGTTTGTCTTTCTTTATGTAATCAGCTATTCACTCTATTCTCCAACTGGGGAAAAGGTATTAAGTTCAGTCTAGCATTTGGAAGTATTTGTGTGTCCTTCCAATTTTTCAAGAAGAATTGATTTTAAATTTAAGTATGTACATGAGTTTTCTTGAGTTGATATGATATGCTTGCACAGTTAATTAGGCGAATGCGAGGTGGAGATGAAAACCCATTTGGAGATGACACGTCAACACCACAAAAAATTCTACAGCTCTTAACAGAGGTCAGTGTATGTACATACATCTTGATTGTTAGAAAAGAGTTCGCAAGGTTTAATTGTCTCGCGAGCTTCAATGGCGTTGTCCCAGTGAAAACCATTTGTTTTTTCTTTGGAAGAATGCTGTGAGGCGATTTTAAATCTCAATTTTTTTTCAGACCGTGGAAGTTCTATCTGATGCCTCGGCATCTGAATTGGCATTGCGACTCTACTTGCAATGTGCTCAGGTATATGATCGTGTAGTTTACGATCATCCCGTATCAAAACCTGCAGATATAGTGAATGATCTGATAGTTTTTTGAATCCCCAGGCAGCAAATGACTGTGAATTAGAAACAGTCGCATATGAGTTCTTCACGAAGGCATACCTTCTGTATGAAGAAGAAATTTCGGTAAGTGATATTTTTACGAGGCTACAAGTATCTCTTTAAGAAGGACTTTGACATGAGCCTTAAATTTTGGGTGTTGTAGGATTCAAAGGCACAAGTAACAGCATTACGTTTAATAATAGGGACACTACAGCGGATGCGTGTATTTAATGTTGAGAACAGAGATATTTTGACTCACAAGGCGACAGGGGTATCTTTCCTTATATGCCAGTTGACTTAGTGAGTGTTACATTGAATAATAACTAGGCTAAATTATATTTCGTTGTTGTAGTACTCTGCGAAACTCCTCAAGAAGCCAGATCAGTGTAGAGCTGTTTACGAATGTGCGCATCTTTACTGGGCTGAGGAAGGCGAGAACCTGAAAGATGGAGAGAGGTATGCTACATATGAATGCACTAAATCTTGAAAGTTAAGACTGGGAAGGATAGACAATTAGCATACCGATAAATTAGTAGTTGTGATGGGAAACACGGCAACTTTAACTAATATGAAATTTATGAAATTGAGAACAGGGTTGTGCTTTGCCTGAAGAGGGCACAAAAAATTGCAGATGCTGTTCAGAAAATGGCCAACGCATCCCGTGGTGCCAGTAGCACCGGGTCTGTGTCTCTGTATGTCGAACTGCTGAACAAGTAAGTTACCCATTTAAGTTGCACCTACTTGGTACATACGCTGCAAAAAAAAGCTTTTTCTTAATTGAGTGAAAATTGCAGGTATCTCTACTTTTTGGAGAAAGGAAATCCACAGGTAACAGGCGAAACAATCCAGAGCTTAGCTGAATTAATCAGAAGTGAGACGAAGAAAGCTGAGTCGGGCGCAGGGACATTCATAACCAGCACTCTGCGTTACATGGAGTTTCAGAGACAACAGGAGGATGGTGGCATGAGTGAGAAATACCAGAAAATCAAAATGGAATGGTTTGAATGATAACTCTTTTTCTTTTGCATTATTTTAGACTCATCATCAATAGTCATGGCGTGTCGTCTTGTTGGAGAATAATGAAAAGAGTAACAAAACTTGTATCATCACTTTTACTTTCCCAGCTTACACTTATCTATAAACATGTTTGCTGAGTTTGAAACTTGCGCTGAATTACAGGTGATGGATACAACATACAAAATATGATTTAACTGGAGATATGTTGGGGATTGAAACTGGTTCATAATTAATTGCAGAAGCAAAAGTTGTTTAATTCGAATAAACTCCACTTAATTATAAGAACAAAACAAAAGACCAAAACCAAACTTGGGTGTCTGTCCATTAACTCATTGATGCATTGTTAGAAATTTCAACATACCAAAACCACAAATATATAAAAACAGAGCTTTCCCAATCATCACCATCATCATCATCATCATAGGATGGAGCATGCCTTCTGCGCTTTGCTCTTCTTCTTCTTCTGCTTCGGAGGTTGCAAGACCACTCGTATGGCTGCGTCAAACACCGCTTTCACATTCTGCATTCAAACATACAGTCACATTAACATTAGAAATCGGTTATAATAGTAACACAAATCAATGCTGTCACGTGTACCTCTTGAGATTTGGAACTGCATTCGACGTAAGTAGGTGCATCTATAAGCTTCCTCAGCTCCTCTCCCTGAGCAGTAGTAATGGGGACAGCACCAGGATGGTCGATGAAGAACTGCTTATCATCTCGAAGATCTAGAGAGCAGCAGCAAGTCAGCAATAACACTCATGTCATCAAACAGGTGAGAGAAGAAGCAAAGAAAGAAAATCTCACCAAGCTTTGATCCAACGAGAATGATGGGGACACCAGGAGCGTAATGTTTCAGCTCAGGGATCCACTGCAACAGACGCAATTATAAACTTTGTGAGAGAGTTAACCACACTTTACACCAGAAAAAACAAGAATTTTTGATGGATTTCTTTTTAAACCTTTTTGGAGACGTTTTCATAACTGGCTTTACTGATAAGAGAGAAGGCCAAGATGAAAACATCTGCTCCACGATAGCTCAGTGGTCTTAGTCTGTTGTAATCCTCTTGCCCTGTTTTTTTTTTGGTTGTTCATTATACAAATATCACAGATCCAAAAGCACACTAAAATCAAAATTTCAAAAACAACAAGATAAGTTTATATATAGAACCTGCAGTATCCCACAATCCAAGATTAACGGTGGCTCCGTTAACCACCACATTAGCACTGAAATTATCGAAAACGGTGGGCACATAGTCCTGTATGATTACAAACCAAGAACATAACACAATGAGATGTTGTTGTTTCACAGATGAAAGAAACTATTAAAAGAAAGAACGTAAGAGCATGAGAGGTAAAAGAATGGACAGAACCGTAGGGAAAGTGTTGCTTGTGTAAGAAATCAACAAACATGTTTTTCCGACAGCTCCATCACCAACCGTTACACACTTTACGAATCTCGAAGCGCTCATTTTCTCCCTCAAAAGATTATAATTTTCAGGGAAAATTTGAACAAAAATATTTTTTTTTAAAGCACAAAGATTCAGGCTAAGCAGGCCTTGAATTTGAGATCCTTCTGTTAAGCTTCTTCTTCTTCTTCTCGATGCTCAAACTAAATCGACAATCTGGGGATCAGAAGGAACGGACTTTGTCCCAGAAAGATGGGAAGTGACAGAAACGAAAACGAAACAGTTAGTTTAGCTTTGGCCGGGAAAAATGGAGTTGAAACGTTCTCTATTCTCTCTCTTTTATTTCGCCAACTAAAACTCTATTCTCTCTCTCTTTCTATTTCCGACTAATGTGGATTTTCCTCTTTTAATAGCTCTTTCAACAAAACAAAAAAACACCAAATTAGGGGAGGACTTGTCGTTTTCTTCTACCCTCCCAATCTCATCTCGAAATCTTTTATAACGAATCCTTTCTTTCTTTCTTGCGTACTACAAATCATGACAGTGTGTTTGGTTATCATCATTAAACGTTCTTTCCTTTTTAAGCAATGCCCCTAACTAACATCACTAACCAACAATCTGTCCAAAATTAATTAACTAGTAGGTAGGTAGGTTGGTAATTAATTACACAATACACACATTGTCACAATAACTTAACTGGGCAAAAAAAACTCGGAAACGAAGAACCCGAATGGTCCATATATTTCTATATCCAAAATAATCGAACCGGAATCAGAACCGAACCAACCCGAATATCCAAAAAAATAAATACCAAAAACCAAACGGGTACCCGAATATCCAAAAAAAATAAGTTTCAGCTTTCTAATATAAAGTAAAATGACATCAACCTCATTCGAACCCGGATTGGACAGGAAGAGTGAGAACATTGTTACCGTAAATACTTATAAAATTAACACTTTAATGACTTGAATTCTGGTTAAATTGACGAATATGTAAGTGCGTAACCACTAGACCACTTAGATTAACATGTTAAATAATATATTTTGTATATATATATTTGATTCACATATTAAACAGATACTCGGAACTGATCTGAAACCGAACCAAAATCTCATAAATACCTATTGGATATAAGAATGATTTATCCGACATATCCAAAACCGAATTATCTAGAACCGAATTATTCATATCCGAAACCTAACCGAATATCCGAATGCCTAGGGCTAGACTTAACAAAACCATTTGGCAGTTGCATTGGGACTTGGTTGTCCTCTTATGAGTAACCGGGCCTAATGTGAATAAGTAAGACTTTAGGGGGTTTTGTTGAAACATTAGAGTAGAAAATGGGGGATAGTAACGTGAATATGCAAGAAACCTGTAGTTTTGCAATCAAATAAACATTCCTAAAAGCTAATGGCTTGTTTGGCTCAACGCCTTCGCAAATTCATCTTCCTTTCTCAAGCCCACTCTTCTTCACCATCATCATCATCAGTCACTACCTTGAGGTTAGAGTTTTACAAAAAAATTGATTCTTTCGTTCACTGTCTGATAATTCTGATTGGTTGGTATTATCGATTAGGGTTTTAGTAGCTTCCCGATCTCTCTGCATTTAAACATTTAAACTCACTCTGTTCGTGTCCGAATCTCTAGATGGCGACAGGGAACTCCAGTGACCAGCAACAGTACCAACCTCACCCAGTGTGGACAGCCTTGTTGACAAAGCTACTCGCAAACCTAATACTCGATCAGGTCCGTAAAGGAAACACAGCGAACAACTCCTTATCTAATAAAGCTTGGAACTTTATAACCAATGAGTTCTACACAAGAAGTGGTATCAAACGCGACAAAGAACATCTCAAGAACAGGTTCGCTGCTCTCAGACGCGAGTTCTCTGTCGTTAAGCTGATCCTATCTCGAGATAACTTCGTTTTCGATGAATCAACTGGTTGTATCATCGCCGCTGATGAATCTTGGGACCAATACGTAAAGGTCCTGACTTTTTTAACAATGTTGCTGCATAGTCTTGTCTTTCAATCTCTATATATGTTTTTGCTGATCTTACAGGAGTGTCCCGACGCTGAGGCTGTAAGAAGAGGTGGCTGTCCAGTTTACAAGCAGCTCTTTGAGATATTCGGAGTTGTTCATCTTGAGGAGGAACCTGTGTTACCTCAACGCTCGTATGAGTACGCTGCTGTTAAGAGTAGGCCTAGTAGGGGAGTGGAGGCTACTATTGCCAATGCTATATTTCACTGCTGCATCGAGGCTAAGGACTAATGCTGTGACGCAGATGAGGAGCAGGTTCACTCTTGCTGAGTGTATCAGAGAGCTAGATGGGATTCACGGCGTAGCAGAGAATGTCTATTTTGCTGCACTTGAGAACTTCAACAACCCAAGTGCAAGAGAGACATTCTTGTCGTTGAGAAGTGACATGCGTTTGGCTTGGCTTCAGTGGAAATGTACTTAAACATCTCTAACAATCAATGTACATGTATCGTAGCATGAAATTTTCAGGCAATGATTCAATGAAAAAGTTCATTTTCTAAAATAGCTTAAAACTCAACTCAAGTTCATAACATTGTTGGTTGCCTAAAGGATGGGCTTTGGATCAAACAAAGACAGAGAAGAAACGGTAAAAGCAATTTTTCTTAAGGAAGCAACCTCTTGACCTCCTCTTGCTCCTCACCGATACACTTGGCTTGGTTGTACACAGACTCAAACGCTTGCATACACACACTTGAGAACCCAACCATAGCCTGAAACACATGAGGAAACCCCATCTGCAAGTTATTCAGAGTCATGGCTCTAGTCACGCTCACCGCCTTCTCATGCTTACTCTTCTCCTCTTCCGCTTTGCCTTTCAAGAACTCAACCTTTGCTCTCTTCTCAATCACCGGGTTCTTCTTCCTCCCCTCAGGCACCGAGTAAGGACTATACTTGCTCTCCAACCCCCTCAGCGAAGCAGCTTTCTTCTCAAAGTCTTTCAACATGGAGTCTGATCTCTTCTTCTGCTTATGCTCCTCGGCTTGTTGCGCCACGATCCCGTGGACCGCGGTGAGAAAGCTGTTAATCCCTTCGGATGCTACTTTATCAGGGATCCTGTCGATAGCCAAATGCCACTCCTCGCAGAAGCTGTATATCTTTGACTCGTAGCTGCTCCTGACGAGTGGATTCTTGCTGAACTGGAACAGGCTTAGCCTCAGCCAGCCGGTGAGTGACTGGATGTAGTCACGCTGAGCCTTGACTAAGTTGCAGAAAGAGTGATGCCATTGTTGGATCTCTAACTCTAGCTGGAATGTTGATTGTCTGTGAAGCTCTGAAGTTGGTTCAGTGGAGGGAATGGTGTTTAGGTACTTAAGCTGCTGAACTATATGAGTTTGAACCTGGTGGCTCTCATACATGCTCCTCCACATACACATCAACCTATAACATTACATTACACAATGTTCACTTATTCTTAATTTAAGATGAAAGTAAATGGAATGTTATACAACTAACTAACCCTTTGATTAGCTCCACAAGCTGAGGATAGAGCTCAGTCTCTCTGATCTTGATGATCTCATTAGAGGCGCTCTGGATGGCTTGGGAAGACACAGTGAGCTGAGACTCTAACTTCTCAACGTCTTTCTTTGCCTTTTCGGTTTTGACATAGTCAGCTCTCTTCATCTCAAGCCTCCTCACTTGCTCCACTTTCTTCTCATGCTCCATCTTTATGCTCTCTGCATTCTGCAACAACATTTCACAAAACAACAAACACACTCACCCTATTTGCATGCTTTGGCAAAATATATATTTTGTGTCAGTGTACTATTATTACAAATTTACAAAGAATCATATTGTCAGAATTTAAGTGCACATGTGGGTCTCTTACACAATCTACTCACTCCCTGGACCCACCCACATTTCAAATCTTTTATCTTTTTTATCCATTTTTAGATGAAAACTAAACAAGCAACTTCAATACTCAAAACTTCAAACTAACATTTTAAACTTTTTCAAAGAACTGAACTTTGTTTAAAGATTGAACATTTTTCTAAAATGTGAAACTAAGTGAAAAGGTTAAAACTTTTACAGTGGAATTAAAGTAAATTTACCTTAACCTCTTGAAAGAGCTTCTTCTCCCAGGCATAGAGTCTGTCAATAGTAGAGGAATGGCTACCAACAATGCAGTTTCCTCCTACTACTAATGCTGAGTTTCTGTATTCATTCAACTTAGGCGCAAATCCTTTAGTCCAAAACGACGTCGGATTCAGATTACATTCGTAGTTACTATACATTTTCCCTGGAGACAGAGAGACAGACATGAATGAGATTCAGGAAGAAGAAAGACAAGAAGAGCTTAATTTGAGTTTTTTACCACCTTTGGCATGAGCAGAGAAAGCTGTAGCGTTGATAGAAGTCGAGATTTCGAGGAGAGATGAGAGCGGCGCGCCGGAATCAGCAGCTTTGAGGAAGTACTCATCCACTTCTTTGATAATCTCCATCAGATCTTTGCTGTTCCTCGGCACCACGACTGCTAGCTCGCTTCCCGTTGTGGTTGTGTCTTTAGAGAAGCCACTCACTACCGAGGAGCCTTGAGGAGTAGCTGTCGTCGGAGCGGTGGTGGGAGCAGCGACTGAGGAAGCTGTTCCCGTTGCGGTTCTCGTGGTGGTTCCGGTGGTTGTCTCTTCCTCCCACTCCTCCTCGGAGGAGGAAGGAGGAGGTGGGATGAACGGATCCCAGAAGTCCCATGTAGAGGAAGGCTGAGGAGGAGGCGGTGGTGGAGGCGGCGGCGGAGGAGGGAGAGCGGAGGAGGTTGTTGTGGAGGTCCATGTGGTCTCGGAGCTAGGGCTTAGAGGAGGTTGCTGAGGACGCGGCGGAGGAGGAGGAGGGAGAGGAGAGGGAGAAGGAGGGTTGTGGTGGAGATGGAGAGGGGTTTCTTTGGAGGAGAAGTTGACAAGGGAAGAGCCGGTGGCGCGTAGGGAACGGAGGTAGAGCGCGTGAGAGACAGAGAGAGTTTGTCTAGCTTTAACAAGATGTTTCAAGTATCTCTTCCTCGCTTTGCAACGAGACACTATCTCTTTTCTATCTATTCTAGACTGACAACACCCCATTTTTTACTTGTCTGAAAATGGCTTTCTCCTCACTCACTCACTCAAACTCACTATTCTTGTTCTTCAACATGCATCTATCTAACAAACAACAAAAGAAACACTCTTTCTCTTGTCTTCACAACGAATCTGAACTGAACTCACACTATACCTACAAATCCCATTTTCTACTCGTGAAGTGAAACCAAGTGCGCTTTACCTCGTTTGTGTCAAAAAAAAATTAAACCGAAAAAGAAAAAGCAAAAAAGAAAAGATCCTAACTTTGTCCTGATCTGAAACTCAAAGGGTTTAACTTTAGGATTTAGAATGCTGAAGAATAGAGAAGGGTACTTTGGCTTCTCCAGAGGAATGTAGTTGGAGTTTGTGACTCTTCTCTTTTCAGTTTAGCCTCACAACACACTCTTTAAGCTTTGAACGGAGAGCCTTGTCCTTCCCAAACAGTTCACTTTGACCAAACTAACCTTTATTTTTCAACTTTATTACAGGAATGTACCATGGTCAAAGTTACTTTTGTTTTTAACCTTTTCTGAAACTCGAATTAATGAGGATATCAAAACTTTGAAATAGAGAGAGAGAGGTTAGAAAAGAAAACCGTTTAATGCTCAAGTTTGTAACACCGTTTCATTTGCCTTGGTTAAAATTAAAATAACAAGGGGGGGGGGGGGGGGGAGGGGTAGTTTCGGAACTGAATACAATTGCAACGGCTACACTTTTGATAATGCCAAGTGGAAGTGGACAAGCGTTTCTATAATCTGGTAGCAGCAGAAGAGTACGAGACCAAGTTGGTATTACTATTATTGTATACACACATTTAAATGTATAAACAGATACTTCACTCCCCTTAAACTTTATAAACTTGATCATAACAGTAAAACAATGACTCAAAAGATTAAGGGGCAACCTTTGGATCAATAGAGATGCACTAATATGTGGAGTTGATAGATGAATGAGACAGAAGAGTTATGGTAACTAACTACTCAGTAGTATATAACACACATGTGGAGCAAGGACACATGCACTAGTAAGTGTGATTGATAGATGAATGAGAGACGAGTAAATGAGTAATGGTAAGTGGTAACCACTTGCTAAGTATGTAAACACATGTGGAGCAAGAACATATATACACTAATGGTAATGCACTAATAAGTGTGAATGAGAGAGGAGAGTAAAATGGTCACCACTCACTCAGTATATAAACCACACATGTGGAGCAAGAGAACCCATAATATGCTTTTGTCATCTTCTCTTTTTGTCTCTCTCATTGGTTTTTACTTTTTAACATCTACACAATATTGTTATTATTAAGCTACAACATAGTCTGGAAAAGAACATAACTTTCAACTTTTTTATTATTGATCTACTACAATAATTGTGAACAATGTAACAACTTTAACCTGACAAAAAAACATTAATAAAAAATACCCAAGGAGAATAAGAGCTCATCTCCTTTTTCTTTACTAATAATAATAAATTAGAAAATAGATTTGGTTAGAGATTATTATTTGAGATATAACACTCAGGCTCTTGGGCTAAGGGAGGACAAAGTGATGTCCTGAAAAACCTTGAGCCTCTTCTTGTCCACCACTTTCATCTATGTCTCCAAGACAGTCATGATCATCGCTTCTTCAAACTCCTTGTTGTCTGGTAATCCACAGTCTATTGCTTTCTTCTCCATTGACAATCTTTTCTTCTTGTTTGTCTCTTCCTCACTACGGCAGGACATCATTACTCGTTACTCATCTTAAACTCGCTACTTGACTCGTACCCGCCTTGAAAATTCAAGTATTCAGTGTTATCAAGGCAAGTAACAAGTCTATAATTTTCATTACTTGCAAGATCAAGTCAAGTATCAAGTATCATTATTAGTTTTAGTACTTAACTCGTTACGCCCCGTTACTTGCCCAAGTACTTGCTATTTGTTACATGATCTATTAATTACTTGTTTATATTTGTCTTTTCTTTTACTTGCATTTATGATTGGACACAAATACTCATTACTCTTTTTATACTTGTTACTTGTTTCGTATCCATCTTGATTTTTAAATACTCGTTGTCTTCGAGTCAAGTATTACGTAAAGAAGAAGACAAATAAAAAATATATATGCATATTTAGATATATAAACATTGTATAATTTTCACGATAACCAAAATTTCTTCTCTAAACAAGTAACATGTAATAACAAGTCATATAACTAAATTTTTAAGTAGAAAAAACAAAACAATTTTTTTTTCTATTTCTAATAGAGTATTATTTAGTAAGTAGTTCTTAAATATTCCAAAAAATTCGTAACTAGTTCACAAGTACTCGTAAATAATTCACAAATACTCGTAAATAATAAGTAATAGAGCAAGACAAGTAACTTGCAAGTAATTTATTTTTTATCAAGTACTTGAAATAGCAAGTACTCGTTTTAAACATATCAAGTACAAGTCAAAAATTTCATTACTCGTACAAGGCAAGTCAAGTCGCAAGTACACGCAAAATAGCTAGTATCTGCCTTGTGCCCAGCCCTATTCCTCACCACAACAACTCAACATCCCCATCGTTTGGCTAGACGATCTCGTCCTCTTCAGCTTCTCGTTATTTCTTACCAACTTCAAAGAGAAGAATGGTTTAGCATCAACCCTTAATGGGTTGTTTACAACTACATTCACATTCGTCTTCACGTTCTCGTCACCGTACCCACCCGGCTTTGCCTTGGGCTTCACGTTCTGTTGTTCTCTACAAGGCTGAGGCTGCCATATAGAGGAAGAACCAAACATGGCATCAAAAAGCTTTCTATGCTCAACTCTATCATCCCCTCCTCTTCTCATCGTCTCAGATCCAAGATCGTTAAGCATCTGCTGCGCTCTCTCGTAAGCTTTTATATGCGAATCACGCGTCGTAACGTCTCTTTGGCTTCATCGATCCTGCCTTGCTTCATAAGACAGATCCCGAGGTTACACATCTTGTTGTTGTCAGGCGCGATCGATAGAGCTCTCCTGTACGCATCTTCGGCTTCCACGAAGTTGTCTCTCTGCATCAAAGCCCATCCTAAGTTCCCCAGTAGCCGAGTTGCTTCTTGCTCCACAGAGACTTGAAACTTCTTCCCCTGAGATCGAGCTGTTTTGGTTCGTTTACAGTTAAAGGCGAGTCCTTTTTGGATCAAGAAGAGTTTGTGTTTCAATAGTGCAATATGGTCATCTAATCTCCCACATCTCTGCAAACAACAACACGTAAAGTTTCAATACAAACTCAAGCAATTGCAAAAGGAAATAGAGGAAAAACAGAGGATGTTCTGTTTTTTGTTGTAAAGTGAGAACCTTGTAGAGATCTAGGAGGATGTTGTCAAGAGATTCATGAGCTTGATCTGAACATCTGACTCTAAAAGATTTAATAGCTTCAATAGCTTCTTTGGTACGATCCTGCTGCTTCATCACAATAGCTATATCTTTCAAAGCACTGTCAACTCTGTCTCCAGCATTAATGGCGGACCAGAACAGAGGAATTGCTCTCTCGGGGTCCTTCTCTACCAACTGAATCAATAATCAATCGCAAAACAATCGGTCAGATGACAAGTTATATGATTGCAAGATATGAAAGAAAGGATGTAACTTTAATTCACCTGAACGTTTTTGGCTCTGATGTAAGGACTGTCTCCGATGGGAACTTTGTGACCGTGTGCGGGAGATGCCTAGTGGCTTTGCGGGAGAGCACGGAGCGGATTTGGTTGGTCTGAATACATCTTTGTAGTGAATGAAGACGACAAATGAATCTCAGAGGAGTGGTGAATGGAGAAAGATGTTGAGGTTTAATAAGACGGCCTGAGCTAATGTTGTCAAACGGGTTGTTTCGTCCCGTTCCGGTCCGGACCCGGACTGCTTCGGGCTTTCTCTCTTGCGGGTTACGGCGGGTCAGGCCTGCATGGGATGCTGTT
The DNA here is from genome assembly GCF_000309985.2 of Brassica rapa. Taxonomy (NCBI): domain Eukaryota; kingdom Viridiplantae; phylum Streptophyta; class Magnoliopsida; order Brassicales; family Brassicaceae; genus Brassica; species Brassica rapa. The sequence continues at coordinate 33,028,164 of NC_024803.2, read as the reverse complement.
TCCAAAAGCTCGGCCCAAGCCCACCCCGCCGAAATGCACAGTCCTTTACAGGTCGTTCCGCGGGCTGCGATCCAAAAGGTGCACCAATCGACTTCTAAGCGTTGTGTGCTGCTCCATGACACTTATTGACGCTGCATGCTGCTCCAAGAGACCAGGACGCTTCATCTACATGTTAAAGCTGTACGATTCAGGCTTTTATACTACATATCTAACTTCATGTTGTTCTTGTAGTCAATTTCAATTCATACATGTTTGATCTGTGATGTTTAGAACCCGAGATAGGAGTACCGGAGCTTGTCGCCGTCGCCGGAGCTCCAATTCTGTCGGTGGCGACTCGTCTTTCTCTCTCTCACTCTCTTTCTCCTTTGTTCTAAAGGTGGCTGACGAAATGAGAAGAGAAAAGGTTGTGAGATTTTAGGGTTACCGCGGGTTTGCTTGGGCCATCCCGCTTAAAGCCCATACCGCACAGTCTCTTTCCCGCGAGGCCCGCAACATTGCGGGATAACAAATCCTAGGCCCAAACCCGCCCCGCCACAGGTTTAAATGGGCCTGTCCCGCGGTCCAAGCCTTAAGCGAAATCCGAATTATAAAAAGGTTTAAAAAAATTTAGTAGCCTTTGAGGTCACTAGCCGTTGTGTTGCATTTTCTATTTCCGTTTGTTGAGGGAGCGTATTTCGCATCTAGTACCTTAACTTTCATTGTATTTTCAGATTTGCCCCACCAGAACAAAATCAAACAGATTTGGACATTATTATCTGAGATACTTTCTCTAATCTAACCTATACTAAAAGGAGAATATACTCAACAGAGAAGGTGTCCACGTCAGCAATTAATTCGAACCAGTAAAAGTGTTTTATTCTGCCACGTCATAACAGCCTTAAGTCGACAAGTATGAAAATATCTAACAACGCCTCTGGGCCAATAATAATTCTCAGAGGCCCATTTGAACCCCAATTCAGAGAAACCTAAACTCCGATGATAGCAATTATCGGTCGACTTTTCTTCATTGTCGGTTGGAATCACTGCAATTCACCGTTATCACAACCCACACTCCATCTTTCAATTATGTTCTTAACTCATTCCTTGATGGTTTCGTTTCAACTTCTTATGTTTCTCCTCTTTTATAAAATTACCTCATCGAATTTTCCATCCAAGCAAACTCTACAATCTCCATAGAAAAAAAAATCAAGCAATGTCTTTCTATCAAAGAGCCCTCAGCTACGTTATGTTATATTGAAATCCGGTTTAGGTTTCTGTGGATGCATTGTGCAATGGGGATTCATTCAAATTTTAAAGTTTTGGGGATAGAAGAGCAAGCAAATCCATCTCTCTGAACCTGAAAGCAACAAGGTTGGATCCTCATGTCCCATCTTTCATAGATTAATCAAAGCATTCTATTGAAAGTGATCAACATTACAGTCCGAAGTATTTAGGAGTTGAATAAATTGACTTTAATAATTGTGTAGTTATGATTTGGCTAAGCTATGATACTAAACAATTGTTTTTAACAGAAAGATTACCATTTTCAGGATGGGGATGATAAAAGTGAGGACACAACCAGAAGTCAGGACAGGGAATGCGACAAAATCATCACGGCAGCAACGGTATTAATACTTTCCATCTAAGTACCACAATGGAAAGTTGTAATGAAATTTTGAGGCCCATTTTTTCTCATATCTTTTCCACAGGACGTGAAACCTCCATCAAGCTCATCACCTTTCCATTATAAATAGAATCTCCATCAACATCCGGTTGTGGTCTAAAAGATACTGCCCGTCCCGAGAAAGCTTGTTGGGACGCGAGTGTGCACAATGGGGTGTGGGAAACCGCTTTCTTCTCTGACAAAATTTAATCAGTTTCTCATCTATTAACCGAGATGTGTGGGATTTTGGTTTCCTTTATGCACTCTGCAAGTATCTGAATCCTCACTTGGGTATTGAAGATTTTGTACACCTCATTATATCTTTACTTGTGCTACATTTGAATACTTAATTATGAAATAAATATATCGTTCCTTTCTAACTATGTACGTTTTGATTGCCATTAATTAAATCTGTAGAGATCAGGTGTTACGAGGCCTTTATATTGGAATTGATACTCATCACATTTCTACGACAAGCAAAACGGTACACTTCTTGCAGTTCATTCTTCACGTTTTAGATGCTGAGTTAGTAAAATTTTCTCGGTAAGGTCTATTCCTCATTTTCTCAGGTTGAAGAACACACGGATATGCAAAATGCAGCTGGCAGTCCCATAAGGGTATTGCAGGAGCGAACACATTTGCGCATGAAAGTGGATTTCATGAGGTCAGTTGACGCCTTCTCTTATTGCAAAGAATCAACAGAGCTACAGATAAGTGGTATCTTCAAGGAACCAAAGATTAAGGATTGGTTTCTCTCCTCTCTTGCTTTATGTGGCGAGAGAGACTCCCTTACGCAGCTAAACCTAAAGAAGAGTTTGACTTGCTCTCTTCTCCTGCATATCCAAGAAAACCTTTACCTGGGTCCATAAACGTATTGCCTTTTGTGTCAATGTGACATGTCGATATTGACGCTTAGAGTTTTGTGGATCCGAGTTTTGTGCATTCGGTCAAAACTAATTGGTAAAGTACATCTTTAAGTTAAACTAGAAGAAGCTATTTTTAATCATGTCTCGACTTGTGATGCCATCTTGTTTATTATCGGTTAAATTACTGAAACAAAAGCAGCGAAGAGTTTTATTTGTACAACATTTTTCTTCAGATTTTGTAAGGTGTATTAGGAATTATAAAAAACAGGAGGTAGTTTTCTATTTATTTCATAGTTGTATAATTGTCCATTAGTTTGGTAAAGAACAATAGATGAATCTGACTTCCATACTTCCCTTACAGTTACAAAGGCTACACACTACCCAAAACGTTTGCATCTATGTAACTTCATAAAAGACCTGAAGACAAAATAAACCTTCAGTGCTATACACAGACATTTCATTTCTCAACTGCCTTACAATCTTTCTACTTTTACTTTTATTATTCCTATGAGGCAAATTCATTTAGTGCTATACACATGCATTTAAACAGTGATATATCATCTTGATCAAGCCATCGGTGGCGTCTGCATTCTAACATTGAATGTTAGTTTATTCTTGGGTGAGAGTTTCTTTTTTTTTGTTTTTTTTGGTCAAACGGGTGAAAGTTTCTTCACTTTCTCTTTTGTCAAAGGAAAAGTTTCTTCACTTTCTTGGGTGTCTAAATTAATATCTATATCTTTCTCAACATTCGGCAGAACTACATGAATTATGTCATTATATAGCCACACATGTATACCAAATTAGTGAAATTTCTTACTATAATAATGACATATTTTATCTATCAATATGTTTCAGTTAATACACAAACAAAAAACACTAGAATAGCTAAATGTCAAAAAAAAGGACGAAGAATTTTGCTACTATAAATAAAGCCGGCATGAAAATCGACTCTTAACCAATTATAAGTTTATAACTCACAAGATTTTTTTTTAAAATCTACAATTAGTATAGAAGACTATATATTAAAAATAAAATGTACATTTATAAAGAAGTATACTAATAACTCGCAATAAGTTTTTAATTACATCAGATAGTTTAAATCTTAAAAAACAATATACTATATATAATAATTTTAAAAAATATGCATACAATACATATGGGTAAAACAGCATATCTGCTATTTTCCTATTTAGTCATACTGCTCTCTTTTAGTGTTTCCTTATATGTAACATTATTTAAAAATGAACATAAGTTTTTTTTTTAAAGAACATTATTTACATATACAAGACGTCCATTAAAAATAATATTCATGTTTACAAAAATAGACAAAAATGTCAAACTATAAAAATAGAAAGTTAATATTTGACAAAAAGGGTTGAAAATAAAAATGTTAAATATAAATAAAATATAACATGGTAAATAATACTACAAGCAAAATAAATTATAACAAATCTTTTAAAACAATACTCGCGTATAGAATATTAATCCAACAGCACAATCAATTAAGTTACAACGAGCGGAACCTTGCGGTCCAGTGGCAGTGGATGGCCTCTGGATATAAAAACATTTTGGGTTTAATATTCCTACTACGTAAACTAAATCACATTATTCTGATCACCACGGCTGCAGATCTGTCCGTATGAATATCTGAGAGAGGGTATGTCATGGATTGTACATCCCACCTCTCCAAGAGTTAGGTCTGGATTTTTAATAGATATATGGATTTAATTTTTTTTATTAAAATAAAAATTTACAATGTGGTTGCCAATTATAAAATTCTTTTCTGATTATATAATAAATCTTTCATTCATCCTATGTGGCTAAACTCTATAGATATTACTAGAAGCTCAAGAAGAAAAATAAGAGAAATATTTAAACACACAAATGCACTATTACAAAACAATACGCAATAGATATGTGGAGGTCAACAACAAAATGAACAAAAGTGTTAATCAATATCTACCTTTTTATTCTCGAAAAAAGTATTCATATTTGAACTTTTAGGAAACACCAAACATAATAATCAAATACACTTCCGTGTTACGGAACTAAATTCTCAACTAAATAAGAGAATATTTTAGCAACAAAAAACATAGTAGAAAACTATGTGCATATTAATCTTACTTTAAAGAAAAAATACAAAGGAAAAAATATTAAAAAAATATATTAAACATGAAATCACAAAAAAATTGAATATACAATATGCGTATAATGCGGCAGTATTCTACTTTTCAATAATTTTGATTAGTCAATCACATAATTTAACGATTTCTCTATGCACATATTAAAATTTATCTTCGCTCATTATTATAATAAATTAAAATAAAATATCTTATGGCATAATTTTCGACAAATTATTCACCCTTCAAGTTACGTCTAAAACTATTTAGTGACATAAACTTTTAACATATGTATATATAATCCATGTGTTACTCATCAACTATAGGTCTGACTGGTGACCATTCGAGAATCAAGAGAAACAAATAAAAAAGGAATGTACAGGAACAAAATATCAGGAATGAAAAGGAATGTTTGTTCCTTATCAAATTTAACAAAGAATAATTTTGTTCTTAAATTCTCTACAAATAAGAGAATGAAAGGGAATGAGAGTGAATTATTATTCCTTGTGAATGGTGATTTTTTTTATGAACGTTAGGGAATGCATTATTCCTCACCGTTTCCTGGTCACCATTCATACATGTCTTAATAAATTTGGTGTTTGTTCTCATTTAACACAAAATATTACTTTCCTCTATTAAATTTTACAAGAATTTTTATTTAAATTAAAACAAAATATTCAACCTACATAATCGGTCTGAATTTCTGGTAATCCAAATTACAATAAATAAAGACTAATACCACATTCATATATGAGTTTAAATATAGGTTGCACAGAAGCTTCATTGGACATATGCTTTCCGTTTCGAAACCGGAATCAGAATTTTGTGAAAGTTTACGAAATTTTGGTTCCAAAAAGATTCAAAAATCTTCTATTTAAAAACATGTCGGGAGCTTACAATTCCGTTTTACTATCATTTTCCCGTTTAAGAAAACGCAATACATAGAATATAAAATCATGTTTTTTTTTGTTTTTTTGTATAAAATCAAAAAGTTATTAATACTTAAATAAAAAAGAATAAAAATTTGCAAATATTAAAACTAATACAGTAAATAATATTTATGCCCTGAATTCGTATTAGAGATATAACATATATGTATAAATATATTGTGTTAATTATTTATGAAATTTTGAAAATAATTAATTGGGTAATAATTTTTGAAGTTAATTTATTTATATTTTCAAAATTATAATAAATGATTATAAATGAAGATTTTTTTTTAATTTGAATAAAATATTTTAGTCATAAGTTTTATAATTTTTTCTTATATTTAATATGTATATATATATATATAAATATTTGGATATATGTTTCCAAAACGTATCCGCTTCCTAATGTTTTGAAAATTCTCGCTTCTATGCATCCATACGGTTCCGTTTCCGCATACCGATTTCCACGTACCCGCTTCCGTATACCCCTTTCGAGTTCATGTAATATATGTTTAAATTATCCAAACTACAAAAATACTCTAAGTAAAACAAAATATACCCAAAACATTCATACATATTATATGTCCAACTTACAATCAGTTGTTACGTGTGGCTGCTGACAACACATATCTACTATTAAATATTTTTTAAAAAATTGTATTTAAACACTTAAATTTCAAAAAGTATTTATTTTGTTAGACAAGTATATATTATGTAAGAAGTAAACCTTAAAATTATAATGCAGAATTGTTTTTGTAAAATTTCTGTAAAATATGTAAATACGAATCAATAAAATTGAAGGAGATCAAAACACAAGATTTTTTCACTCAGTGGTGCAGACAAGGGCTGCTCGAAACACGATCAGAAGCTTGGTTAATGGGCAGGGAGAAGTGCTCACATCTGATCAGGATATTAAAAAAGAGGCAGTTTCTCACTTTCAGACATTCTTGCAGAGCCAGGATGCTACATTGGAGGAAACTTCAGTTGCTTCCCTTCAGGAGTTATTAACATACCGGTGCTCAAATGAAACTGCAGCGGCGCTGGCTTGCCCTGTTACAGCGAAGGAAATATATCAGGCTCTCCAAGCTTTACCTAACGGCAAGGTCTCCGGTCCAGATGGCTTCACCAAAGAGTTCTTCGTGGCAGCTTGGTCTATTATAGGCAGGGAATTCATTGTGGCGGTGCAATCCTTTTTTCTCTTCGGCTTCATGCCTACTGGTGTTAATGCTACAATCCTCTCTCTCATACCGAAGACAACGAATGCACAGACAATGAAGGAGTATAGACCAATAGCCTGCTGTAACTTCTTGTACAAGGTTATCTCCAAAGTACTTGCTAATAGACTCAAAATCATATTCCCGGAAGCCATTGAAGCCAACCAATGTGCTTTCATCACAGATCGTTTATTATTGGAGAATGTTTTGCTTGCCTCAGAACTAGTTAGTGGCTATCACAGATCAGTGACCGAAGCGAAGTGTGCTATCAAGTTTGACATATCCAAGGCCTTTGATACAGTGAAATGGTCTTTCATCACCTCGGTTCTGCTTGCCATGGGTTTGCCTCCTCAGTTTGTCAATTGGATCCGGCTCTGCATCACTACTGCGGCTTTTTCAGTGTCTGTTAATGGAAGTCTGGAGGGTTTTTTCACTAGTGCTAGAGGAATACGGCAGGGTTGCTCACTCTCACCATATCTCTATGTTATACTGAACAATGTGCTTTCTAAGCTCTTGAACAAAGCAGCAGCAGCAGGTGAGTTTGCTTATCATCCGCAGTGTGAGGGAGTTAAGCTCACGCATCTGAGTTTTGCTGATGATATATTAGTATTCACCAAGGGCACAACGGGTTCACTTATGGGCGTTCTGGAGGTTATGAAAAGATTCGCTCGAATGTCTGGTCTCCACATTAATGTGGCTAAGTCTTCTATATTCGCATCAGGGCATAATATCAGTGACCTACTTGCTGCAGCAGAATCGTTAAATATTGGAGTGGGCACACTACCTATTCGCTACCTCGGCATGCCACTGACGACTAAGACACTTACCAGCCATGACTACGAGCCATTGATAGATAAAATCAGAAGTAGAATGCTCTGCTGGTCCAACAAAACTCTATCGTTTGCAGGACGACTACAGCTGATTAAATCAGTCATAGCCAGTATGGTCAATTTTTGGAGTCAGGCATTCATACTGCCTGCGAAATGTCTTGATAAGATAGAGAGTATGTGTAGTGCCTTCCTCTGGTCAGGCTCACCAACACAAACTCATAAAGCAAAGGTCAGTTGGGATGATTTGTGTGTTCCAAAAGAGGAGGGAGGTCTTGGAATCCGGAAGCTGCGGGAGACGAACAGAGTATTTGCTCTGAAACTCATTTGGCGTCTCTTCACTCAACCTACTTCACTGTGGGTGAGCTGGGTTAAGCATTATTTGCTCAAATATAATTCATTCTGGGATGTAAGAGATGACACAAAGGGATCTTGGATATGGAGGAAGTTACTCAAATTGAGAGATGTGGCTTATGAATTTTTGAGGTTTGATATTCAAGATGGCAACAACTGTCACTTTTGGTTTGATGATTGGTTGGGGCAAGGGAAGCTGATCGACATCACAGGTCCTACAGGCACTACTTATTTGGGCATTAGGAGACACGCTAAGGTTAGCGATGCTGTTACATTGGAAGAGTGGAGCATACGAGGAAGTAGAAGCCGTAGGTTCCACGAGCTGAGAAATAGTATCTTACAAAGAGAACCTCCGCAACCAGAGAACGGCAAGGACATAGTATTGTGGAAGCATGGGAGTGATGATTACAGAGATCATTACTCTGCGGCTAGTACGTGGGAGCAAGTGAGGTCTAGGAGGCCTACAGTCGAGTGGAGTCGAGTAATCTGGTTCACACAAGGGGTCCCACGATTCTCATTCATAACTTGGCTAGCAGTGAAGAATAGACTATCAACTGGTGATCGTATGAGACAATGGGGAATGGTACAGAGTTGTGAACTTTGTGGAGAGAGAGATGAAACGCGTGATCATTTGTTCTTCGCATGTCCTTATTCCTACACAGTGTGGGAGAGTCTGGCTAGGAGACTTATTGGCATCAGCATCAATCCGGATTGGCAATGGACACTGCATCGCATACAAAGAATGAGTCAAGGGAAAGCTGATACTGTTTTGGTGAAGCTTTTGTTGCAGACCACAATTTACCACATTTGGAGAGAAAGGAATGGGAGGCGTCATCAGCAAAGCAGAGTCACCACTGATCATATGCGTCGGCGCATTGATAAGGCAGTGAGAAACAGAATCTCATCACTCAAATACAGGTTCGATCACAAATATGGAGGATTACTCAGCCGTTGGTTCCAGCTTAGTATGTGAAGAAGCACTGGTTCATACATAAAGATAGTAGAGTAGTCATACTTATGTAAATAACATTCTTTGCTTGATCAATAAATTTGATATTTCATCAAAAAAAATTGAAGAAGAAATATAAGAAATGATTTAATCTAAAATTATTTCCGTGTTTGACATTTTCTGCGTCTCTGTGTATAGGATGAACAATCACCAAAATTTAAACAATTGCAAAACATTCAATATAAGAAAATCAAAATTTTTGATACCAAAACATTAAACCAAACATCAATAAAGGTGAAAGGGGAAGTGCATTGCAAATTATTATTTTTTGAATAATGCATGAAAGTTATTACTCACTTAAACATCATGAACAAGATTTACTTTGGATTTTACCATAGATGTTATTAACAATTCAGAAGAAACAAATCAGTCAAATTAAAATGCTTAGAAGTAGAATCAAAACATAAAGAGCATAAAAGACTAATAGCACATCCAATATGACAATAATATATAAAGCAATTTATATTTATCTAATTTATTACTTTAGAAATGATTTGGTTAATGGTTCGAAATTATACAAAGCTATTTAAAATACATGAAAATAAAATAGGGACCGTGAAAAAATTTATATTGCATAATCCGCGCGTAGCGCGGAGAAAAGATCTAGTGTATATAGAAACTGAATATTCATTTCATTTTAGTCTATCGAAAAAGACAATAGAAGATCAAAATTTGGCCCGTTTAAAATATTAAAAGGCCCATTAAGCCCATAGTTTGTTGAGAGAGAATCAATCATACGTTGTTGGCTTCTTCAATATCTTGCAGAGTTTTGTTTTGTGTACTATAATAAGTTTATTACCAGCCGCTCATGTTGATCTTGGAGTTTTGGGAACGGCCTCCTTTGTCCTTGTATGTGTTTCTTGAAGACTGTGACTTTCTACCTCCCCTGGCTGCTGCCATGGCTCTGCGTCTTTGCTTTCCCAGTTTTTTGTCCAGCTCCTGAAGCAAAGGAAGTTGCATTATTTGTTAAGCTAACGCAATACTCTCTAAGTTACTACACGGAAGATACTACTGACCTCATCTCTTCCAGCTTCGTTTTCATCTCCACTGCTTTCGTCTTTCTTATTATCATCCAATTCAACTTCAGCCTCAACGCCATTTGAACTATTCTGCTCCTACACATCATACGAAAGCATATAGTGTTAGCATGGTAAGAGAGAACATGTTTCAGTTTATATGGAAATGTTTTATACCTCCTCTTGCAACTGTAGTGATCTCATTTCATTTAGGTTTCCTTCTTCATTTGACTCAACAGTCTCCTCTTCATCATCAGATTCCTCATCCTCGTCAGAATCTTCATTCTTCTCCATCCCACCTTCGATAAACTACACAAGACATGAAACCACATCTTCATTCTAATATACCATTCACAGGCAAAACATTGTAGAGATTAGTGCTGCAAAATTACAACACAACTGACACATTAGGCAGCCTGTCATTTAAAATACGTGTTTCATAAGTACATACGGCCCCAGATAGATAAGCAGTGTTATTACTTAGGTAAAAAGGATCACATACTTTGTCGAGGTCATTCTGCTCCTTTTTAGTGAAACCACTAGCTTCTAGTTCTCTATCCAGAGCGTTGGCATCTTTGGTTATATCAAAGAAAGATGGTCTGCTGTTCTCATCCACTTCCACCTCTGTCTCATCATCTCTCTCTTCTTGGAAAGACATATTAAACCTGGAAAGATAGGAATTGAGTTCACAGAAACTAAGAATGAGATTTTGATACCAGGACTTGTGAACAGATGATATGTAATTAACCTTTTTCTGAAAAACTTGAAGATGCATTCTATATCACGGTCAAAGTACCTGAAAGACAAAAAAAAAATCCATAAACAAAACAAGAACACGGCACGGAAAATGAAAAGAGAGGACGGAGGCATGATCCAGAGACGAGAGACATCACATACATCTGTGCATTTTGGTGTGAAACAGATACCATTTGTGGAAAGTCAATCATCGTAATCTTTTCTTCATCATCAATCTAAAACATAGACATATAAACAAAGGTGTAAGAAAATGAAAAAACTAGCATGATTACAGAATCATATAACGAGGCAGCTTCAAACAGATGCATTCAATGTTCAGCAAAAGTAACTTAGAGTATACAAGGCATTAATGAACTAGATAATTCAAAGTGTATCTCACCATGATGTTGAATTCATTAAAGTCGCAATGGATTAGACCATGCTCAGCCAAACGAACAACAATGCCAATAATCTTCTCGAAAATTGTCTCAGGGTTCTGTAATTGCTTCACCTGAACCCTATCATAGATCAAATATGAAAGATGTGATTCACCGCAGCAAGGTTATAACTGTTTCTTAGTGAGTGAGTGAGTGAGTGAAGCAAATGGATCAACTTCTAAGGAGCCTCGAATCCAATGCATGAAGGTAGATCCTTACATGGGGTATCCTTGCACAAGAGACATGATAACACAATGCCTATTGCAGTCGATAGCTTTTGGAACAGGAAAGTCATGTTCTTCCAAAGCCTGCTCGATTCAGAAGCCAAACCAAACATAAGGCCAAGAAGAATAAAAAGAATAGTGTTACAACCATAGAATGGAACAAAAGGCAATAATAAAAAAACCTTCATGAAAGCAAACTCCTTGAGAGCGGCAAGACGGGAGAGATACAACCAGCTGAAACTACTGCGATGCCTCAAGTAGTCACGCTTAGATTTAACAGCCCTAAAGGAGGTTCTCCCTAGTCTATGCAACTTCATTGCCAGAATAGTTCCGTCTTCCTGAGCCACCTCAAATATGTCTATTTATAACCCATAACTATCAGAACAATATCTCTTCAGCAACGAAATGGATCAAAAAAAAAAAAAAAAAAAAGGTAAAAGACTGACCAGACTCTTTACCAACCCCAATCTGACGACCAACACCGGTAAAAACACCACGGTTGACCAATGTTTTAATGGCAAGAAAGTCGTATCCCAGATAAGTGAGTCTGAATCCATCATCTAAACAAGAAACAAGGCAACAGAGATTAGAATATGCGAGTTTCTAAGACTAACAAGCAGAAAAAGCTACTAATGCATTTAGAGAGAAGAGAGGTAGTCACATTTAGAGCGGTCGTGATGCAAAAGCTTATACTTGAGCAAGTTCTTGAGGACTTTGTATGTGCCTCCATGTCTGTGCAATATAACAGGTATGTGAATCACACAATATGGTTCATCAAAGCAAAAAAGTAAGCATTCAAAGCATCAAGATAGAGGCATACTTGAGACCAGCAATGCGATCTACGAGCTCAGAAGGAACAATCTCGTGCTGCAAATACGATAAACAACAAAGAAATAAAAAAAAGGCTAATACTAATAAGAAAAGGAATAGAGAAGAGAAGAGAAGGACTGACGTTACGCATTCCCATCTCCACAGCAGTGAGAACTCTAAAATCATCTTTAGATAGATATCTCAGCACATTCACGTCAAGCTTCATCCTTTACGCCTCACTGTGAAACCAACCCCCTTTTGATTCAACCCCCTGGCTGCTAAATAAGATAAAAACAGTTTTTAAATTGATGTAATAGTGAATCAAACCCTAGAACGGTGTGGATTCAAGCTAACACTAAAATGTTCAAACTTGACAACTAAAGTAATAAACATTGGCTCTCGAACAAAAACAAGTAGACGCCGGTTACATACGAATTAATCTCAAACTAGAACTCTAAAAATAAAAGATTTCGACAAGAAGGGAGAGAGCTATATTAATAATAGGTATGTCGATTGATATAACAAAACCTTGGAAGACGGAGGAAGCTTATGTCTAGAAACGAAACACGCAGGAGGAGGGAGCGATGCACAAACAAAACAACTGTCAGAAGCTGGAGGAGCTTTACCTGAAAAGTTAGAGAAAGAGAGAGAGAGCGCGGCGCAAACTCTCGAAGCCCAGAGAGAAGTCGTTAACTAACAGTCGTAAGATTGCAATTATCTAATTAAATAATATATATGTTAGTTATGTTTTCAATCTTCCCTTAACAACAATGTCGTTGTAGTATAGTGGTAAGTATTCCCGCCTGTCACGCGGGTGACCCGGGTTCGATCCCCGGCAACGGCGAATTTTTTTGCTTTGTTAATAAAGTTCAAAATATCGAAAAATTCAATTGGCTTCGCCCGGGTTCGAACCGGAGACCTTCAGTGTGTTAGACTGACGTGATAACCAACTACACCACGAAACCATTTTGTTAGTTTAACGACACAAATAAATTCTATAATACGCTGACCTGAACTGATCTCGTAGCGTTCCAACCAATTATCGAATTTCTTTTGATTCAAAACTCTATTGTTCCTACTTTCCTATGCATTCTTCTGGTTCTGGAAGTTAATATCAGCTAAATTGGTCTTTAGGGGGATGTATTCAATCAAACATTTCAAGTGATTTGATTTTAATTAGGGTTTTAGATGATTTCAAGAGGTTACAGAGATTTAGGTGATTTTTGTTAATCCACTCTAGAATATCACTTAAAACCATGAGATTTGAGTTTAATTTTTTTAATTAAGAAACTTCATCGAAACACCCCGAAATCAATTGAAAACTTTAAAACTTCAGAACTTAAAATATTTTCAATAACAGTGGATTTCAAAGTACTTTATGAAATGTCAAATCCAATAACAGTAAATTTTAAATGAACAGTGGATTTGTCATTTTAATACAAATCACCTAAAATTCTCAGTTGACTACACCCCTCTTAATGTTTTTCTATTCATGCTATTTTTATTTTTTGGGTTAAGTTGTTCATGCTATATTTGTCTACAACAACCATATGGTGAAGCAAAGATGACCAAGAAAAAAAACTCAGTCAAACATTCGTGCATAAAATAGCAAAATAATGAAATGTCAAACAGGCTAATAATCCAACAACATGAACTAAAGCAGTCCAGATATTTTGTATTCAACCCTCAATTATCTTACTTTGAACCAACACCAGAATTTCGAAACCAGACTGTAAGATCGGACTCATGTTTCCCTTGAAGGGGCTTTCTTGGCTGCTTCTGCGGCCGCCTTCTCAGCTTCAATCTCAGCCACAATAGCATCGATTTCAGCTTCTTCTAGCTGCTTCAGAGTACCTTCCTCCCTTGTCATTAAAGCAACCTCAATGTTCTTTCCACCACTCTCAACTACCTGCAAAGTTGTCAAGCTCATCAGCATTTTACAAGATTCAGTTACTTGTTCATTTGCTCATCAAACGTTATTCTCCTTTTCAACTAGTAACATTCTATTACACTGTCACTTTTTGTTCGCTTTGTCCCCAACCTAAAGCCACCTTTCAGTAGTGGAGAAACATAACACGGTAAATTGTATGTTGCTCCACGGTTAAGGCTCGCAAGAGACCAATAAGTACGATCACATTGTTAAGTTTAATAACAGGGCACCCAGTAGGAACCTACTTGGTTTAGTTATAGAAAATTATAGAACAAACTAACCTCAAGCAGAGCACGGATTGCAAGTTTAACAGTCTCTTGTCCCGATGTCTCTTTATAGTTCTTCTCCAGAAACTCCCTGATTGAGTTTGAGTTTCTCCCGGTTGCATTAGCCTTCCAAGCAGAGAACGTACCAGATGGATCAGTCTGGTAAAGCGCAGGTATACGAGTGTAGGGGTCAAAACCAACAATAAGAGTGGAAAGACCAAAAGGTCTCACACCACCACTTTGAGTATACTTCTGTTGAAGCCCAGCTATGTACCGAGTGATGTACTCAACAGTCACTGGATCCTCCAACGTAAGCCTGTGGCTCTGACACTCTATCCTGGCCTTGTTAATCAGGACCCGAGCATCTGCCTTCAGTCCAGCACAGGCCAAGGCAATGTGGTTATCAAGACTCACAATCTTTCTGGCTGATCTGTTGAAACAAAAAAATAAAACTCAGATCTATTGGGACAAGAAGAGATTAACCACCAAAACTCAGCTCACATGTAAAGCTAAAGATTGTTGTTATATACGACCACAACATGATAATGGTAAGATAAGGAGAAAACTTTCGCAGAGACTGATGAAACTATATGATATAAGATACACATCTTAGAGAATTTGTGTATGTTTCATTTTGACGAACACATACCAAACTTAACTCACCTGTAAAGCTAAGGATTGTATATACTACGAACATGATATTGGCTAAAGGGGAAAACTTTCAATCAAATTCAGCATCAAATATTAACAATTCGTTGGAGAATGATCAAACTATATCATAAAACATCTGAGAGAAACTGTACACAGCTTTTCATAGAAGAGGAGCAAGTTTCACCGTAAACACACACACAAAAAAACAAGTCTTTAACAAGAGATCAGCTTCGAATCTACGATCTAACACTACCCAACATCAAGTTTCATCCAGAATGATTTCAAATCGATCGAACATTGAGCTAAACCAAGCGATCCAGATGTGTAACAAAAACCCAAAACACACACTTCAAGCATGTTGAATCGGTAGAGATCTGGAGCCATACCTTGTATCCTGGAGCTTAGGGGTGGACTTCTTCTCGACGGCGAGGACGACAGTATCGGTACCGCGGACTCCGACGGCGGCGTTACCTTTCCGGACAGCTTCTAGGGCGTACTCTACCTGGAATAGGTGGCCGTCTGGTGAGAACACTGTGATTGCTCGATCGTATCTAGCCATCTCTCCTTTTGTTCTTTCTGATTCAATACACCTCTCTCTTCCCTTTTCTTCAATGTCGATTCCGACTTAGGCGACAAGTTAAGAAGTCTCAGTTGGGTTATATTCTTCTGCGGACAGGTTCACGTTACCACTCCTTATAGCCAATCAGAATGAACCACCCATCAGTGATGGATTTTGTTTCTCTAGTGGGCCTCATATGTGCTGCATTGGCCCAAAACCAAACAGATAATCTCCATCTCTCTAAGAATTATTATTATCATTAAAAAATACTAGGGAAAACTGTTTTTTTAGAGCAAAAAAATGGTAACTATGTCCTTTTAGACTAATCTATATTTTGTGTCATATTTTCCTATAAACCCTTTAATATTTTTGAAAATAAATTTAATAAATAATTGTACAAACAAAAAAAATTTGAAAAAATAGTAACTTTTGATAAAATATCTATATGAACTTAATGATATTTTTTCCAGTTATAAAAAAATTAAAAATTATAAATTTCAGATTATGTTCTAAATAAAGTAGAAATGATATTCTACGAAGTAGAAAAAAAATCTACTTTTTTCATTGAATCTACAATGTTTAGAATACGTGATCTACGTAAATAGGAATATTCTAAAAATATTTAGAATACATATTCCGCGCTTAACCTACCGTTCTAAAATCTTTAGAAATCAAAATCTACACATTAATATAAATCTAAAACATGTAGAAACCAACTTCTACAGATTTACTATAAATCTAAAACATGTAGAAATCAAAATCTAAACATTACTATAATTCTAAAAAACTGTAGAAACCGATTTCTACAAATTAGCTGTATTCTACGGATAAGAAATCAGTTCCTAAAAATATGGAAACAAAATATTTGGGAATATTCACTTTTATATTTTGAAAAAAAAAATCGATTTTAAATAGGTAACTGTGATCTATGATCTTTAGATAGGTTTCTGTTCCTTACATAGAGAACGTACTACAGAAAGTAGTCTCTTCACAAGGAAGGTCTGTTTAGAGCCAGTTGGAGATCATCTTGCTTGGTGTTGCCTTGGCTGATGGATCTTCTGTGGCTTTGGCCAGTGGACCATACCGAAGCTTAACACTCTCTGCATTGTCTAGTGTTTTCACCAAAACATACCTGCAAAAAAAATGACCGCCCAAGTTAATGGAAACATTTATACAAAAGTTTTTGCTAGAGGATGATGTCTGATTGGTTAATAAGAAAATTTGCAGCAAGGAGTTGATATCTTTTGTGAATCATTGAAATGTATATCATAAAGTCATAATCCAGGAATCATAGACTTCACCAGCCGTTCAAACATTGAGTAGTCCCAACAGCTTTCCATCCTACAAGTGCAGCAAGCTTTCTAAGCGAACATAGCGGAAAAAAAACAGATTTCATAAGCACAAGAAAAGAGAATAGAATAGCAAAGAGTAAAAGAAGAGACTGTGATGAAAGACATAAAACTCTGGATCATTTGTTTAACTTGTTCTATTTCTCCAGTTCCAAAAGTGTGTCCGCAAGGCAAAATCATAGCATCAGACATCAAAGCCCCTCTAAGATTATGCAAATAGACAGAATAAAATTAATAGATTAAACACAAGAATTATCGATAGCAATAGATTAAACTCTGTACCACTAATAGCTGTTTGTCTAAAGATTACTACAGTCACAAACAAATTTACTTTTCACTTCAAAGAACATACTTTATAGGATCAGACAAGATGGTCCTCAAAGACTCGATCAAATTGCTCAAAGGAGAAGATGAAGTGTCTCTTCTACCACTAACATCACACCCACTCTCTGCAGCCACTAGTGATGATTCCTCATGCCTAGAAACAAAACTTGCTTCCATTGCCTTAAACTGTTGCGAGTAATAAGCAGCATTTTCTTGTTCAACTGCTATCCCTGCAAAGATGAAGCCGGAACACACACCGTGAGAGGAAGCCGATAATTTTTGTTTATTTTTAATTATAATTAGTTTATTATATTATACTATTTATAATATTTTTTTTTGTAATTGTAATTTCGAATTTATAAATGAATTTTGAAGGGTATTATTGGCATTTTGAAATTATTTAACCTATTGAGACAATTAGTAGATCATATTAGTCTAATGGGACATGATTACCATTTTTTTGCTCTAAAAAAACAATTTTCCCAAAATACTATTTGAATCTCTAAGCAATATATTATTAATTTTTTTTGGTTAGAAAAACTGACGAGGAACTTATTCAAAATTTTCACATTCATGAGATAGCCACCAACTTTCTTAATGAAACTTATGAACTAATTTAACTAAAATTATATCCAATAATATTAATTTTGTTAAGCAAGTTTTGTATATATTTGAAATTTATAATAATTTAGCTAAATTAAATTTATTGATAAAAGGTCAATAGATAACTTTTGATTAATGTAAGGAAAAACATTAAATATTTTGATTAACAAATATTAAATTTTATTGTGTCATATTAATCATCTTAAACACATGCATCATATAATTATGAAAAAAAGAACCATATACGAGTTGTGATATTATATATATATATATATATAATATATAAATATTAAGAATATATATATACTAAGTATTTATGCAAAATTCAGAAAATTTTGAAAAAAAAATGTAAAATTCAGAAAAGATTAATTTTGAAAAGATTTTATTATATTATTTGGATATAATATAATTTTATTTTAAGATTTTAACAAATATTAATTTTTATCAAAAAATATTAATTATTAGGTATAGCCGTATAGTTTTGTTATGTACCCATTAATCAAAATATAAAATTAATCTCAATAAATTTTGAAATATAATATTTGAGATTCCATAAATATTCTGAAGATATTATGTGTGTATTTACTTTTATAATAATATAATATATTATTTAATAAAGTTAAGATCTAATTAAATATATTTTTTTAATGCTTATTGAGTAAAACTGTTACAACAGTGTCTTAGAAAAACCCAAAATATATCTACAAATGTATATAATTTAAGGGAAAAACGCCATTTAAATCCTAAACTTTCAAAAATAAGCTAAAAATCTCCAATTTTTAAGTAAGCCAAATAAATCTTAATAAATTATCTAAATTAATCCTAAATGTATGTTGACTTGACCTTTTTAATCATCTCGAAGTCAAACATTAATTACACCTAAACATCTGTTAATTAGGAGTTCTTCCCTTCTTCTTCGTCGACTGCCTAATTGCAGAAGAAAAAAAATTCTCTTCACCATGGTTCAAATAAAGCTCGTGGGTTTACCCAAAAAAATGCATATATGGTGGAATTGTAAAGATATACTTCTATTATTGATGACATTTAGGTGGTTGTTCATGATAATATTTGAACAAGTTTGTGTATTTTTCTCGACCATGTTGCTGGTTATTTTATAATGGTGTTTTGTTATCATCATAACCATTAACATAATACGACAAGGAAAGGATTGTGAACAATTACATAAAATGGAGTTTAGAACCAATACATAAAAAAGAACACATGACATAGAGTTTTGAAGCACTACATAACAAAAGAGCTAAGGATTGTGAACCATTACATAAAAAAGACTCATAACACAACAAAAAAACTTATCAATTCAGACTCATGACAAAACAAAAGACTCATGACATAACAAAAGAGATGAAGACCGTGAATCACTATAACCAATAAAACACTTGATCAAGCTTGTGATTGTTCTTGGGAATGTCCTTGTGTTGGTTCCTCCTGTTGGGAAATAAGAAACGGACACGGCGCAGCGGAACTTTGCGGTCGTGTTTCCCCTGACCTTGTGAGAACCTGAGAGGAGAATACTTCGACAGTTGCAGGATTTGATATAAGCAATAATAAAATGAGACAAGCAATTTTAACGTGGAAAACCTCCTCGATGTGAGAAGGAAAAACCACGGGACCGTAGTCCACTCAACAATCCACTATATAAATGTATGTGAGTACAACCACGTCCTCCCTGTTCAACAGCCTGAACAGAACAGAGACACTAGCTTCAAAGAGCTATCTCCAACACAAGAACAACAACAATAAGAGAGCAACACAAAGCTTCAAAACCGGCAGCAACCAAACGACCTCAGCTCACAAGTATTCCGGCAACCAGAGACTAATCCCACCGTACAAATCCAAGATGAACAAGTCAGTAACACCTCTGCCAAATATCAGCTCAATCAGAGAAGATCTCACCGTCGGATTTACCAAACACTCAAGACAGCACCACTGAAGAACTGTGACGACCAGCTTCACGAAAATCCAGACAACAGAAGATCCAACCGTTAGAATCCAAATCCCTTCGGTGAACCTTTAACCCACTGACTGACGAAACTTCCCACAAAATATCAGTCCGATCAGGATCCGTTTGACCCTCCAAACCTGCCTTGACAAACCCAGACGAAAATCTGTCTCTTCTCTCCTTTTCTCTCTTTTGTGTCAAGAGTCTTCTTGAGTACTCTTCTTTCTTTCTTGTGTTCTGTCCCCTCACAAACTGGGTTAAGAGACTTTATATATGTGTCTCACTAACCTTAATAACCTCCAAGGCCCAATACTAATCTCATGGACTAATATCAATAGCCTATCACCAAGTTTGGTTATCACCAACCAAACCCATTTGGGTTTCCTCCATCTAGAAGGAACCCAACAAACTCCCCCTCCGACTAGGTGGAGGAAACAGCCATTCCGGCTATCCCTCGGCATACTTCAAGCTTCCCCCTCGGCAAAGACTTTGTCATCATATCAGCTCCATTATCATCCGTATGAACTTTTGCAAGTTCCACTTCCTTAGAAGCAACCACATCTCGTATCCAATGATATCTTCTCTGGATGTGTTTCGACTTCGAATGAAATGTAGAGTTCTTCCCGAGACAAATAGCGCTTTGACTATCACAAAGCAACTCATACTTTTCTTGCTTGAAACCGATCTCTTCACAGAAGTTCTTCATCCACAACAACTCTTTACAAGCTTCAGTTGCAGCAATGAACTCTGCCTCAGTGGTAGATAATGCAACACACTTTTGCAACCTTGACTGCCATGCCACAGCTCCACCCGCAAATGTTACCAAGTAACCCGAAGTAGACTTGCTAGAATCAACATCTCCAGACATGTCAGAATCAGTGAAACTGACCAGCAAAGGCTTCTTAACCCCGAAAGTAATCTTCAGATCAGAAGTCCCTCTGAGATATCTCAAAATCCACTTCACAGCATTCCAATGTTCTCTCCCCGGATTGGAGATAAACCTGCTGACAACTCCAACGGCGTAGGCTAAATCCGGTCTTGTACAGACCATGGCATACATCAAACTACCCACTGCAGAAGCATATGGAACCTTCACCATATCTTCCTTCTCCTCATATGTCTTTGGACTCTGTTGACTGCTCAGTCTTAAGTGTGGTGTAAGCGGAGTACTCAACACTTTAGACTTGTCCATGTGAAACCTTTTAAGTACCTTTTCAATGTACTTCTCCTGAGACAAGTGAATCAGCTTCTCACCTCTGTCTCTAGCAATTCTCATACCGAGAATCTGTTTCGCTGGACCCAAATCTTTCATGGCAAAGGACTTCCCGAGTTGCTCTTTTAGCTCCTTAATTCTTTCCATGTTCCTGCCCACAATCAACATGTCATCGACATACAGCAACAAGATGATAAAATCATCATCACCAAACACCTTCACAAAAACACAATGGTCTGAATCAGTCTCTGCATAACCATGCTCCCCCATAACAGACTTGAACTTCATGTACCACTGTCTCGGTGCTTGCTTCAATCCATAAAGGCTTTTCTTCAAGCGGCAAACCAAATTTTCTTTGCCCTCTTTAACATAGCCTTCCGGTTGTTCCATGTAGATCTCTTCCTCCAAATCACCATGAAGGAAAGCAGTCTTCACATCCATTTGCTCAACCTCTAGATCAAGGCTCGCTGCCAATCCAAGAACAACCCGAATGGATGACATCTTCACAACAGGAGAAAAGATCTCATCATAATCAATCCCCTTCTTCTGGCTGTAACCTTTCACAACCAATCTAGCCTTGTATCTGGGTGGCTTATTTCCATCTTCATGCTTAATTCTGTACACCCACATATTAAGCAAAGCCTTCTTGCCCTTAGGCAATTCCACCAACTCAAAAGTGTGATTCTCTTTAAAAGAATCCATCTCCTCATCCATGGCTCCAAACCACAGATCCTTGTGTTCATCCTCCAAAGCTTCATAATAGCTTTCAGGCTCTCCCCCATCAGTAAGTAAAACGTACTCACTAGGATCATACCTTGTCGACGGTTTAAGACCTCTCTCGGATCTTCTCACAACAGTAGGTTGGTTCTCAGCAGCTGGTGTCTCACCATGATCGTCACCATGATCACCAGTGCCATCTTCATGTGCGGGAGCATTTGCACCGGGTGTATTATTCTGAACCTCAACCTCAACCTCACCGTGGACTGATGTAGAAGGAGTAGCCTCTATATCGATCAAACCTTCATAAACCTGAGTTGGAATTTTGGACTTGTCAATGTCCTTAATTGTTTGATCTTCCATGAACACAACATCTCTGCTCCTTACGAGCTTCTTCTCAACGGGATCATAAAATCTGTACCCGAACTCATCCTGACCATAACCGATGAACACACACTGCCGCGACTTCATCTCAAGCTTCGATCTATCAACCTTGGGAATATGAACAAATGCCTTACACCCAAAGACTCTCAAGTGACTGTAAGAAACATCCTTACCAGTCCAAACCCTCTCTGGAACATCACCATCCAATGGAGCACTTGGTGACAAATTCAGCACATGAACCACCGTGTTCAAAGCTTCTGCCCAGAAAGTCATCGCTAAGCCTGACTGTGAGATCAAACATCTCATCCTCTCGACAATCGTCCTGTTCATCCTTTCAGCCAACCCATTCAACTGTGGAGTATAAGGTGGCGTGAACTGATGCCTTATTCCATGCTCTTTGCAATAAGCATCAAATGGTCCAAGATACTCTCCACCATTATCACTGCGGATACACTTCAGCTTCTTCCCCGTTTGTCTCTCAACCAACGTCACAAAATGCTTGAAATATCCCAGCACCTGATCCTTCGTCCTCATAGGAAATACCCACAACTTCCTTGAATGATCATCAATGAAAGTCACAAAATATGATGCGCCGCCAAGAGATCTTGTCTTCATTGGACCACACACATCTGAATGTACCAAATCCAGTACCTCGGGTTTCCTAGAAGGCGCAGAAGACTTGAAAGATACCCTGTGTTGTTTTCCCGCAAAGCAATGCGAACACTTCTGCAGGTGCAGACCAGAGATTCCTGGAATCACCTCATTCTTAGACAACACAGTCATTCCCTTCTCACTCATGTGACCGAGTCTCTTATGCCATAGCTCCATGGCATTATCATTCTCCACCGCATTAACTGCATCTTTGGAGACCTTAGCCTGCATCCAATAGAAGGATGAAGACTTCTCACCTCGAGCCACAATCAAAGAACCACGAGAGAGCTTCCATTTACCACCACCGTGCAAACTGAAATAACCCTCATCATCAAGTCTTCCCGTTGATATCAGATTCATCCTAATGTCAGGAACATGCTTAACATCCTTAAGCACCAACCTAGTCCCAAGACTAGTCTCCAAGCATATATCACCAATGCCAGCAACCTGAGCCATCGCATCATTTCCCATCTTCACGGAACCATAATTACCCGTAGTATAGGTAGAAAACAAATCCCGCTGTGAAGTTGCATGAGTAGTAGCTCCACTATCAATCACCCAACTGGTGTCTTGGCATGCGACATTAATGGCATCACCCTCAAGAAGAATGAGGAACTGATCTTCGGTGACAGTCACCCGATCCACCTTTTCTTCTTGATTACCTTGCTGTTTGTTTTTCAACTTCCAGCAATCTTTCTTCATGTGCCCTTTCTTGTGACAGAAATAGCACTCCATATTAGCAAATTTATTAGATTTGCTCCTGCTCCTGTTCTTGTCCCTCTTGGGATCTCTACTCGAACTCCTCCCCCTTGACTCAGTAACAAAGACATCTGAACGCGAACTGCTAGCATTCGATTGTCTTCTTGCTTCCTCATTAAGAACACTGTTCTTCACTGAATCCATCGAAATGACACCTTCCGACGCGGAGTTACAAAGAGACATCCTGAAAACCTCCCAAGAATCCGGTAAAGTACCGAGAAGCCATAGACCGTGAATCTCATCATCAAACCTGATGCCCATATCAGACAGCTTGTTGAGCAATCCCTGAAACGCATTCAAGTGATCCGTCATCGGAGTTCCCTCCTGATACCTCAGCTCAATCAACTTCTTGATCATGTACATCTTGTTGTTTCCGGTCTTCCTAGCATACAACTGCTCCAGCTTCTTCCACAAAGAACGAGCATCCGTCTCAGTCTCAATATGATGCAACACATTATCATCTACCCACTGCCTTATCAACCCACACACTTTGCGATGCAGAAGCTTCCACTCTTGATCCGTCTTCTCCTCAGGTTTCTTCTCCTCGAAGACTGGAACATGGAATTCTTTAACAAAGAGCAGATCCTCCATCTTGCCCTTCCATAGATGATAATTAGCACCATTCAAGCTTATCATCCTGCTCGTATTTTCCATCATTCTCACAAGCAACAATAACCCGAAGTTATCAAACCCAAAGCTCTGATACCACTTTGTTGGGATCAGATAAGCAAATCACGCTAGCTCTGAACCCACACTGTTGGGAAATAAGAAACGGACACGGCGCAGCGGAACTTTGCGGTCGTGTTTCCCCTGACCTTGTGAGAACCTGAGAGGAGAATACTTCGACAGTTGCAGGATTTGATATAAGCAATAATAAAATGAGACAAGCAATTTTAACGTGGAAAACCTCCTCGATGTGAGAAGGAAAAACCACGGGACCGTAGTCCACTCAACAATCCACTATATAAATGTATGTGAGTACAACCACGTCCTCCCTGTTCAACAGCCTGAACAGAACAGAGACACTAGCTTCAAAGAGCTATCTCCAACACAAGAACAACAACAATAAGAGAGCAACACAAAGCTTCAAAACCGGCAGCAACCAAACGACCTCAGCTCACAAGTATTCCGGCAACCAGAGACTAATCCCACCGTACAAATCCAAGATGAACAAGTCAGTAACACCTCTGCCAAATATCAGCTCAATCAGAGAAGATCTCACCGTCGGATTTACCAAACACTCAAGACAGCACCACTGAAGAACTGTGACGACCAGCTTCACGAAAATCCAGACAACAGAAGATCCAACCGTTAGAATCCAAATCCCTTCGGTGAACCTTTAACCCACTGACTGACGAAACTTCCCACAAAATATCAGTCCGATCGGGATCCGTTTGACCCTCCAAACCTGCCTTGACAAACCCAGACGAAAATCTGTCTCTTCTCTCCTTTTCTCTCTTTTGTGTCAAGAGTCTTCTTGAGTACTCTTCTTTCTTTCTTGTGTTCTGTCCCCTCACAAACTGGGTTAAGAGACTTTATATATGTGTCTCACTAACCTTAATAACCTCCAAGGCCCAATACTAATCTCATGGACTAATATAAATAGCCTATCACCAAGTTTGGTTATCACCAACCAAACCCATTTGGGTTTCCTCCATCTAGAAGGAACCCAACACCTCCTAGAAGAATTGCAAGAGTAAGCGAACACAAACATGTTATTAACAAGAAAAACTGAAATTTAGAAATCAAATTATACTGCATATTGAAGCCTTGGCCGTCCCCTTGGCCTCTTTGGTTCCCTTTCAGCTGTCGAATTTACACATGTGGTTTTGTTGTGGCCTATGTCTAAGCAATTAGAACATGTCATCAAACATCTCTCTCGTCCAAGCTTTGTCTTTTGGTTTGAGGAAGATTCATTTGCTCCTTTTCGCCTATCATAGTTACTTGGTCTGCCACGATTACCTAGTATATATGGCGGTGGCAACACAGGTAACCTATTCATCCTAGGCCATAGTTTCATTCCTTGAACCAGCCTAATACCCCTAGAGTAGGTTACTCTCCACATGTCACTGGTGTAAAACTTGGACACAAAATCTTCCATCGTCTTCTTTTTCTCTGCAATCACTGGAAAGATTTAAGGAATTAGTTAATTATGGATTAGGGTTCACGACTTGAGCATAATCATTAATGTTAATGAATCACCAAAACACAGTGTTTTGGTAATTAACAGACGTTTAGGAATAATTAACGTTTGACTTCGAGATGATTAAAAAGGCCAAGTCAACATAAGTTTAAGATTAATTTGGATAATTTATAAAAGTTTAAGATTTATTTGACTTACTTAAAAATTAGAGATTTTTTTGGCTTATTTTTGAAAGTTTGGAATTTAAATGGCGTTTTTCCCTATAATTTAAAGAAACTTCAAGTTTTTAATGCTTATTGAGTAAAACTGTTACAACAGTGTCTTAGAAGAACCCAAAATATATCTACAAATGCATATAATTTAAAGAAACTTCAAGATGTAGATAATTTTGTTTGTCTTATACCTACAAATTCATATGCTAATAAAGATAAAATAATATAAACCACATATATTATTATTTCATTTTAACAAACTATAAATTAGCTATTTAT
The DNA here is from genome assembly GCF_000309985.2 of Brassica rapa. Taxonomy (NCBI): domain Eukaryota; kingdom Viridiplantae; phylum Streptophyta; class Magnoliopsida; order Brassicales; family Brassicaceae; genus Brassica; species Brassica rapa. Next base: position 33,001,981 of record NC_024803.2, on the reverse strand, counting down.
AATAAACTAATACAAATTAAAATATTAGGCCACATACTCCATAAATATTATTTTTAAAAGTGCCTCATGCTGAATATTTAATATAATATAATACTTCATTTTTTTTTAAAGATATATTCTTAGAATTAAGTTATAATCTCACTTCTATTTATTTGATTATTTTTATATGTACTAAGTATACATACAATACAATACGTTCTATATTTATGATATATGAAATTAATCTAACAGCACATACAGATCGAACTTAGTTCATTTGTATTATTTGTTTGAGAATTATGAAAATCTTAAAGTTTTGATCAATACAGTGACATTCAATTCATTATGTATATATTTTTTTTCTTTGAGAATGAGTGAAGCACAATAATTAAATTACAAACATTATATAGTATTTACATATGATAGGGTTTCCACTAATTAAAACCTCTTACAAATTGATTGAGATATATTACACTACATATCCCATAACAAATATGATTTAAAGATTGAGTCGAACAAAATATTTAGATCTCTATTATACTTTTTTATTTAATTAAGTTTAGATATTATGATAAATTTAAATTGACGACTCTTTGGTCAAAATCACAAGAACATAACAGTTAAGTGAAATTATCTAAAATTATAAAGAACATGAAAAATAAACAAAATTAGTTTTTCTCAAATAATAATATAGATAGATATGAGATTTAAGCTAATATACAATAAAAATTGATAAATATATTATTTTATTTTATGATTTTCAGGAAAAGAAGATTAGAATAAAGATATATTTATATATATATAACTATTTAATTGGTAATCTAAACTATGGATTTAATTTATTAAAAGACTAAGTGTTTTGCCCGCACATGGAAGCATAATTGTTTGATAAATATTTATTATTTTGTATCTTATTAATTCAAATGTTCTCAAGAAGTTTAAATTGAACAACAAATTATTTATATATGATAAAAGTTTTTCATGAATATATATCTGAATATTATTGAGTCAAAAGTTTGAAAACACTAACATATTAAAAATATTTTATAAAATATCCTTATACAAATGTTTTTGTTTAATTAATTTTTAGTTATAAAATGTATATATCTTAATTTTAACTTTTATAACAGAAATATATTATTTCCAAATAACAACACAATGTATATAACAATTATCTTATTTTCTAAGAATATGATTTACGATAAATAAATAAATCTACTAATTTTGGAAAATGTTTAGGAGATCTCTTATGTTTTAAAATATTCATCTTTGTTTTATTTGCAATTTTGTTTTTTGTAATGTTTTTCGTAAGACATGAAAATGTATTTTTTGATTAAACACTAACAAATTAAAATAATAAACTGTTTATATGCTATTGATGAGATATTAACAAAATCCAAAATATATAACCTTTTAATACCAAAAGTATAGATATAATTCTTTCATGACGTATATTTTTATATAATATTAATAAGATAATATCAAATATTTTGTGGTATAATATTAATAAGATAATATCAAATATTTTGTGTAGATGATACTTATCAATATTTTTTTCTTAAAACCATTTATTATCTAATATAAATATTAGTAAAATAATTTATTAAAATCATCAACTCACCTAAGATAATGGAAATTTATTTTTATATAATAATAAATATGATAATATAAATATTTGTATAGAAACGATAATATCAAAATATTTGTATAAATGAAATATTGTAATTATCATGTTTCCAAAACTGTTTATTATTTAATATATAAATAAAATTTATGAAAACTATTAACTAAGCCTAAAACTATGGGAAATGTGACAAATAAGAAAATTCACTTATCAAATAATAGTATAGTTAACTTTAACCAATTCTAAAATACATGTGTCTATGTAAGAATTTGTAAAAGGGAGTTTAATATTTCAGACTCAAAAAAATATTTAAAATATCTAAATATTAAAAAGACTCATTTATAAACTCTCAAAGTTTTCTTTATAAAGACTCTCGAAGATGATAACCTTAATTTGGGAGAAGCAAACAAGAGAACGAGAAACACTAATTCTTGACACAACTGTTACGATACATAAAACCAGAAAAAGCTCAGACCCTACCTTGCATCGTAGGGTAAACAGAGATGTGTAAACCCTTGACTGTTGTCTACTTGGTTGCTCTACTTTTTATAGTCTCCGCGGCGGCTGAGGAAGGAAACGACTGCGGGGTCTCCGCCGCTGCTGTAAATTCAGCAACGGATCTTAAGTATAAGATCGTGGCTATCTTCTCCACGTTTATTGTCGGAGTTTTTGGTGTTTGTTTGCCCATCTTTGGCCTCGATCTAGATGGTATTTTCTACGCATTTGTCAGGAGATTCGGTGCCTATGTAATGGGATTCTCCACTGTCATCTACATTCTTCCTGATGCTATAGACAGCCTCACAAGTTCTTGCATCGGAGACTTCCCGATGACTGGAGTTGTTGTAGCCATGGCTGCTGCCATCTTAACCATGATTGAATCCATGTCCTTCGCTTCAGCTTTTATGAATAGAGCTCAGAACGGTGATGATCATAAGATTGGACATAAGCTCGTAACTCAGTTCTTGGAGTTAGGGACTGTGGTCCACTCATTGATCATTGGAATAGCTTTAGGAGCATCTCCAAATCTTAGCACTATTAAGTTTCTTATACCTTCAATTACCTTCCATCAATTGTTACAAGGAATTCGTCGTGGAGGTTGCATCTCCAAGGCAAAGTTTGAATTGAAGAAAACTTTAATTATGGTGATAGTGTTTTCTCTCACAACACCTGTAGGAATCGGGATCGGTATTGGAGTCGCCGAGATTTACTACAAGAGTGGCCCGATCACGTTGATAGTGTCCGGTTGTTTAAACGCTGCAGCCGCTGGAATATTGTCGTTCGTGACTGCTGGGAATATTGGTTCCAACCTCAAACCTCATAGTACTTGTCACATGTTACAAGCTTTAGGTTTTGTCCTCTTCTTGTTGATGCTGTAGGGTGGGGGTTCGAATACTTGGATTGTTCTCTTCTCTTTGCAATGTATCTTATTTATAGACGAAGAAAAAATGATACTCTAAACATGTAATTTGTTTTCGCTAAGGGTCGATTAGAATTAAACATAATATATAGTAAGAAAAAATACGAAGAAACTGTTTATACATAGTTATACATAGAATCACAATATACACAGGAAAAATGTAGAATGCATTGGTAATATAATTCATCATACAATTTTTCCAAAAAGATAAACTAAATGAAAGTATGAATACTTCATAGACATACTTTCTGGGAAGGCTGTTACTTGGAGCCTTTCTTAGCCTTGAAATCAGAGACAGCAGATTTGGCTAATGTTGAAGGCTTTAAGACACTTTTGGGGTTAAGTGCCTTTCGGATCTTAAAAGCAACCCATGCCGTTCCAAAAGCGTGTCCTGCTGCGTCTAGCCCTTCGTTAGTAGCCTCGGCTGCTTTTGTTCCATACCTGCAAAACTCCATGAGGTTTCAATAAATTCTAAGCCAGTTTTGATCATTTGCTAGAGATCACTCTTTGCTGTGAGATATGTGATAGCTTTCATAGGAGATTGAAAAACAATACTTGTGATCAACGAGTTCCGTTGTGACGGTTGATGAAGTCGACATGACGTTTTTTCCAGCCACTTCAACAGCATCACATATCTTGCCTGCAGAAATCAAAAGGCACAAGGTTACTGATGCCATATGCCTCAAAAAAAGAAGCAGCACGTTGAAAGTGTAAATCACAGATTAGTGGAAGAGATAAAAAAAAATAAAAGGAGAAGAAAAAAAAAAGACATTTATTCATGATGAAGAACCCTCCAGTTTAAAAGCCAAAAGGTTTACAAAACGTGTGGCAACTTCCACTCAGATATGCCCAAAAGAATAATGCTCCAGAGGTTATTAGCGTATATTTATCAAGGTAAGAAGCAGAATCAAACACCATATCAAGGAATATCTGGATAATGTCATTCGAAAAGACAGAAAAAAACTTGGAAATTTATGGGAATAGTCACCAGAAAGAAACTTAGATAAGCAAGCATGATTGTAAAGCAAGTAAATTCAAGATCAAGAAGTTTTTCCATAACCCTCCAAGCATGGGACAAAAAAACTGAGAAACAAAAAAACAAGTAAACCACTTACTAAACCCATCGAGGGATGCAAGAATGATCTCTCCAGGCAAGAGGCCAAAAAACTTCTTTCCAGCTTTTGAGTTTGCCACCGAACCAGTGATGAGTCCAGAGACTTTAACAACACCAGAAAGAACACCAGTCGCCACTTTCTCCGTCATTTGTGTCACTCTCTTAACCCTTTACATAGAAACCACAACACAGAAATTAGCACAAGCACACAAGTTGTTCGTTCAATAAAAACTACCATAAGAATGAACATTGACTATTTATATATATATATTAAAAAGTCACAACCTTTCTTCAGAACACAGAAGCATCTCTTACTACAAATGATATTAAACATCACCATACCTCTTGATTCTCCTCAACGTCTCAGGGCTAACATCTTTCTCCTTCTCAGCACGACTCAACCTATTCTTCATAACCTCGTTTCCCCTCTTAAGCCTCTCCACAGTCACATCCCCACACCAAAGTATCCCTCTGATCAGCTGGCCTGACCCAGAAGCTATCATCTTAGCAGTCTTGCTACTGTAATCCTCAATGTTAGGCGCGAGCGTGGTCCAATACGCCGCGCATTGACCCTCCACAATGTCCTTCCTCTCACCCTTCAACTCCTCGGGAGAAGTCGCAGCAGCCATTGAGTTTCCAAGCACCTCCTCTCCCTTCTCCGACATCCTCTGCTCCGCGAAACAGCAATAGTCCCTAAGAACCTGATCAAGCCCATGTAACACGTTCTCTTGCCCTTTCGAAGCAATTGTCAACCCGTAGTTTAAGATCTCGTCATCCGAATCGGATCCGGATTCCTTCGGCGGGTGGATCGAGAAGAAGTAATGCGATCCGTCAACCTTGGTCGCAACCTCGCGCTTCGTCAACGGCCACTGGATCTCGTCAGCGACGTTGGCGAGAACGGCGACGATGCTCTCTCCCTGGACGATTCGAACGATGGTGAGATCGCCGCACGCGAGCTCCACGCTGTAGGATTTGTCGATGAGGTTGAGGATGGCGCCGGGGACTCGGATGAGGATCTCCTCCACAGCCTGCGGCGGAGCAGACGGTGGCTGGTTGTTGGATGAGTCGCCGTGGTTAGGGCTCGAGGAGACGACGGGAGGGTAGAGATTGGGGGAGGAAGAGACGTAAGGATTCGTCTGAGCGAAGGGGTTATCTGGAATAGATTGATCGATTTCGGGATACATCGCCGGTCGTTGCTTGCCGTCGGCGGCACCGTGAGAAGGATTCATCTCCGCTGCGTCGTTGATTGAAAATGAAATTTTACTCGAAACGAGAAAAATTTTGAAACTTGAAAAAGGAGATGAGTTTTAATTTCCAAAATAAATAGTTATTTAATGAAAATAGCCATTATCCCGCGGGTTTTGAGTCCCCTCCCCATGCATTGCCGACCCAAAAAAAACTATTTTTCAAATGTGAACGCAAGATATGACAACCTTTCGTGATGTTGATCGGTAAGCAAGAGCTCTATTGAATATCTAGAATTAAACAAAACAAACAATTTTAATTATAATTAGTTTTAACATACTTATGAAGATTTAAGTTACTAAAATGATACAAGTGTCATTTGAGGTTCTTAAGGTTATTTGAGAAGTTTTCAAATGAATATCTTTAGCATTTCTCTTTCTTGTCATTTGTTGTTTTGTTTATTTTTATTGTGAAATATTCCTTTAAATTTCTATACCAATAATGTTATTGGGAAATGTTGTTAAAAAAATCGGTTTAGATAGTATCTAATATCTAGATGACAAAATAAAAAATATAGATGGCAAATTGCCATAAACAAAATGAGTTTTAAAATCTGATTTATACAATTTAAATTGGTTTATTATTTTAAGCTGGTTAATTTTTTTTAAATCGATTTAAATTAATTTTAATATATTAAATTAAACAATAATATTAGTGCAAATTTACAAACAAGTTTATTTCTTTTTGTATATGTAATTTTTTAATTCATCAAAATAATTTTATAATTAAACTCAAAAACTAAAATAGCTAATATAAATATATAAAGAAATAAATCCATCATTTGTTAACGCCTAGATCTCGTATATGCTTCGAATTATCAATTGTTCTCTTCGAAAAACATATTTACGGTCTAGCAATTTTTAAAACATTGTTAGGAAGTATCTACCCAAAAAGTTAAAAATAAAATATTCAAATCTTAAAAGTCTTTTTAAAATATTAGATATATTAAAATACTTTTGGTCTGTTTTTTTTTTACATTAAGATATCCAATATTTTTTATATAATTATGTTTTTTGAAGACTTCCCATTTGATAACTTTCCAAATGACCTTATTTGTTTTAAGTTTATTTTCAATTGGAGTTTCTAAGTTCTCAATTTAAATATAAGTGTATATCTATATAAATATAAATATTAGTATCTAGTTATGGGTATCTCAAGATCATGTGAACTTTAATCCAAAATATCTTAAATGCGATAGTTTTTTTAGATTTAGTATTTCAAATGTAATACTTTGAAACAAAGTTTTCATAATTTAAAAATATTGTTAATAAAATATGAAAATTTATGTAATATATTTAGAAATTTTGTTTGAAAACTTTCTACTGGGATTGCTCTAAGTATTTATAGTTTTCTGAGAATCTTGCTTGAAAATTATGACTGAGGTGGACGCTCACTACCATTGTACATTTGTACAAAGGGAACTTCAATCGTGGTGAAAAATAATACGTGGTAGTATTGAAGGTTGTTGTCGATAATGCTTTGACATTAGTGGCAGGCATATGATGTTTACGTCATAGACATTGTTATCATTATTTTTATATTATAGAAACGATATAAAACTTAAATTCACCCAACATGACATAACTTAATTTCAGTACCGACTTACACAACCGAACCAACACAATAGTAAGGGGCCAACACAAGGAGTCTAAGCGATGATTTGGTCTAGAGGCTTGGCAGCTTCCTTGTGGTCATGTTCTTCTTTCGCCAGCTTCTTGAGGCGAGCCAGCTCGATATCTCTACTCATCTTTCTCCTATACATCTCCGCAAACGTAATTGGCTCCTCCAAGATCGGCTTCTCTCCTTCTCTCACTTTAAGCGGATACACGGTTGCTTCCGGCGCCGGATTCTGGAACGTGGCTATTGATAGTCTGCTCGAGTTGGAGTTCACAACCGCCTGGTGGTCAGCGTTCTTGAACCTCCCGTTGCTCAGATACTTCAAGAGACATGCAAGTTTTACCAAGTCAAAAATCACAAACAGAGAAAACAAAAGCAGAGTGTGAGAGAGGTTGAAAAAGTACTGACGTGACCATGGTCGCCGAGATTAACGACAACAGCTCCTTCAACAGGCTGAACCGTAATCCATGTCTTCCCATCGTCTCGTGTGGCTTGTAAACCACCGACTTGGTCTTGGAGCAGCAAAGTGATGGTTCCAGGGTCAGTGTGACGCTTGAGTCCGAGGGTAAGATCAGGCTGAGGGCATTTTGGGTAATAGTTAACAACTATTTTCTGGTCCATATCGACGCATGCATTGGTGAGTGCCTCTTTCTCGAGCCCCATGGCTTCAGACAAAACCTCAAGAAGCTTACAAGCCAAACCCATCAGCCTCTCGCTGTACTCCTCCGTCACTTTCACCCATCCTTCCGGCTTAGTCGGCCACCGTGAGTAGTCTCTGTTTCTCACCGGGTACGAGAAATACGTCACGATCTCTCTCCAGTCTTGAACAGACTCTCCCTGCATTTATAATGATTATTTCGTATTTAACTACAAGAGCATAATTTGCAGTTTACGGCCCTAAGAAACATATGTGTCTAAGGTCGAGTAATTCTTCAAAATAAGTAGAAAACTGTTAGGATCTTACATTTCTCAGAAGGAAGACCTAACATAAGATACAAGTGACATATGATGAATTACATGACAAACAAAACCGATCTACGTAACACAAGTGAGACATTGGCATATAACCCAATACATAGATATATACCCTTAAATTATATAAAATTTTATAGGATTTTTATAAATTATCTATAGCTCCTTAAATTACAGAACCGCCAAAGCTAAACAAAACTATGGTGGGTGTACCTGAAGATGACTAGAGACAATGAATCCTCCCTTTTTACCACCAGACATGTCGAACTTGAGTTTCTCCTCAGGAGGTAAGGCGAAGAAGTCTCGAGCGAGACGAGTCATATCGGCCACCAAACTAGTATCCACCCCATGATCGACCACCTGAAAAACACCCCAGTTCTCACAAGCCTCAACGATCTGTCGACAGATCTCTCCTCTTTTCCCACCAACATCGTCGATTCCGGCGAGGGAGATCACGGGGATCTCCGTGCTAAACTCATTGTAGGCAACCTTGGGACGTTCATCCTCGTCCCGGACGAACTTAGAGTTGAGCTTAGTCTCTCCCGCAAGCTCAGTTAGAGTTCCTGGAGCCATTTATAATTATCAAGAATGTAAAAATAATGCATGAACAAGAAAAAGAGAGAGAATATGTAATGGATATATAAGAAGAGAAAGAGAGTGCGTGGTAGCTGGGAAAACCTTTCAAAGCTTGTGATGACTGACAAATGAAGAGATCGTTAGCTACCTACCACCGTGCTTCTATCTCCTCTCTTTCTAGAAAGACAAGTCCATATGACTCAACTAACTAAGTGCTTATGCATTTATTCTTGTAATAAACTTAAAAACATCCATACTTATTATTATTTTTGCTAGATTTCAGCATATTATATGACATGGACGTTTTACGCTACAGTTTTTTTACACCATGACGAATTGTAGTCGTATGTTTTTTTAACGATGAAAAGAAAAGCCACGTCTTAACAAATTGTTGTGGTCCGTGAATAATCCACGTGATTGAGATATTGTTCTGGTACGGGCTTGCGTTACAAATTTACAAAAATCCAGATCATCATCAACTTGCAATGCATGGTTACTTAAGAACGAGATTTGATGTGAGCACACAGGGGCGAAGCCAGGAAAATAAATTAGTGGGTGCATAATGCTGATAATATATTATATATGTAAATAAATATGATTTTGGGTGAATCGAACTCCCTACCACAAGATTCACTGGGTGCATTCACTACCAGCTGACCTAATTTGAAGTCCTAATTGTTATATGAAACACTATATTATGGGTGCACTTGCACCCGCCAACGTAGCTTCGCCCCTGAGCACGACTGAGACTTCGATTAAGAAGAAGAAGAACATCGGCGGAGTCTTAGCGGGAAGAAGGAACACCGGCGACGGCGATCTCTGACAAACCGGTGGCATTGAGTCGTTTTTTCTTTTTCGCCAAGAGGAAGTGAAAAAGGATGTGAAATTAGGGTTTGATACACACGATTTGGGGATAAAACGGTTTTGTCCCTTTTGTTTTTTTCTAACTTTTAAATTTTACAATAATTAAATTAACAAAAATCATTTTGGATTTAGATTAGGGATTTAACTGGATTTACAGAAAAAATTATGCTAAGTGGATAACTTATACTTTATTTTTTGGCATATGGACAATGTACTTATTGTTTTGTTCTATATTTCCAATTTTCCCTTATTATTATTACCTGATTTTGTTGAGAAGAGAAGATAGATGATCAGATTTGTACTGGGTTTTTCTACTAGTAATTAATCAACTAATCAACAGCTTGATTTCTTTTTCATAGTGTGTGAGTGTAGTCTTGAAGATTATATATGCACTTAAAATTTGACAATAATAAATTGTACCTTTGAGGTTTATTTATTTATTTGAGTTTAGTAAAATCTTTTCAAACCACTCAAATTTGTTGTAAAATTAAATTTATAAGTTTATATAATTTTATAACACATGGTTAATTTTAAATTAAGATTTCTTAATTATGAAATTAATAGGACATTATTCAGTAAGAATTTTAAAATTAAAAATGAATAAAATTCTTTCAGTTCAGTTTTTTTTTTCAAAAATATATTAATTGTATCTAGTCATTGATTGATTCAGTCAAATTATGCTGGGCTGCTTCGTATTTGGTCACACAAGTGTAAATCTGGTGATAAATTTTCATTTGTAATTTTGAGGCCCATTACTGAGGACGAATAAGGAGAAAGGTCGTTGTCGTTGATTATTTGGTAGTAGCAAAGAAGAAGTTAAAGAAAACTAACAGAACACATGAAAACCAAAGGACGTTCCAACGAACCTCTTTACTTGTATTTACCCAAAGTTGTATTTTGTGTGAAGTAAACGCAAAGACATTTTCAACTATCTACTCTATCGAAATAAAAATGCAATTTGAAAAAGTTCACAACTTTCCAATCATGTTTGTCGTGTAGCTTGATTTCAAGATGAAATGACTATAAAATGATTGAACCATTAAATAATCATAATCATAATCAGAACGTGGTCAGTTATACTCTAATCTAGTCACCATCCGTTTTAGCAATAACAACCAACCGTTGCAAATGTATTTGAGTGGGCGATGCTTCTTTCTTTATAAAAAGCTTAATATATGGTTCGTCATGACATATACCACAAAACTCATACAACTAAAGCAACAAAACAACCCTTAACCAGCTTCATTCTGCAATGGTTCGCGCTGAGATCGACACTGGAGCTCCTTTCCGGTCTGTTAAAGAGGCTGTCACTCTCTTCGGCGAGAGAATTCTTCTTGGTGATAATTACATCAACAAGTCCGCAGAGGTTATAAAACTAAACGCATACATGTTTTGCATATAACATTAACCTGAGATATGTGACTACATATATATATATGTATCAATAATTAACATTGTTGCAATGATTTTCCGACCGTGTGGCTTAGAGAGACAATGGAGATAGTAATGCGGTTTTCAGAAGCAAAAGCATAGAAGCTGAGTTGGATGAAGCAAAGGAGAATCTGAAGAAAGCTGAAGACGAGAACAAGGTTTTGTCTCAGCTCCTCGAAACACTAACCCAAGAGCTTGAAACTACTAAGGAAAAGCTAAATCATTCACTTAAAAAGTTCCCAGAACACCCTCAAGTCGACGATGACCTCAAGTTCATAGAGCATTCCACGGTTATTGAACCGGATAGCATAACCGAGATTAAGATGAACCGGTTTGATCAAAATGATGTGTATGATGAGGATCGTCTGGAGACGAGACGTTCGGTGAAGTTTGCGAATCCACCGTTGTTAACGAAGGTCATTGAGAGAAAAGATGATAAGAAGAACCAAGCTATAGTAAAGAAGCAGACAAAGAAGATGAAGCCGTTGGTCCCATTGGCTGCTTGGCTTTTTGCAAGAAACCGGTCACGTTAACCGCTTTTAGCGATCCTTGTCTTGCGTTTATACTCACGCACGCCTTACGAATTCTGAAATAATATTTCCAAAACTAGTTGTTCTTATTTTGGGGTTCGTTCGACTTTATTTTGTTATATTTTTATTTTCGACATGTAAGTAACTGATAAGCCGAAACTATAGGAGGCCATGACTACAAAATATTCAAAACTACTGTATTTGGCCTGTTTGCTACCAACGAGAGAGCAGAAGAAAAGTCTCAAACTAGCTTTGAGTTCAACAGAGAGGATACAAACATATAAGATGCCACTCAAACCAGGGTTTGGTGCTATAAGTTTGAATCTTTAAACAAAAACTAGATTCTGGACCGGGAATATTTTTTGTTTTAATTTTTTTGGAGAAATTTAATTTTTATATTTTTTGTTTTTTTTTTGTAATCATACTGTATTCAATATATTTACCAAAAGATATATTAAATATGTCAAATTGCATAACTATACACTTGTGTCATATGCATTTCAAAAATTATTTTTAAAATTTATTCCTAAAGTTTACAACATATTATATTTTCTTAATAGTTACCTAACATAATTAGTCAAAAATATTTATACCCAAAAAACCGACACGGAATTGACCTAAAAATCGAAACTCTCATACTCTTTTAGACGTAGCCTATATACTCGAATGGTTTTTATAGACTTGACTGAAAACCGAATAAATTTTTTAATAGTTTATGTTATATATTATTTTGTTAAAAGTCCACTTATAAAAATTAAATGTCACTAAAAACCTGTTCCATCACTAATTAATATTAATATTAATAAACTATATTTTTTGAAAAAAAATTAGATAAATTTTAAAGTTTCATTTTATAGTAAAGAAACTTAAGAAATATATTTCCACCGGTTTATATATATATATATTCATGTTTTAGTATTATATATATCAATTTCTGATTTAGTTCTATATGTATTATTATATAGAATAAACATATTGGGCATAAAATGAACTTACGCAGAAATTATGATGTAATCATAGTATCGAGTAATATATTAGATGCTTTGTCGTTGCGTCAAGAGCAATAAAACATTATAGAGAGAAGTTGGTCCTGAATATATTGGAAGGAGTTGTTTTAAAATACGTATTAACCGTGTATAGTTAGTTATTATTGTTATATATTTAGAATTACATTTTAAATTTCAGAAAAAATGTTGGACACAATCTTTATCAACTGGTCATGTTGCTGTTTTAATAGAATAGATTAAACAAGCGAAGCCGAAGAGATGAGTGATCAACTTTCGCGTACGACAACTAACTTTTAAAAAAAGATGATGAGTCTATATGCTCAAAGTTTTTACTAATCCCATATAATTTATGTGTAGTAAAACTATAATAACATGAGTCTATATACTGAAAGCTATTACTAATCTCATATCATTTATGTATAACTAGGTGATTTTCTCGTGCTCATGCACGGGTATAAATATTTCTAAAGTAAATATATTATAATAATTGATTGCTACTTATTTTTAATATTAAATTAATTTATAATTTATATGCATAATTTATATTAATAATATTATATTACTTTAATTTTTATATATGTTATATCTAATCGGTTTTTTTTTTATTCAATTTAGTTATCATTTGGGTAAATTAGATTGCATATATGAATTCAACTGTAATATTTTTTATCATATATATATTAAAATTTTGATTAATTTCTTATTTGCATTTAGGTGATTGTTATCTTAGATATGTAAAATTATTTTGTGAAGATTATATATAACTTAATATATATTGTGCTTAGAATGAAAAAAAAACTAAAGTGTTTGATTCCAAATTACATAAATTAATATTACGAAACGATAATATTCTGAAGTTTCATGCATATATATAAATTTTACAAAATAACTAAATTGTAACAGTTGGTTAATATTTTATTTTCATTTTTAATATATTTTGAGTTGTCCTATGATTTATATTTATAAAATAAATTACTATTCTTATAAAATTATATAATCTTATCGTAGTTATTTTAGATATAAGTTGGATTAGTCGAATCATTCATGTTGTGAGTATATTGAGTTAAATATATTCTTTCAAATTTAAAATGAAGTATAATTGGTTTTTATTAGAATTAAGTCAAATGTGCATGTATTTTCATAATATTTATCAAATTATATGTTGATGTTTTTTAAATAAATATTAGAAAATAAAATATGATCAATATGACGTTACATACGTAAGTAGCTGATACATTTTTGAAAGCTCATGTACACATATCAATATTTACAATAATTAAAATATTTTAAAAATTCTAAATAACTTTATGCCTTTGATTTATTGAATGGAAACTAAAATTTATTTTAAATAATCTTAAAATGAGAATTCGGATTTGCTTTGGTATTTTGATTATGGTTCTATTAAGTTCCTCAAACATAAAAACATACAATTTAAAATCATATTTAATATTAAGAAAAAAATAACTTTAATAATGATATAATATACTATATCTACCTCATTAAACTATTTTCTAACCATTTGATCAAACGATTATTATTTTAGAATTTTATTTTTTAGTTTTTTTTATATCTCTTAAAATAAGCAGTAAAAAGTTGTGATTGTATTTAAAACTAATATTATATAAGTAAAATATAATTTGTCGATATTTTTTGCTGTAATTGAAAGATACTATAGTCAACTAAATTTAAACTCTTAAAAATAAGCAGTAATAAATTGTGATTGTATTTAAGAATAATATTATATAAGTAAAATATAACTTATCGATATTTTTTGCTGTAACTGAAAGATATTACAGTCAACTAAATTTATGAAAAATAAATAAAATATTTCAATATTACTAATTATAAAATATTTTTAGACAATTAAACATGTTACTTAATTATTTTATGTAATCATCTAAGAAAATATATAGGTATATAAAAATATTTTTATTACTTTGAATTTTTTTTGTATTGTTTAAATTATGTTTTAAGATAAATAATATTTATGTTTATAATATCAAGATTATATGTGTAAATTGTTTTTAGTGAAATCAAGTTATATAGAAATTTATAATTTTCATGTAAGAAAATATAGATATAAAGAAAGTATTTTATTAGTTCAAAACTATATTTTATGTTGTTTAAAAATATTTTTTAAATGTAATATTACTATTTTCTGAACTTTCCTTTTTTTATGAAATCATATTATATGTACATAGATTTTCGTTTTTCAATTCTTCTTTTTTTAACTTTATGAAAAATTTCCTTTTTTATTGTATGTGTATATTTTCGGAATTTTTTTAAAAGGAAACTAAATAAAATAATAAATAATAGTATTTTAAATGTAAGTTAATTCATTAAGGGTATCAGTGTAATCAACCATCGTGAGGGTTAACTTGAAAGCGATATATATGAAACTGACTTCTCAAATAATATTATAGAGATATAATTTTAGTAACATGAGTATATTTGCTTTGTGATAATTGCGATAAAGAAAAACATGGACTTACGATGAAAATGAGACAATAACTAAAACCCCATTTTAGTTACAAATCAAAACATGCCTAGAAAGTAGTCAAAATCAGACTAAAGATAACAGGGAAGGCCTATAACAGAAAACAAAGAGTAACTATAGACAAGAGCGACCAACAATCGGATCGGATTCATCTTCAATAGACTCATTTTAAGTTGCAAGAAATAGAAAAATATACACATTATAAGTTGCAAAAAAAATGTACACATTGTAAATAAAAAATGAAAAGGAGCTTTATTCTTGGACCCCAAAAAAGGAGCTTTATTCTTCTTGTTCACCTGAGGGAGCACTTCGTGCCGTTTTGGCTACATCCACTGACGTTCTGTTGTATTATTTCTCACTAAATGGCATGGCCCCTATTTTTTTTTTACTTCTCCTCGCAGTCATCACTAGCTCGATCTTTATATATAGACATAATAAGTTGTAACTCTACCAAGGAGTCAAAGAGAAAAAAAAAAAAAACTGTAGCCATTCCCATTCATCAAAGTTATGAAAAAGTGAGAGTATCTATACAATATATAATGGGGATAAAGATAGCAAGTAAGGCGCAGACAGAAAAAGTGGCAGCACCACTGAAGCAGATGCTGAAAAGATGCTCAAGCTTACTGAAGAAGGGAAAAGAAGAGGTGCCTAGGAAGGGACATTTCGCTGTCTACGTGGGGCAATCCAGATCTCGTCACGTCATCCCCATCACACTCCTCAATCATCCAATCTTCCAGATGATGCTGCATGAAGCGGAGAAAGAGTTTGGGTTTAGGCAAGAGAGAGGCATCACCATTCCTTGCGACCAAAATATATTTCTCTTTCTCTTGGACATCATATCAAATCTCACTAGCTAGTTCATAGTTTGAGTTTCCTCCCATTATAAGCGGAATAGTTACTATGGATGCACAACCCTTTTTTTCTCATGGACATCCTTGGGTTCCACGTTACTCCACATGTGTGTCTGTCTCTATAAACATATGGATGATCGATGATCATGATTGAAGCTAATCTGGTCTCTTCAACACTCATATATCAACAACTCATTACAAGATATTTCAGCATTATTTTATTGATGACTGTTCTTCTTGTGATACAAATATCGTAAATGTTGCGGTTAAACTTAAATTTTGTTTTATTCTTACATTTTATAGCCATAACATGTAAACGATAAAGATTTATCGCCCTCCATAGACGTTTCCATTCGTCTCGCCATATGAGATGAGAGAGCTGCTATCAAATTGTTGCTTCGTGTGTTGAGAAAAAATGCCATAATCTAAGCCCACATTTTAATTGTAAAATAAGACATGATTTATCTATTTAGATTTATATTATATGTTTGAGTTTTTTTTTGTCACTTGAAAAGTACATGTTATTCTTCATATTTGCGTTGTCTGAAGCTTGGTTATCATAATAATACAGATAACTAGATTTTGATCCGCGCTTAAGAAGCGCGATATTTTTTTAGTGACTGTAAACTCAAATATTAAATGAATTTATGTTTATTATTAGATATCTAAAATATTTAAAGCTGTTTTATTATTATTATTTTAGGCGGGTACAATGTTTTCATTGAGTTTTCATATCCGAATCAGACTTGTGGTGGAACCGTAAGATCTAATAACTCATATATAGTGGAATAGAATATAATAAAATGAATAAATCAAAAAGACCGTTATTAACCCACTGAGAAAAAATATAATTTGTTTTTTGTTTTATAAATTTTTGATATATTAATATATATTTGACTTGTATAAGAAATTTCTTTTAACAAATATTGTTAAGTTTATTTATAAATATATTAATTATCAATCTACCAAAATAGTGAAGCAAGTATTATTTTTTTTTCCTTTTTTAATTTTCTATCAAACTATTATCAATTTTTTTTAAAAAAAAAATCAGTTTGTGACAGATATTTTATTATTAGAAATCCATACAATTTAAATAATGTTACATTTATATGTACTAGATTTTTTAACCGCGCTACGCGCGGATAAGATATTATATATATTTCTCAATTCTAAAAAATAATGTATAATATTATATTATATTATTTAAAAAATAGAAAATAAGACTACATAACATAAATATATTTTTTATATTTTCTTTGTAGAAATCATTATGTTGTTTGATTGTTGTACTTAATTCACATATTTGCATAGATATTTGTGATAGATGAATAACTATATTTTTATTATCAGTAAATAATATATATTTATTATATAATATAAGAAAAATGAAATTATTTACTTTTTAACAAACTTGTCTCATGTTGGGGACTCGGTTATAGACATATCATATTCGAATGAAACATTTTTACACTTATCAATCTTCTTAACAATAAGAAACAAATCTGAATATCAAAACAATATCTCATACGATCTCTTTGTGGAATAACTGCTCTGAAGAAATTGAATTTATGCATCAAAAAGGACTGGAAATGGATGTGCATATGTGTTATCTAAGTCAACTTTACAAAAAACTATTTATAGTTCATATATCATTTATGTCCATCCTATTTTTTTGTCCATCATTTCTTAAACATCTTGAAATAAGTAATGCTAATTAATAATAAACTTTTTGCTCACAAAATAAAAATCAAATTTGTCTAATTATCGCTTAATTTGTCTAACTGATATATGTATTTCTCAATTCTAAAAAATAATGTATAATATTGTATTACATTATTTAAAAATATATAAAATATGACTACATAACATAAATATATTTTTTAAATTTTCTTTGTGGAAATCATTATGTTGTTTGATTGTTGTACTTGATTCACATATTTGCATAGATATTTGTGATAGATGAATAACTATATTTTTATTATCAGTAAATAATATATATTGATTATATAATATAAGAAAAATAAAATTATTTACTTTTTAAACAGACTTGTCTCATGTTGGAGACTCGGTTATAGACATATCATATACGAAAGAGACATTTTTACAGTTATCAATCTTCTTAACATTGAAAAAACAAATCTACATATCAAAACAATATCTCATACGATCTATTTGTGGAATAACTACTCTGAAGAAATTGAATTTAAGCATCAAAAAGGACTGAAAATGGATGTGCAGATATGTTATCTAAGTCTGCTTCACAAAGTACTATTCATTGTTCATATATCACTAATGTCCATCCTATTTTTTGTCCACCATTTCTTAAACATCTTGAAATAGCTGATGCTAATTAATAATAAATTTTTTGCTGGAAAAAAATCAAATTTGTCTAATTATCGCTTAAATATTTTATTAATATGGTCTAAGAAGCTTTTAAGTGATATCACAGTTTAATTTATTAGTTTTTTTGTTAATTTTTAGAGGTTTTTGTATTTAAGATTTTTTTCCATATTAAGCTTCTATTTCTTTCACAGAATTGATATATATATATATATATATATATATATATATATATATATATATATATATATCATAAAAATTACCATCAAATCAGTTTTACTTATTTATTATTTTGTTTTAACGAAAATACACTTTTTAAATAATTTAATTTAAAATAAAATTATATACTAATTTGCTGTATTTTAACAATTTCATTGATTTAATTAATTTGCTTTGGTGGATAACTTAAAAAGTTTTCATATGAATTGGGGAAAGCAAGCTTATGTTGTTATATTATATTTATTTTGTGTATATAGAATCTATATATAATGCTAGTGTAATAAATAAAGAACATTATTTTTTTGTAAATTCAAAAAGATACATTATTACAATTTAAAATGAATCAAAATTGAATAAAATGGTAATTAAATATTTGTAAATCTAATTGTTTAGTTGGATTCTCATGAAAAAAAATCGATTGGTTAAACAAATGTTTCAAAATTTGTTGTGGTATTGTTTTGTCTATAAATTATAAAATTTATTGAATTAATATATTTAATTATTGCATCCTTAAATAATATTTTATTAAGACATTAGAAAAATATGTTTTGAGTTGTTTTGTCAAATTGTACAAAAATCTATGTTTTTTCATATTTGTAACTTCAAAAAGATACATTATGATAATTTGAAATTAATCAAAATTGAATAAAATGGATTATGATAATTTGAAATTAATCAAAATTGAATAAAATGGTAATTTTAAATATTTGTAAATCTAATTATTTTTTTATCTTGTTTAGTTGGATTCTCATGAAAAAAAATCGATAGGTTAAACAAATGTTTCAAAATTTGTTGTATTATTGTTTTGTCTATAAATTACAAAATTTATTGAATTAATATATTTAATTATTGCACCCTTAAATAATATTTTATTAAGACATTAGAGAAGTATGTTATGAGTTGTTTTGTCAAAATTTTACAAAAATCTATGTTTTTTCATATTTGTCACAAAAATTTATATGTTAAACTTACTTTTACAAAATTCTTAACTTTGTCACGAAAACAAAAATCTATGTTTTTTCATATTTGTCAACGTTCTCACACTTTCTAAGAATATATTAGCTTAGTCACTTACTTATATTTTTTTTAAAACAAAGTATCGGAGTCTTGAAAGTTGAATTCATATTATTGTAAATGTACATAAGAGTTTGTGATTATATACTTAGTGGTTCTTGTATATGTGTCCAAGAAAGTTTCAATGGCTTAGTGGTAACTGTCCTATATATATATCATACTAATCCGGGTTCGATTCTCACATTCGCATTGTTTTTTTATTTTTTACGAAAAATAAATGAGATGACATGGAAATTTCGGATTCTCTGATTGGTTGATTTTTCTATCCTATGTGGACACCCTCTCCATGGCTTATATCCCCCTTTTAGTATAGTATAGATTTATGTATAAAATGGTCTTCATAATTTGGGATTTTGTAAAAAAAGGGTCTAAAGTTAATTTGGTTAATTTTTTTTTTCTGTAACAAAAGTTAATTTGATTTATAATTTTCTTTTTTGAATGGGTTGTATCAGTTAAATTATATTTTTTAAGTTAAACACCCAAAGCCTAATTAATAATATTTATTTTGCTGATAACAAAGTGAGATTAAATATGAATAACATATAATATATAAGGAAGACAAAAAAAAAAAAAGGTCCAAACAACTTTATAAGTAGATTTTTCAAGACTGATTCCTTTTTAATAGAATAGATATATGTCAATAAATACCGGATTGTGTAAGTTTTGTAATTGATTTTGTTGGTTTTCATTGAATGTTTTTCTTAAGGCTTGGTTTTCATTAGCCTTATTTTGCATGTTTTGATATATATTAAGATTTTTTTTTACAAAAGAAAATTATGACAAAAACCACAATAGATAGGTCGCGTTAAAGGCACGGCACTACATGATGCCCGCCCACAGTTTTAGATTGTGGAAGATTACATTTTATTTTCAGTTGTTATGGTATTATCTTAGGATTAAATATTGTTGTAAATTATATTAAAAAATATTGTTGTAAAGACAAAACAAGTAAATGCGTGTAGCATGAATGTGACACAAGAGCATGAAAATGCGCTTCCTGTTTACAAAAAAAAAAGTGCTTCCTCCACCGTCACATGAGCTGAGTTTGCTTATCGAATATTCTATATTTGTGGACTCATTTATCTTAGATTCTATGATTTAACATTTCATCCTTTTTAATCATAAAAGCGTAAGTCATGCGTATGTATAGCAGCATGCAAATTGGTTACAAAAAATGACAAGCCTGGATTGACGTATTTGCTTACATAATGCGCCCATTCATATCAGTAATTAAGTTGACCTATAATATCTTAGATAATCAGAAATAGCTTGTTTTCCCTCTGGATTATTATGATATATATTTCAAATTAAAAGTACTATGGGAAATCGACATGAAAAGGCCATGAGAATGTGGTTTGGAAGTCGATGATACAACTATCTCTTCCTCTTTTAATCTCTGTTTGAGTATATCAGCTTTCCAATGGTTTCAAATGTAATCCAAATCATCTTCAAACTATAGACGCATTAATCGTAAAAAAAAAAAAATTTCGGATGACTAAATTTAAGATTCATTCAAAAAAGTTTATTTATAATATACTGAAACTTTCGTTAAACTAACTTTTATTGACCTGCAAAAATTGTATTCTTTCGTAATCAAAATACATTTTTATTGTTATTGTTATTGCTCTTGTTGTACGGCCACTTTTGCTTTAGATGCGTGCATTTATAAGGTCATATATTGGTTCTATTCCACCATCTTTGCTTTTGGACTGTTGAAAAACTGAGTTCTAATTTATCTTTTTGTCAATTTTCAGATATATTTTTAAATTTTCAGATTTTCACACACTACTTCTGCATTTCATTAGTTTTTCATCTAAAATGACACTTAACAAAAACTAAGGATCGACAAAGCTATTTGAACCTCTAAGTTTTGCATATATCTCCGATCCTTTCCGTATCCAACACAATTATTGTGGTCTACTCGACGGTTACTCGTTCAAAATATAGAAAACAAATTTGTCATGTTTTCACATATTTTTTCGTTTTACAAAAGAACTTGTCTCCAAAAGTACAAAAATTAAGATGCTAATTTGTTTATCTAGCTCAGTTTTAGTTCAAATTTTTCTTTGTTCATGTTTAAAATTCTTAAAAGCTATGGTTTTGTTATTCTTATTGAGAATTGAAGAGGATTTATCATCATGATCTGTAAAATTCAGGATTTTCTTTTATAACATGATAAGTGTACAAAATACATTTTTAATTCATTAGTTTTACTTATTATTATATTTGACTCCGGTTAATATTTATTTTGGATATATCTTCCTACCATAACATTTAATTTATCAAACTCCTTTAAAGTGACAAAAAGTACATCTAAAAATACAAATAGAGGTAATATTATTTCTAAAACGTAGTAGAAAATTTAAACATTAGATTGATTCAAAATAGTGTAGTAGTTTAAGAATATACGTAACTATTATTTTAGCACTTTTCTCATTCTCATTATGTAAATCAATGTGGCTAATTTAACTGAGTTTGCATGTAACTACGCTACATGGAGGCCCGATACTAAAGCTCCAATCCAAATAACTTTGGTTTTCCAAGAAGACACGACGATACATAAACATAGTTCGTGCAAAATCCCAATGCCGTGCGGAGGGGATGAAGAAAACTAAGACTAGTCATGGGTCGTGTGATTAGGGCTCAACGTAAGAGTGCATGCCACTGGTTCCGTCTTCAAGTCCCACACTCACCACCGCAAGGGTCCTGCTAAGTCCGTAGCCTCGACTACGGCGAGAGAAATGGTTATCTCAAGGATCCTGGACGTGGCGCTCCGTTAGCTCGCGTCGATTTCCGACATCCTATCCGTTACAAGAAGCAGAAGGAGCTCTTTGTCGCCGCCGAAGGTATGTACACGGGACAGTTCCTCTACTGTGGTAAGAAGGCGACTCTCGTTGTCGGGAACGTACTTCCACTTAGATCTATTCCCGAGGGAGCTGTTGTCTGCAACGTTGAACTCCATGTTGGTGACCGCGGAGCCCCCGCTAGGGCTTCCGGTGATTACTCCATCGTGATTGCTCACAATCATGACAACGACACCACTAGGTAATACTCTTACCTTTACTTGTGTGGCACGTGAATTGATTCTGTAAAGCCTTTCTCTTTTAGGTTTCTTGTTTGATTATTAATAAATAAAAGTGAATAATATTTTTGTCATATTAGGATCAAAGAAGATTGTGCAAAGTGGATGTAGAGCCATGATTGGTCAAGTTGCAGGTGGAGGAAGAACAGAGAAGCCCACTTCTTAAGGCAGGTAACGCATGCATACCACAAGTACCGCGTGAAGAGAAACTGCTGGCCTATAGTTCGTGGTTTGGCTATGAACCCAGTCGAGCATCCTCACGGAGGAGGAAACCGCCAGCACATTGGTCACGCCAGTACGGTCAGACCATACGTGATAAATCAGCAGGTACGAAAGTTGGTCTCATTGCCGCGAGAAGAACGGGTCATCTCAGAGGTCAAGCTGCCGCATCAGCAGCCAAGTCTGAATAGGCTAGACTTGTGACACACACTTCTATCCTTTCTTAAATTTTGTTGAAGACCTTCGTTGTATTTTATTTTATAATTCTTTTGGAGTTTTGGTGTTTAATGCTTATGAACTTTGTATTAGATTTACCTATAGAGAAAACAGTTATTATGGTTTATTTATTTTTCGTTATTTTACTTTTTGTACGTCCAATTTTGATTTTCATTGAAAATAAAAAAAAGTTGGCTGATAATTTAGACAAAAGTGAACTACGAAGACGTAAGAGTTGGTCCTGGTCACTTTGGTGCGCTAAACTTTTGTCTGCTCAATTAATGGAAACAATTGATGCACAAAAATTAATCAAATTTGAAACTGTTTCAACTCAGGTTTTTTTTTTACTAAAGAAAAAAAATTCTACTTGGTGATTTGGAATGAATCAAGAGTCAGAATTTATATGTTCAAAAACCATTTCTATCATAGCTTCCAAACTTCAACCTCTTAGCCCCTGGAGCCTCGGCTTCAAAATTAGGTCTCAATCGGTCATGCAGACAGACACATCTATCACCCATCTGACAACCTCTCGCAGTGCCATAGTACATGCACTGTTTCTGAACCTTATTTTGATCAAAGCGTCCATTGAATTTTCCATTTTGTGAATGGTATTGGTTAGTTTCATGATTCACGGTACCATGTTCCCTTATAAGGTTTTTGAAATAGTCATCACTCTTCATTGGTTGCACTACCGGTTTACCAGTCCGGTTTAAGTTCATTGGATAATTGTTGAAACCAGTTTGAGGACCCCTTCCAAATCCAACTGGTGCCTGAACAATGTTCATTTCAGGAGTGCGGTATGCAGGATTGTGGTGAGGAGGATTCATTGTTACCTTTGGTTCAGAGAAAACACGTGGAGGTCTCTGGTGGGGGTTAACGTTCATTGGTAGAGAACTCGACGGGATACGAGCTGGTAGAGATGGTTGCGTAACACATGGTTGAACAGACATTGGTATACTAACCGGGTTTCTATTGATCTGATTTAGTGGGGATATGTTTTGGTTTACAGGCTTAGGTGGTGACACTCGTCTCTGCTCAGGCTTAGGTGGTGACACTCGTCTCTGCTCAGTCTTAGGTGGTGACACTCGCCTCTGCTCAGGGTTAGTAACAGGCTGAGACGCTGTGAAACCCTGTTTTTGAGGTATTATTGTTGGCTGTGGCTTTGTCATGGGTAAGGCAGTGGCATGTTCCGGAACAAGCCTAGTAGGGTTGATGGTATTAGTCTCAAGGGGCTGATTCTTAGGTGCAGAGGATTTACCTGTTGTGTCAGTGATGAGATTCTTGATCATTTTCGGGTCGCTGAGGAGTTTGATAAGTAGATCAGGATCGATCATACTCCCTTGTTCCTTGGTTTTCATCAGTGTGGCAAGAGCTGCAGAAGCAGCAGCGAGGCTCAACTCTGGTGCAGGACCAGAAACCAGTTCTTGGATTGCACACTGAGGTTTGGTCTCCAACGGATTTTGCTTGTTTGCGGTAGTGTTGGATGATTCTTCTGAAGATTCAGACTCGTCCTCGATTGGAGTGAGACGGATGGTGGGTGTTTTGCTGTCGTCAAAGCTTTCTGCTCCAACAACCGGTGAAACAGACGGTCTGTGTGCAAAAGACAAGAGGATAAGAGACAGGTATAAAATGGTTGAATAGCATGTAAAGAGCAAGAAAGAAGGAACACAAGTACCGAGAAGGGATGGTAGAGCGATGAGGGTAGAGGGCTTCCAACACTTTAGAAATCCTCAAGTTTTCAGTTCGCCTTTCAGTACTCTCGCCACCATCTCCCATTAGCCAAGCACCACTGACTATGAACTGTTTAAACCCAAAAGACACTTTGATATAAAATAAAAAGCTTTCAAAAGAGCATTTTCCAAATCTCTAGATTGTGTATAATTATAGACTACCTTAGCAGGTCGTTTCCATTTGATCCGAGGAATGGTTGAGACACTAATCTTCTCTGCATAGTGATTCCCTTCGAAACCAGGTGGAAGATCTGGGACTTGACGTCTCCCAGGTGATTGCTTTGGGTAGTTAAGACGTTGTGGCTGAGAAGCAACTTTGGCCGGACAGTCCTCAGTTCGAAACATCTTAACCTGTTCAAACATGCATTGTTAGAACTTGACGAGTAACATCTATCAAAGATGAATAATCAACCACAGGTTTTTACAGAACATCTTACTGGTTGCATATATGCATTTACCAATCTGTGTAATCAAATTCATCATACTTTGTATATAAAATAAAATGGATCAAATTTTCAAAGTCAATTTTATTTATTTATTTATAAATGAATCATCAACATCATATATACAAACGTGGTGTGCACCTCTTGTCATTATCTGAACTGAGTTCAACGTTAGCTTCAAATAATATCAAGATTAAAGTCCAATATACCAAAGTTTCTTTGAAGTATTATTCATCAAAATTGTTTCTTTCAAATTCTAAATTTTGTTTATTTTAACAAGAGTATTAATTTTATATCACCTTTATACCGATTTGGATTCAGTATTGCACAGTTTTAGATCCGATTAAAGATCCAATTAAGATTCAATCAATTAACGGATTCACGAATCATGTGGCACAAATCAAAAGCTGAATCAAAGAAACAACATCGACCATACGACGATTTAGATAATATATATTATATATACCTGACAAAGCTTAGGACCTGATGGCCAAGAAACCCTCGATTTCTTCGATCTCTTCATAATATTCATATTAATCTCAAAGATCTAAAAAGAAAAATCGAATTTATTTTTTTCCAGGTAATTCGATTATCCGTTTATCAGATTCAAACAGACGATGATCAAATACGATTCGCTAGATCTACAGATTCAATTCGGGAAGCGTGACTCAGAGAAGAAAAAAAGAGAGAAGCGGCGCGATGATTTGGGTGGCTAATAAGAAGAACCCTAGAACAAAGCTACAACTGTGTCTCTTCTTTATCTATTTATTATGGTTTGTTTTTTTTTTTAGACTGTATTTATATATATATATACAAGGTTTTTTATTTTTATTAATTAATTGCGTGTAATTCGCAACTCTCAGCGACTCCGAATAATAATGGGTTTCGTATTTGATGGCGTAACGTTTCTAATATTTTGGAAACCTATCTTTTTCATGTAATGAAATCCTTTATTTAGCAGCACAAAAAAGGATATAGAAATCATATTTTTAGTTGTAGAATAGACATGGGGAAATATATAAAAAGAGATTTTGTTTTCCAGTTTTGTCTTGTTTGTCTAGATTATTTTTATAAAATTATAATATTTTATGAAAATTATAATAAATTGAATAAAAACGCACATGAACCAATTTTCAAACTAAACCATAAGTTCATTCAGGTAAATAAAAATATTGATCTGTGTAAAATATCATTGAAGATATAAGATAAAATCACAGAATTTACTTTTATATGATTATTTAACTATATTAAATTAATAAGGATAAAATGCAGTTTATGATATGAATATCTTAGAAAATAGATCCGGATGTAGAAAATAAAATTTCAGATTTGTCAAAAATATATACATAGCGTTATCACCCCTGATTGGAACGATACAGTAGCTTCACTCTTGCAACTTGCTCGAAGTCGTATTGGTTTTTTTTGTTTTGGTAAAAAAAAAAGGTGGTTTTACCTCCTTACCGGGAACCAAACATTATAAATAATCCCTCCTACCGTGAATTAAATCCGTTTAGCGGTAGTTACAACCGTAACTCCTTTACCACTAGGCCAACTCAACGTTGGTGAAATCGTATTGATCATGTGCTTAAGAAGGATGACTTTTACTCTGTTTGGAAAGAACAAAACTCACGGAAGCATGATGGTATATGGGTCACGACAGAAAAGTTCACTCGAAACATAGATAAGCAGATTAGGAATCAGATATCATCACTTCGTTACACGAAGGACTATCCGCTGGAGGAGATGATGCAAAGATGATTTGAGGTTAATCAACGTTGGGAAGGGTTACGTCTCATTATTTTATTTGTTTCTAGTCGAATAGAGACATATCCACCGACTTGTAAATGAACAATTTTGATCAATAAATTTGATATTTAATAAATAAATATATTTTTAACTTTAATTTTTAAAGTAAGGATATTCAGATTTGAATTCTGGATTTGGATTCATGTATCTTATTTCTAAGTCTGGATATCTATATTAGAATTTAAAGTTTTAAATATATTCTCTAAATTTATCATTAATTTATTATTGTATTAATATTTATTAATAAATCAATTTTATAATATTATATTTTCATTTTTATTATAGCATATCTATATTTGTATAAATTTAAAATTTAGAATTTAGAATTATTTTCAATATTTTATTTTTAATTTTAGTTTATTTTAATAATCTAGATCTAGATATCTATAATTATTTTAATATTTAAATTGATATTCATTAAACATGTATCCGAAAGCTATTATAGCTCTGAATAGTAACCAATCGTCTGCACTGCAGTGTCAATAGTAACAAAAAATTATATATATATTATATATTTATATTTTTTTTACTATTTGAACCGCGTCTTATTTATCCCATAATTGTCCCGTACATTAGCCTATATACAAATAGTGAAACACGATCTGATCCCTCCCACCTGTGTTTGCTAGGTTGTCAGAAATACGACATTCACCTGTAAGTAACAAGCTTGTCAGAAACTAAGTAACTAGCATGCATTGTCATATCAATCAAACTTATTGCAAAAACAATTCATACAAATAAACGTTAAATGGTTGACCAAGAAAAAAAACGATAAATGATTACAGACTTGTTACTTTATGAATGACGTTAACAAACGTTAACAACGTTCACGCAAAAGAAGTGAAACATAATAAACGAGTTTAATGAAATCTATAATATTAAAGTAGAATCATATTTATTTTTGACCCCTATACTACCTTTTTACTTACTACACTAGGTAATAACCCGCGCCTTGCGCGGGATGTGATTATTAGTTTCGTTATTTTTAATAAAAACACATTAAATCTGTTTAATATGGATATTGGTTCAGTTTTAACTTATTTTTTGGTTTATTCTGTTAGAATGTTTGATTTTTTAGTTTTTTTTGGTAAAAACCAAAAACTATTATTATTTGTTTATTTTTATGTTATAAATTTTAGATAATCGTCATCTCGAATCAATAGTTTCATATTATAGTTTGTAAACGGATAATAGTTCAAGAAAAAAAAAAAATTATTAAGACTAATCATTTCACTACAATTTGGTCGGTAGTGAAAGAAGCATTAAGAAAAAATATATTTCAACTTCCAGAAAAAAAATAGATACTTCAGTAGTGGTAAACACTTATAAAGTGCTCACCTCAAGGTGCACATGTATGTGTATGTAAAAGTATATAAAAATAAATGACAAATATATAAAGATATTGTTAATTAATATTAATGACATTTTTGTTCTAAATAATACATGAAAGATAAAATTAAAATTAATTAAAAATTAAAAGGCCTTGACATTAGTAAATTTTTTTATACAAAAAACTCAACTGTATCCATAAATAGTTGTGGGCACAGATCGAATATCAGAGTATTTGGAGGCATTCATGTCGATTCAATCTTTAGCCACTTGGATAGTCGGTGACTATGATAGTAGTCGGTGACTATGATATTCAAAATGATTTAGAATTTTAAAGAATATCCGATTTGATCCGTAAATAAAATTTAAAAAATAATTGAAAATTTAATAATAACGTTTTATTACAAAAATAAAATATTATTTACTTTTTAATTTTTAATACCTAATATAATAAATTTAATTTATAAAAATATTGTAAAACTTATATAAACTATAATATATATAACATATATATATATATATATATATATATATAAAATTCTGTACATATATGTATATATATGCATATAATAGATCGAATTTGATAATCGCTCCTAAAAATATTGGTATTTGTGATTTGCTTTTCTTTAATTGTAGTAGTTGATTTGCTTCGTAAAGTTACGGATATCCATATTTTTTGGTTCAATTCAAAAAGGATAACGAATTGAATCAAAACTTATAAATATTTTGCCCAACTTTATCGGTAAACAATAAAAATAATATATATATAGTTTAGCTTTTGATTCGTTATTTGTTTTGATTCGAACCGAAAAATCCAAAGTTTTATTGGAACCATGCATATGAGTTTTATATTCAAAAAAAATACAAAATATATAGTGTGAACATATTTATGAATATAGTGTAAACACATTTATGAATATAGTGTGAACGCGTTAACATATTTATTATCAAATTATTGTGAAGCTGCCACGTGTCTATTATAGTGTGAATGCATTTATTACAATGCTTCTCCTTTAATATATAAGGGATATACCACTCATTTCCAATAGAAATCGTTAACTTCATTAAGGGCATTTCCGTTATTTTAGACTTTTATGTGTATATTGGCTCTTGTTTATTGACTTTGAGTTTTTGAATGTAGGCCCAAATGTTATGGAAAATGACATATTGAATGTCTTTCTTCAGTAGGCCCTGTCTCTTAACAAAATGTTTAACGTAAACCCATTTTCCTAACAAATTTTATTAATACGTTATATAATATAGTTTACTAAATATTGAATCTAATCTAATGTTACTTAGTTAAAGCAAATCCTAAAAAATTGTATCTAACCCTCATAATGCATAAACCAAACCATATCAAAACATTTAGGTGTTGATTGTTTGAACTAGTTTTTAGTTTTAGAAGTTGATTGTTTGTGGTTTTTGCTTTAGTTTTTGGTTTTTGTTTTTGCAAAAACCATTTTTCATCCAATCAAGTTTTAGTTTTTAGTTTTTGTTTTTGTAGAAACCATTTGATTTGCCAATCAAGATTTCTAATAAATAGATTCTCTAAAATTTAGGGAAACTAGTTTTTGAAAAGTTTAACCAATTTGTGAAGAAAAACTAAAAACCAACTTTTGTGAGCTTTTAAAAGGAAAAACGAATTTTGATTATTTTTGGATAGAAACTACAACATTTAATCAATTAATAATTAATAAATAACATTTTCATAAAGATAAATAATCATACAATTTTTTGGTACATTAGCAATAATTTAAACAATAATGTGATATAACTTATTTGTGTTTAATATCTGTAAAATAAATTTATATAGTTTATAAATAATATTAATTAATTTTAAAACTTAGTTATTAATTTCTCTATATAAAATAATAGAATAATTTTAATAATTACTAGTCACATTAAAAATAACTAAAATTATAAAAACATAATATGTTTTAGTAATACAATATATTGTATTAGTCATGAAAAATAAAAATAGCCATTCAATTTTAAGAAAATAAATTTATATGAGAAATTTTATAATTAGTTTCAAAATTCTAAGTATTTTTATTTTTATATAATTTATAATATTTAAAAGAAATATTGCTATATAAGTTTATAAAATTAAAAATAATTTATATAAGAAAATTTCTAAGTAGTTTCAAACTTTTAAATATTTTTATTTTTTTGCAATTTATATAAATTTTATGATAAATATTTTAATATAATATAATTTTTAATAAAACTATAATAATTAAAACATGTTATTATATTTTAGTTTAAAATAATTATCACAATATTTTGATAATTTTAATTGTAAATATAAATATTTATTTCTATTTTGTTGTATTATTTCAAAGTAATTCATTAATTAATTTTTGCAAAAATAAAAAAAATACTGCAAAACCAAAAACCAAAATATAAATCTAAAAACCAAAAACCAAAAACCAAAAGCTGAAAACCAAAAACCAAAATCTAAAAACCAAAAACTAAAATCTAAAAATCAAAAACTAAAACTAAAAACTACTGAAACAATCATTTAGTTTTTAGTTTTTAGATTTTGGTTTTAGTTTTTAGATTTTGGTTTTTGATTTTTAAGATTTTGTTTTAGTTTTCAGTTTTTGGTTTTGGTTTTTACTTTTTAGTTTTGCAGTAATTTTAGTTTTTTTAAAAGATGACTTAGACATTTTTTATACAAAAAATAGCAATAACATATATAGAAATTACAAATAAAATATATCAAAAATAGTGATTGTTAATTAAAAATAAAAATACATTAAAATGTTTTAAAATTATTTTATTTTAAGTATTATATTAGAACAAAAGTAAAAATATCTATAAATGACGCAAAATTAAAATATTAAAATTTTGAAACTATGTATAAATTTTCTTTATAAATTACTTTTATTTTTTAAATCTTGAATTGCTATTATTTTTTTTAAATTACTATAATATTTTTAATTACTAAAACATTTTCTATTTTTATAGTTTTAGTTATTTTGAATGTGTCTAATAATTGTTATAATTATTCAATAATTTTATTTATAGAAATAGATAACTAATTCTTTACAATTAGTTATACTATATATAAATATCTAAATGATATTTTATGTACAAAAAGAAACAAATTCGTTTTTTCCTTTAAAAACCCACAAAAGTTGGTTTTTAGTTTTTATTCATAAATTGTTTAAAACTTTGAAAAACTAGTTTTCCTAAATTTTAGGGAATCTATTTGTTAAAAAACTTGATCGGCAAATCAAATGATTTTTACAAAAACAAAAACTAAAAGCTAAAACTTGATTAGAGAAAAAATGGTTTTTGAGAAAATTAAAACCAAAAACAAAAACAAAAACCAGAAACAATCATTACCTTAGTTAACTTCACCAAATGCAAAACATTAACTATAGATTATGTAGCGTATGAATGGTGACCAGGGAACGGTGAGGAATAATGCATTCCCTAACGTTCCTAAAAAAATCACCATTCACGAAGAATAATAATTCCCCCTCATTCCCTTTCATTCCTTTTTTTGTAGAAAATTTAAGAACAAAATTATCAATACTATTAAAAGGGAATGAGTCCTAAAAAATCTACTTAAAACAAGTCATAGTTTGACCATTTCATTTAACTAGAATTCCTATTATTTCTCATACTACTAACTTCATTATTCTTCATTAAAAACAAATTAGTCATAAAAATGATACTAACCTAATTCTCTACATATACATTTACACTATACACATTATTCCATCATAATTATTTTATGTTATTATTAAATAATGTCCACTCTATATTTGTAATGGTTACTTGTGATTTATTTAATAGTAAATACTTTTGGAAACTATAAACATAATACAATATCCATTGTAAAAAAAATTGCATATTTTACATAGATCAACCATTACTTTATACCAACCTTATTAACTAAACTAATCTCATTAACCATGTTATATATATGAACACTTCAACATTATCATTCATAAACTAAACGTTGTTTGTCACAACTTAATATTCCAAATTGGTTGTATTATTTAATACCAAACCAGTTCCTATACGAATCCATATGTATGATTATGGTGTACATAAAACCGGTTCGATCTTTCCATCTCCTATATTTTCAGAAAATGGCTATTTATCTTTGGTTCTGTTAAATATTTAGTCTAACCAATTATAAATCGATTAGTAATAACTTCTAAAAACTTTAAAAACACATTGTTATTTATTAACACTATATCGATACTTTAAAATAGGTTAGCAGTAGAATTGTGTTTTAGAACAAAATCTACTTATTTTAAAACATAATATTATTTTGAAAATAGTTTTGATACTATGTGTTATATTAAAATAGTTATATATATATTTTAAATAAATAATTATATACATAATTTATACTTTTGGTTAACTAAATTATTTATCAACCAAATAAAAATATTCGGGTAATTCAAGTTTTCGGGTTATCCGGTTTATAAATAGTATTTTTATGATATTTAATATTTTTAAATATATAATTTTTATTTAAAAATTCAGGCACTCATTTGGTTCTCGGTTTGGTTTCAATTTTTCAGTCATAGATATATGGTTTGTTCTATTATTTATGCAATTCAGTTCAATTTTGGTTTTTCAGTTTAGTACGGATTGGTCTGTATTTTTGGATAAATATGCTCAAACTTATACATTATCTTATATAGAAATTTGTTTTAAATATATTTAATTACAAAAAAAAACCTGCGCTTTTCAAGCGCGGATCAAAATCTAGTTCCTTGTTAAATTTGATAAGGAACAACCATTCCTTTTCATTCCTGATATTTTGTTCCTGTACATTCCTTTTTTATTTGTTCCTCTTGATTCCCGAATGGTCACCAGTCAGATCCGTAATCTATACCCCCAAACATACCTAAACTAAACCATAACAATAGTGTAGTGTTCGTCTCCCTAACCCTAAACCCCAACAATCCAACCCCTAAAAAGTTTTTTTTTATATCATTTACCAATTAGTAAAAATTTCATGAAACTGCTGTCAACAATATTTTTGATAATATCTTATTTTTAAAGTATATTCCAAAATTCAGATAGTAGTTGTGGTAGATGTCGATTTAAATTAGAAAAAAAAATCAAATGCTTATTTTTTAAAGTTTTGGACTAACAACTTGTGGATAATTTAAGAATTCGGTTCCAATGGTATATTCCAAATTTGTTACGAGCTGTTAAGTTATCTGATTTTATGCATAAAAAATAATATCTGACTATTCATTAAAATCCTTGAGAATGCATTAAATCGTTTAGCTTGGCCATGAAGTATACGTAATAACTACACAAATATTTTGTTCCTGTAAAACGTAGATGTTATAAAGATATCTGTACCAACCGAATTGTAAATATTGCTAAGATATGTAAAATTTTGCTAACAATATATATTTAAATATTTTTGCTTGATCACTACTCTAGGGATTTTCTAAACTGAATCCGAATACACTAGAGATGTAGTTTAAGCGTCAGTTAGAAACCATCGACTAAACTACTGCTATATAAATACCCATAGCGTGCCAAAGTTTTCTCACATCTATTGACAGCTACATTAACTACAAAAAAAAAACTAAAATGTCTTCGAAAATGAAAGTGACCTCTTTGAAAGATGTGAAACCCATCAAAAGTGATTGGAAAGTGCATATGAAAGTGTTGCATACTTGGAAGCAGTTCAACGCAGTGCATGGAGTCACCCTTGAGATCGTGCTATCCGATGAAAATGTGAGTTTTTTGGTTATACGTGTTATGTAAAATTTGGTATTAGGAAACAACAATTGTCTAAATTTGATATTTGCTCATCTATAAAATATGAGAAAGCCATTTTATAGTGACTTAACTTTTGGTATCACCATGATCTCCCTTTTGGTGATGGTAAATGTTCACTTCCAACGTATTTGTCCGGATCCAAATTTATTGTAGCTGTCAAATGTAAAATTCAAACACATATTAATAAACTAATCATGCTATATTCATATGGAAATTAGGGTTTATATTAATGTAAAAGAAGACAAAGTATCTGGAAATAACTTCTCTTTTATTTTAAAAACTTGTTGTTCTCCATAGAAGAATGAAACCCATAATCTTTGTAGTTGGAATATTAATACTTTCTCCAAAAGTATATTATTCCTGAAAGGAAAAAAAAAATTAACCCTTTTTAACAAAACAACACTTAAACACTGATTCTAGAGCTGCAAATAATAACTTCAACATTAGATAGAATTTGTCAAAAGAATCTTACGCTTTCTTGCCACTGTTATTTGGCTTTTGTTTTCCAGAATTTTTTTTTAATCAATTTTAAAACGATCAGATTTTTATTAACAACGATAGATCAAAAAGAAAGCCGTGAAATCAGATTTACCTTTTTGTGGTTTTTCAAATCTTCTTAGGACTTTGTCAAAGAGAGCTGAAAAGGTGAAGTTCGTTTAACCATCTTTTTGTGGTTTTTCAAATCTTCTTAGATCTTTATCTCTTTTAAAATAAAAAGTTAGAGAAAATCACCTAAATAGATCGGAAAAGGTGAAGTCCTCTGTGGATCTACCAAGTTTAGATCGTCAGGAAGGTTTCCAGCTAATCTTAAAAAAATGGGTAGTTCTTTGATTTGCTACCATTGATTTTCACCTCTACAAGCAGTCGTTTCCATCTTTACCACCACAAGTAAGCCGCAACCGTTCATATCATGAGTTCTCTAACTTCAATTAAAAGTTTTGCCATGGAAATCGTCTTCCGTAAAGAAACATCCGAACTAAGCCGAAACCAAACCAAGAACCAAACAGGTATCCTAATATATAACACTATTAATTATATATACATATAACATAGCTAAAAATATATTTATAATTAAAAAATCTACTATAAAAACCAAAAGTTTGGAAAATAACTAAATTATTATAAAATATCCGAACTACCCGAAAATATCCGAAATCCGAAACTATCCGGATAGTATTATCCGAAATATCCAAAGTAATCTGAAATATCTATTTTTTTTTAATCTAAATCATCCTTATTTTTTTTTAATATTAAACCCTAAATAACCAATATTTTGCTTGAACTATACGAACTACCCGAACCGGAACCAAAACCAAATGAGAACCGCTTTTTTGGGTATTTTCCGGTTCCTAATTTTACTATCGGAAACGTACTGAAATCGAAACTATTCGAACCAAATTGAACCGAAAATATGTCAAGTAATAAATGAATCCTCTAACCCCCTACCCGAACTACCCGATACCCGAAATACCCTAATCGAACCGAATCGAAACCCAAAATGCCCATGCCTAAATGTAAATATCAATATATAGTTTGTATTTTATATGATATGTAGTTTAATTAAATGATATATATATATATATTAATATAAACACTTATTAAATAAGACTTCTTACTCATGTGATTTATAACTATTTATATCTTATTATAACAAAAAAATTAAACCATTGATAACAAAAATTTGTTTAAAACTTTAACATTTTAGTAATTTATACTCGTTTTTAAGAATTCAAAATAAAACATATACAAAAAAATCAAATTTTTTATTATATGGTTAATGCAATTGTGTAATTTATTTTAATAACAAAAATTTAAACAAAAATGATTGAGTGGATACAAATTGTTAGCAAATCTTTGTTATTGAAAATCATTAATTGCATATATATATATATATATATATATCTTAATAACATTAGGTAATTTCATATCTTTTATTTAAAGAAAAAATGAAAAATAACATTTAACACTAATAAATGATTTTATAATGAGTTTAATGAAAACTATAGTTTATATTTAGATGAACCAACTTACTTTTCTAAGGATTCACAAAAATCATTCTCATGATGACACGTGTCATGTTTCTAATGTTGTAATGCTTCTCTTTTAATATATAGGGGATTTAGTCTTAATATGTAACAGATACAACACCTAATGTGTCCAAATATATCAAGCAATAGTCTTAACTGCAGGATGAGTGCTCGTTCACCCGAATAGAGACTTCCCTCTATATAGGATTCATGCATGAGCAGGGGCAAACCCAAGAAATTTTTTATGCGGGGACATAGTGTTGGTAAATTTGGTCAAAATACAAAATATTAAAAAAGAAATGTCAATGAAGGGATTCGACCCAAGGTTTGTGGGTTCATAGACTAGCTTTCAAGCCAAATTAGCTAGTGTCGTTTAATAACTACAGCTTGCAAAGTTCAATTTAGTACATTTTTTGTGGTGTCAAATGAACCCCATAGGTTTCCACGCACTGCCTATATAATGCTTTATCTAGGCACTAGGCTCAGCTCAACTTGATAAATTGGATGTTTTGGCCAGGAAACAATCTTTGATGAAAAATGTGGATTGTCCTTATGATAATTTTTTTATGATAGTTTAAGAACTTGTTTTCAAGTGTTGTTCCAAAATTTAGTTCTTAAGACATAGTAAAAGAAACAACATGATTCATAACACTTGAACAACCAAAACATAGTTAAAAGGTTTGAGTAGATCATATATAAGCTGAGTTCAATCGTTATCTTCTATTTCTTTGATGGTTTTTCTGGTGGCATATTGGATGGCTTGTGCATTGATGATAGCTATTAGCTTCTATTTTCGTTTCTTATCTTGTATTCTGACATATCATTTAAAAAATTATTTGTCTTAGGTTTTCGAAAGCATAAGCTTAAAATTCATTTATATATTTATACATACATAAGAGATCTTCTCCGGTTCGGATACAGAAAAACATGTAATTTAGTCTTCGAATGGCATGCAGATCATAAAAACGCAGATCAAACAGAAAACGAAGATCAAGCAGAACAAATGTAGATCAAATTTGTATGACGTATATTAAGTTTTACGTTTTCTCCACGGTTAGATGCCATATCTATAAATTTAAAAATAATATTAGTTCAATTATATGAACATAGATATAAAAAACTGATAAAACTAATTAAACATAAGATTAAAATAATGCATGTGTTATAATGCGTATAATAATCATTTTAAAATAATAATTAATTATAAAAATATTTAAATTTATAATTATATGCAAATAATACATGCAATATAAATAACATGCATAAATTAATTAAATTAATATATATATATATATATAATTTATATATATATATATTATATTTACATATATTTAAAGAATTATATGAAAGTTATATAAATAGTACAAATAACTAATATTTAAATTCATTAAATCCGGATATCCATAGGAAACGAAAAAATCACAAATATTAATATTTTTAAGAATGGATATCCGATCCGTTATATGCATATATATACATATATTTACAGAATTATATAAAAGTTATATAAATTTTATATTTTATATAAGTTTTACAATATTTTATTTACTGAATCAGTAAATTATTTATTAGAATTTTAAAAGTAAATGTTTTTTTTCTTATAAAATAGTATTATTTTATATTATTTTATAATATTTTATAATATTTTATAATATTTTATATTATTTATATTATTTTTTCTTTTAATTTATTTTCTAATATATTTTTATTTTTTTGGATCAAAGCGAAACATAATTGATTATTCGGACGAAACAAATTGGATCATCCGGATATCCGATATGTGTTCACCCCTATTTTGAATATGTATATTATATATATATAAGTGTTTATCAAATTTAATAATATTATTTATATATATAATACGTCATTTTAATTATTTGTATAAGAAAATTCATCTTAAATTCTTTATAAACAAAAAACTTACACTTAAAGATGAATTTTAATTTGTTTTTTTCTTTTTTTTTAACTCGAAGAATTTTAATTTGTGAAGGAAAGAAAAAAGTAATATGAAATATTGATAACTAAAGGAGAAAAAGTAGTTGTCAAAAAAAAAAAAAAATCAAAGACAACACTTCATTAGGCTCCTGTGTCCACTTATTCCTATTACCTGCAGATTAGTTTTTTATCACATGAATTTTCCTGTATGCAGTTTTCTTAATTTTTTAATATTATAATTTCTTCTGCATTTTTAATGTTGATTGAAGACAAAATGCAGATCAATCTGCATATTAATTTTTCCTGCATTTGTACTGCATTTACTCTGCACTACATTCATACTCTGCACTATTAATTTAGAAAACATGTATTTAGGCCTGGGATTTTTATCCATAACCGAATACCCGAACCGGAACCGACCCGAAATGAACCGGTTCGGTTCGGTTTCGGTCCTAGACAATTTATCCGATGGATATTAGTGTTAATTATCCATGGGTATCGGTTCGGTTTCGGTTTTTACCCGAAACCGAACGGGTACCCGTTTAACCCGAATTCTATGTTTAAAAAACATAGATTTGTATCTTCTGAGGGTCGAACCCGGGTTGGATAGGCAAAGCAACAACTGTTATACCACTAGACTAGTTCAACTTTGTTGTATTTAATACATGTTACTAATATATATACGATTTTTATTTACTTTTCCTTAAAAAAATAAAATTAATAAATAAAAAACTGGTATATAATTATTTTATTTTGCAAATATTTATATAATTCACATAAGAAACGGGTATCCGGAACCGACCCGAAACCGGTAGTACCCGATCCGAAATCCGAACCGAAATCTACTA
The DNA here is from genome assembly GCF_000309985.2 of Brassica rapa. Taxonomy (NCBI): domain Eukaryota; kingdom Viridiplantae; phylum Streptophyta; class Magnoliopsida; order Brassicales; family Brassicaceae; genus Brassica; species Brassica rapa. The sequence goes on along the minus strand of NC_024803.2, from coordinate 32,963,217 downwards.
AGTACTCATTGGGTATAGAATTCATTTATCCGAAAAACCCGGACCCGATCGGTTCCTATCCGAACCCGAACCGAATATCCGAAATCCCAGTCCTACATGTATTGTACTGAATTTCGCTTTCTTCTTTTCTCCAATATCCAAGTCGCATTCGTCGTGTGCCGTTGTTTCATGGGTTTTTAGTAATTAATCCCCCCAACTAATGATTTTTAGTAAAAAATCTCCTCAACTATTTATCTTGTGTTTTATCCCCTAAAGTTATATTCCGTTAGATTTTAATACCCTCCATCCACTTTGTCGTGATATAGTAACAGACTCCGTTTAATCAAAACGTAGCGTTTCATTAAGAGTAAAAAACAACATGTTTTCTCTTTGAAACACAAGTCAGTCTTCACGAGGAAAAAAATCCCAATTTCGAAAACTTAGGGTTCATCAACAGAGAGAAGAAGACGATTGAAGTTAAGGTAAATATGGTCGATTTTCTTTATTTAGTGTCGTATGTAGGTCAATTTCTCCATATTAGATTTCGATTTCTTTGATTTTGATTTTTTTCTTGTTGTGTGAAGTTTGTGCTAGTGTGGGTGAAGAAGTTTTGGACAGCCATAATCGATGGATTTAGGACCAGGAATACCACGGAACTGCCAATGTGGAGCCTTAACGATAGTGTTAACATCGGGAACAAGCCGCAATCCAGGGAGAAAATTTTATCGTTGTGGAGCGATTTCAGGTCCAAATCACGTCTTTAAGTGGCTCGACGAAGCACATATTGAAGAATTTGATGTGTTGGCAAGCAAACAAACCATGATTATTAACGATCTGGTACAGATAAAGAAGGACATTGTTGAGCTGAAAAATGATCTTGGTGAGATCATTCAAGTGATTGAGCAAATCAGAACTAAGCTTTAGATGTCGTGTCTTTTTCGAAGATGTCTACTAACTTTTAGAAGTGTTATTTGGGGTGGGGTTTGTATGATGGGTGTTTCGGGTTTGTAGAATAGTTGTTTTGAGTTATGATGTCTTGTTTGTTTCAGATTATGTTTCAGATTATGTTTTCGGATTATGTGACTTTGCGTCTGGTTTTTAATATATCTTGGTTGTGTTATGTCTTTTGACTTGTTTGAGTTATGTCCTTTGTTGAATTATATGCCTTTTAAGGCTTTGTAGATGTCTAATATATAAGACATAAGATCAATAGAGTGCCTAAAAGTACTTGTTAACATCCAAAAAGCAAGAATAATAGCATCAGTTAACATGATAACATCCAAAAGCAAGTATACTAACACGTTAACATAAAAAAAAAAGCTAGAAACATGTAGACACCAAATGCAAAACACTACTCCACATTTGTGTCTTCTATGGTCTTTTGTTTCTTCGATGGTCTTCCACGAGGCTGATTAGAGGGCTTGGTCACCGGCTCTAGTCTACATTTACGCTTGTTATGTCCGGTTTGTTGACAGTTGCTACATGTCTACAATATAAAATAAGTAAATCAATACACATCTATAGAATAAATTGATTCAGTCACAATATCTTTTACCATGACAGTTTTCGCATGAAAGGATGGAAAGAGTGGAACGGGCTTTGGTGGTTTAGGCACAATCTCTTGTTCACATGTCCATATATTATGACCCGTTTGTAAGCAGTTGCTACATGTCTGGATCATAAATAAAATATTTTAGAAGCATCAAAAATGAATTATTACAGAGAGAAATATATAGATTGATTACCACAATAGCTTTTTGAGAATTTTGAGAAGTCTGAGAAGCTGCCTCGGATGGATCTCTCACTCGGTCATTGTTCTTAGGTCTTCCTGACATGATCCTGTCCAGTGGAGGCATGACTACAACATCACTATGAGTTTCCCACAGTTCCATACCATTCACAGGAAACATAAGTGAGCTGTAACAAAGCTTCCATTTCTCCACAGAAAACCAATCTAAAACCACTGTCTCAGGAAGCTTTGTCTCCTTATACTCAGCCCACAATGCACACATAATGTGACAACAGGGAATACCACTCACATCGTACTCTCTGCAAGAGCAACTAGTCTTATCTCGAACATGCACCACATACTTGTTTTTCCCATGATCAACTTCATAAATACCTCTTCCATTAGACAGTGGTTGACACCACTTTAAACTCTTTTTCTGCTTCTCTATTGTTGCCAATGCCTTAGGTGTGACCAGGCTTGTTACAGACTCCATCTCTTTAATCTTAACCAAGTTACTTGCCATGATATGGCGCCTTATGTCTTCAAGCAAGCCAACAATAGGTTTCTCTCGAGCGTCTTTTAGGACAGCATTATAGCTTTCACTGATGTTGTTTTCAACAGAAACAGACTTTGGTATGTCACTAAAAAATGCCCTGAAATGATGTAAACAGAGAAATAAGCAAGGCAACAATCACCAAAATAAAAATCAAGAGATAAAAAAACCTCACCGAGACCAATTTGAGCCGACAGTCCTCTTCAATTCTTCATAAGCCTCAGGTCTAATGGTTTTTATCTTCTCAAGCTGTTTTGTAAACACTGGTTCATTGTATGCACGTGCACACTTCCAAAACGCTTTGTGTAAGAGGTCCCATTTGCTTGTACCTTTTCTGCAAATTGGCAAAAATGTGTCTAGCACACATCCTATGTTCTGCGTCGGGCAACACGTTTTTGATTGCATAAATCAGTCCCTTTTGCTGATCTGAAGAAAGTGCCACGCCATTACCATCTTCCAAACCCAAGTCTTCTCGCAATAGATCCATAAACCACTCCCAATAGACTTTGTTTTCCACTGGTACAATCGCCCATCCAATGATATACATTGCATCATTTGGGTCTTTTCCCACAGCAGTCAAAAGTTGTCCTTTCATTCGGCTTTTTAGGAATGTACCATCCAAATGGATAACTCTACGACATGCACTCTTCCAGCCATTTTTATGAGATGCAAAACATGTGTAGAACTTCTCAAAAACTCTATCTTTTGTACCTAATATCACCGTAGATCCAAGATTAGTTTTCCTCAGCTTCTCAACGTAGTCATACATTCTTGTAAACTGCTCAGCATATTCATCACTGACAATGTGCTTCATAATCTGTCTTGCGCTTTGACACTTCGTTTTTGTTACCCGAAGCCCAGCCATTCCTAATCTTTGTTGAATTTGTTCCGCTGAGAGCTTAGGATTGGTCCTAAACTCGTTGATATAATCAGCAGCTATCTTTGGTGCACTGTAGAGGTCAACAACTCCAGTAGGATAACAGCTATGTGTTCCTTCCATTGTTCTCACTACCATTTTGTCTGAGCGGCTGTTTATTGATGCATATAGACGCCATTTGCAACTGTCTTGAACACATACAGCCTGTATTTTCTTCTTCTCACACTTCGGAAAGTGAATATTCAGCTTCTTTCTCACAACATATTTCTCTATTGTTGCCTTACACTTTTCCTTCGAAACAAACTCCTGACCTACATAAAAGTCTATCCTGTCATTATCACCCTCCCCTTCTGAACCATCACTCTCCATGTAATCGTGACGGTAAAAATCATACGCTTCATCATCATCTTGTGGTTCCTCTTCTTCTTCCACTTCTCCAACAAGTACATCATCAAGAACAAGATCATCTTCTCTAACCACATAAAGATTCATCGACTCTATCTCATGTGAAATCCTAATCATCTCTATAACATTACCATCATCATACAACTCCATACGATTGTCGTCAACAACACCAGATGAAAAATAAGAGAACTTACTCATATTTTCTGAAAACCCAGAATCCAGCACCATTTTTTTCAACATTCTCAGACTTGGTTGCTCAAAATCAACACGACAACATCTATTTTCACCACCATTGTACGAGCCATCACCTCCCCAGTAGCCTCCAATGTGTAATCTAAAGAAAATTGTCCTGTGGTGAACTGAGAATGAAAACTCATCAATAACTCAACAATTTTTGAAATTTCTATATGATACAGAGCGGAAAACACCAAACCAACTAACCTTAACATCTTTGAACCTTCGTTCGTCTCTATTCTCCTTCGAAACAGATGAAAATTATCAACAATCAGCTCTTACTCAGTCTGAATCTACAATGAAATCATGGTAATTGACGAAAATCATCGAAGAATTAAGTTAGGATTTGTGAATTTGGGGATTTTTTTCAAATTCTTCACGACAAAGAGAGTAAGGGCTCAGGCTTTTCAACGCCATGTTGTTTTAAAGACACTCCCTGCCGTTTCAAAGAGAAAACATGTTGTTTTTTACTCTTAATGAAACGCTACGTTTTGATTAAACGGAGTCTGTTACTATATCACGACAAAGTGGACGGAGGGTACTAAAATCTAACGGAATATAACTTTAGGGGATAAAACACAAGATAAATAGTTGAGGAATTTTTTTACGAAAAATCTTTAGTTGGAGGGATTAATTACTAAAAACCCTTGTTTCATCTCGTATCATTGCTTACCTCTCTTTATCTACGACCCAAGAAGTTTCTTTTCTTTAATTTTCCACAAAATATTTGCTATCTCCTCCCCTCCCCCTCTAATTCTTGATAAGACTTTCTTTATTTATGGTATTTTTAAAAATTTACCAAGACTAAATTGCAAACTAACCAAAATTGAAAGATTGATTACTTATTTTACCAAGACTAAATTGCAAACTAACCAAAATTGAAAGATTGATTACTTATTTTACCATAGTGTTATGTATATATACATTATGTTATTATGTTACTTTTTTGACTATTTCCCTGTAGTACCTTTTTATTAGTTATCATAATTCTCTAAAAAAATTGCAGAAAGTTGCAAATGATTTGAAGCTTCTTTGTTTGGTCCTGGTTTACCAAAAGATACTTCTATATCAGAACATTCATGGGTTTGACCAGAAAAAGAACACGTAAACCAGTAAGTAACGTGCTTGGATTCTTAACTATGGAAACAAATCTCATGAGACAGCAATTAAATCAAATAAAGAAACAAACGATAACTGATTGACCATAACATTCAAATGACAATAATACCCCCTCCGTCTTCAACCTCTGATCTCCGACAATGTCTTATTTAAACGAACTAAACTGAAAGCCCAATTTTCATTACAGAGCCTTGCCGACGTATCCTGTCTCCGACCAAATCCAGATCTCAAAAGCAAAAAAAAAAAACAACCACCAATGGCGTCTGAGAACAACGAGCCCAGATCCGAGGAAATGCCGAGGAAGATAGCACTGGTCACCGGAATCACCGGCCAAGACGGATCGTACCTCACCGAGTTCCTCCTCGAGAAAGGCTACGAAGTCCACGGCCTGATCCGCCGATCGTCCAACTTCAACACGCAGCGGATCAACCACATCTACATCGACCCCCACAACGCCGACAAGGCTCTGATGAAGCTCCACTACGCCGATCTCTCCGACGCGTCCTCCCTCCGCCGCTGGATCGACGTGATCAAGCCCGACGAAGTCTACAACCTCGCCGCGCAGTCTCACGTCGCCGTCTCCTTCGAGATCCCTGACTACACCGCCGACGTGGTCGCCACCGGCGCTCTCCGCCTCCTCGAAGCCGTCAGATCTCACACCGTCGACAGCGGTCGCACCGTCAAGTACTACCAGGCCGGATCTTCGGAGATGTTCGGAGCCACTCCGCCTCCGCAGGCCGAAACGACGCCGTTTCACCCCAGATCTCCCTACGCAGCGTCCAAAGTCGCTGCGCATTGGTACACCGTTAACTACCGCGAGGCCTACGGTCTCTTCGCGTGTAACGGGATCTTGTTCAACCACGAGTCGCCACGTCGCGGAGAGAACTTTGTCACGAGGAAGATCACGAGAGCCTTGGGGAGGATCAAGGTGGGTTTGCAGAGGAAGCTCTTCCTCGGGAACCTCCAGGCTTCGAGAGACTGGGGGTTCGCGGGGGACTACGTGGAGGCGATGTGGATGATGCTGCAGCAGGAGAAGGCGGATGATTACGTGGTGGCCACGGAGGAGTCGCATACGGTTGAGGAGTTTCTCGAGGTTTCGTTTGGGTACTTGGGGCTTAACTGGAAGGATCATGTGGAGATTGATAAGAGGTACTTTAGGCCGTCTGAGGTTGATAACTTGAAAGGAGATGCGAGCAAGGCCAAGGAAGTGTTGGGGTGGAAGCCCAAAGTGGGGTTTGAGAAGCTTGTGAAGATGATGGTTGATGAAGATCTTGCGCTTGCTAAGAGGGAGAAAGTTCTTGTTGATGCTGGTTACATGGATGCTCAGCAGCAGCCTTGATTCAGATTCTGATTCGAAATTTTCTGTCTTTTTTTTCTAAAAAAATATTTATTTTTTGCTTTTAATGGTTTGTTTTGTTGTGTCTTGTCGTTTTATTAAGTTATATCCAATTTGTTTCCCTCAATGAGTTGAGGATGAAGCAATAGTGAGTTTTGTATGGAAGGGGTTAGAGGAAGGACGTCCTCTGTTCTTTCTAGTCTTTGTATCTCCTAAAGCTTCATCAAACAAAATTGTCTCTTTTACTTTTCCCTTGATATTTGGCTCTATTCTACATAAACTCAGACATTACTTGATATAGAAAAGGTTTGGAAACAGAAAGTGAGAAGAAAAGACATATCATTCAAAAAATGGAACTAACTTTGGGGTTTTCTGTCGCACTCTAAAACTTCTTTTCCTTTTCATTTGCATCTTTGCACACTATCATGCAGACAGGAGGAGTTACACCTAAGAAACTACTACATCTATACTACATCTACAGAACTATGCTCTCAAAAATGATTACAGCAGAAACAAAATGCTCTACTATGACTTGTTATCTTGTTTCTGTAACCTCCTGTCTGCATGATAGTGTGCAAAGATGCAAATTAAAAGGCAAAGAGATTGTTCAGTGGGTAATTCACTCGGACCTGCTGCCTAAGAAACTACTGAACATAGTTTCCTTTCGAGAGCATAGTTTTGTCCTTGACTCAAACCTCTATGTCAACAAAGCTCAACGTTGGCTAACCTGCACGAGACCCTACTCTTAAGCAAACAGCTAATCACAGACAAATGTCAACACATTTTTAGCGAATTGGCATTTTGAAGTTACATTTCAGATCACTGACTCTCAGTCTCAGACCCAAATCAAAATTTACATATGCGAGTGTACCTCTCACTTAGAAGCTACACCACTTTCAATTGAATCAATTGGATTTCTGATATCCGACCCCTTTTTTTCTCTTTAATTACAATGTAGAGAGCGACAAAACGCTCCGTTTCCACAGGCTTGATTTTTTGGGACGGGGTTTAATAGAGAAGTTGAGGCCATACATCTCCTTTGACGCCAAATCCATGTCAACGAACCCCATCAGCTTCCCCACAACAGAGGCGCTCTCTCGGACATGCTCCATGTCTTTGTTCTCTGACCACAGACGATGCGCCAGCTGGAGCCGCCTGTGCTTTGTGTTCAGCCCAATGCCCCATCTCAAGAACAGGTTCTCTCTCTCTTCTTTGCTCAGTTTCTTCTGCATCAGCTGACTCAGCTTGTACCTCTCCCTGTTCAACGCCCTCAAGCTGTTTTGTTTCACAGCCCCAAACAGTTAATAACAATTACATTTCAAATAAATGTAATGTGCTTTATGTGAAGAGATGTACCTGGACATTGATGTAAGAGTGCGTCCGTTTTCGATAGTTTTGGTATTGTTGGTAAAGGTTTCTCTGATGCACTTGAGCCTACGGAGTTCTACTTCCATGTACAAGCAATCTTTCTGATCTCCTCTGAAGAGAAGGAAGAAGTAACTTCTATGTGCCATGGAAACGTTGCAATCATGCCACAGCTCTATTATCTCAATCTCGAGTCTGTTGAACTCCAACGACCAGTTCAGTGGCGATGTTAAATAGTCTTGTATGGGGTCCACTGCAGCGTCCTTGAAACTCTTTGGTGATCTCAGCGCCAAGAACTTCTGTTCTATGTCCTCCATCTGTCATAAAGACAACACTTTAATGTCGTATCGAGTATAGGTAAGCGGAAAGCAAAGCTCTGAGTGACCAAGTTAGTAAAACTAACCGATAAATGAATGATTCGCTTGTCTCTTTGACGACCAGTCTCTTCACCTTCATCCTGGCTGCTGGAACCTCTACCACTTCTCTGACGCTCAAAAACAGGAGCGCTAGAGGAAGACACCTGTGAGCTATTCAGTGATGGCTTTCTCTTTTTCTCAAACCAAGTTGCTGGCATGCTCATCTGGCTAAGATGCTTTGGTAATGGCGGCCTCTTGATGTTGGATGGTTTCAGGTTGCTCTCAGCTCTTTCTTTCTGATACCACCTTGTCGGTGTGTTAGCATCTCTCTCGTACTCATACAAAGCAGAGGAAGAACTCGATACAAAGCTTGTTCCGCAGCTTTGGCTTCCAGTTTGCGAATCCTTCTCAAGATGCCAATCATAAGGCTTTTCAGGAGACATAGTGAGAGAATCTGGATGTGTATGGTCTCTTATGTGGTTCGAAGACTCTTGAGGAGTTGCTTTGTCCGTTAGTGACAAAACACGACTTGGAGAGACTTTAGCGGGTTCACTTTTTTCTTTTGGTTGGACAAAGACAGCACTGACTTCCTTTACTTCTTCTTCTTCTTCTTCTTGAATTTCCGTTGGTGGTATTAAGTTCTTTGAATCTGGTATACATACTGGAAGGATACATGGCTCTGGATACATGATGATACCGGGAGACTCTGTTTCTATGCATCGAAGTTCCGTGCAAGTATCTTCAGAATCCACCTCACTTGGTTCGTCAATTTCTTGAAGTCTCTCCTCCTGGACACAAGACTGATCTTTCCTCTTCTGAATGTGCGGTTCGTTTTGACTTTCTTCCTCACGAATATTAAGTCGAACTTTAGTGAATTTCACAGGAGTTACAAACGAGAGGCGTTTCCCCGGGCTAGTTGCACCACCACCAGATTCTATCCTAATGTCTGAAAGCTGGAAGACATTCTCGTGAGAACCGTGCTCGGTTGATTGTGGGGAAATCATACTAGACTGATGAGCAGGGGTTTCTGGTGTTATATTTAGAGATTCCCAAGAACTGCGCACCCGCAGCTTGGGGTATTGATGTCCAAGAACCACCTGTACAAATACCAAGAAGGGATTATAAATCAAACAGTTGATTCGGTAAATATTCAAATTTGAAAATGACGTACATTTGGATGGTCTGAGTCTGTTGATAATATCTCCTTTCTTGGTGTTTCTCCAGTAACTTGTTGGAGATCCTCAATCCGAGAATAAGCCCGCTCTAATAGTTGTGCTAGCTGGAACACCTCTTTGTTTAGCTGTAAATAATGAAAGAGAATGAAGTTTTTAGAGTGAATGGATCATGAAAAGGATTTACATCACCAGTATTAATGCAGCTAACAGTGTCCGGTAATAATAATTACGGTCGTTCCAAGAAATTGTATTTTAACTGGTTTTAAGATTAAGATATCTTGATAGGTTGATTGAAGTAAATGGTAGTACCTTTTCAATCTGAAGGTCCTTCTCCATCAGCAATGCAGTTGTATCAGACACAACAAGAGCTTGACGAGGGCTTTTCAACTCACTCTCCAGTTTAGCCAACTCCCTTTGTAAATGTTTAACCAGAACTTTATCAGACATGACGACGTTGACTTGTGCATTTGTCGCCACCTCCTTTGCGCAGCTTGCGAATAACAATGTGTTTCTTGATTGCTCAACGTGGATTCCTGCAGGACTCAGGGTGCAGATTATAGCAGTTCTGGCGTTTCCTCCCAACGACGTCTGAAGTATGCGTGTCAGCTTTGAGTCTCTGAATGGGATGTGCCCAGTTTTTTCTTTACTGCATTAAGCTAACGATACCATTTAGTAATGTAAAAGGAAGGTACACAAGTTAATAGCAGCTGCAGAAAACTTGGTAACGCAACACAACTAGGTAATATTCATATGTTTCAGCTTGGGAACTCAATCAAAGACAATAAAGAGCAGCTCAGCAATCAATAAAGACAGGGGAATTTGCTTTAAAACTCGAAGAATAAAGAGTAGACTTAAGGTGTCACAAATCAGGGAACTTCATTGAAGCTAAAGGTGTTACATAGGCTAACCTTAGCTTTCGAATGACAGTTCCTAGCGTTAGTAAACTTCGGTTTATATGACCACCTTCTTTCAACCTTGTGCCAGCTGATAATGATTGAGACGCACGCTCGCTTCCCGCAAGATCAACAAAATTCTGCAGGATAATTAGCTAATCTATGAGCTTATTTCCTCTTTTTTTCCAGGATAATTTATGATAACAATTCAAAGTACATACCACTGTAGCTGTGAGTGTACTAAATTTTTCGTTCGCTAAATATTCACGTGCTGTGCTTTCAACCGTCTGTAAAAGATATCAGTCAGAAAAAGTTGCAAAAGAAGTTTGTTTACAGAAAAAAATGCCTTACCAATCTCAGAATCTGATGGGAGCGGGAACTAACTTCATTTAAAGCTGTTTCTCCAATTTGTCGTTGAGCTGCAAAAAATTAGATGATCCTAGTCAAATGGATGCTAAACATCAAAAGTATTAATGTACATACACGTTTTTAGAGTCAATACCTATACAGATTGATAAAAGTTCCTTAAAATGTTTCCAGTCCCGCAGAGTTTCTTCAGTTAATTTCTCAACAATTGTCCCTTTCTGTCAAGAAAGCAAATGACCAGCAAAGTAAGTATATGCATAACCAATTCCATAAGTGGTTAAGAATAATCAGCCAATCTCAACTTGTACCTCAGGATCATCTAGAATTCTGAGGGGACTAATGTCTGTGCTCAAGAGGTCTCTTACAGACTCATTATAGATCTCCATGGCTGAGAATTTCAGAACGAATTCTCTTTCCTTGTGCTGCAGAAACACACAATTGAAAAAGGCGAAAGTTAGTGAATAGACTCGAAATAGTGCGGTAAGATTACTGTCTACGAGTCTATCCTAAAGTTAATTTCACCTTCTCAATGTAGTCATATATATCAGCCAAGGCGTAATCAGTAATTCCACTCATGGTGTACGTCTTTCCACTGCTTGTTTGTCCATATGCAAAGACACTAGCTGAAACCAGTTGAAACGTGTATACAACTTGAGCCACAGTAGATAAAGACTAGAGAGCAGTACTGGGCATGCCTTACCATGAACCCCGCTAACAACAGAGAGAGCCACATCCTTCGCCCCTTGATCATATACGTCCTTGGTACAACACTCAGGGCCAAAGACTCTGTCTAGAGGCATAGGAAAGCTCAGCAAAAAGCATTTGATGAAGAAGCTAAGAAAGTCTTACCAAATGTGTAGGCAGTGGGGTACATGGAACGCTCGGAAATGGAAAGATGGCTCCTGTATATGACAGTTTCATCATTAATACACTCCCAATCAGCCACATCGTTCCTAACCCTTTCTCTGACACTTAATGGCCTCAGACGAACAGAAACAAAAATCTTCTCTTCTCTCCCGCTAGATCCTTGCATCTGATCCTCTATGGCAGCCATCTTCATCACTCACCTCCCTTCTCTCATCCTATCCCCAAAAGAAACCCGGACCAAAAATAACAGCAATGTCATAAATACATATATATATAAGGGAGAGAAGGTAATTAACAACGATGAGACAACCAAGTCACTGTAGATCACGACTCAAGTAATGAACTTTGTCTAATTTCATGTCTTGGGTAGAAGAATATTGTCTCTATCCACGTGTTTTTATATTCAACATATGTCAGCAGAGAATGAGAATGAAAATCAGTAACAACGTCGTCGTTCTTTTGAATCATTGTTTTGAGAGAGATAAACATATACTCCCTCCGTTTTTACAAAAAAAAAAACCATATATTCCATCCACTCTTAAAAGATGTATATTCTGGAAAAAAAAATTGTTTCAAAAAGATACAGTTTTTACTTTTTCAATGTATGATTTTATGAAAAACTGTAAGTTTCAAAAAAATTAATGGTGTTTATTGAATTTCTATTGGCTAAAAGTTATGAAAAATTGTTATTCACAAAAAACAATGCGTATTTAATGAGTTTTCTTAATATATGTGAAAAGTCTATAATAAGCATCTTTTAAAAACAGGGAGAGTAATATTTAAATGTCTTTCTTTTTCTTGCATAACTTTCAAGCTTACTCTTAAACTATTGTTATTGCCTACAATCACAATTCACAAACAAAACGAAACATATCAGTTACCTTTGGAGGAATTGACAATAATAAGTTTGCAAGGATTTTCACAGGAGTTTCTGCAGAATGTTGAGCAACTCCATGTGCAGTGAACTTTGACTGCTTATTACACCTGCTTCCACAAATAAACAACAAAGCCGTAAGACCCAAGTAATGTGAAGAGCCCCCAAAATTCATCTCACATTGGAATTTTTAAAATCAATGAATGTCACAAATTTCAAAAATTAAAAACCACAAGCATTTAACACGAATCCATCGCACATGCCACGCTCGTCAATTAAGAACAATCAAACGAAATTCTAACCTCTGCGTGACACCTGATGTACCGACGGAGGAGGAGATCGGAGAAAAATAAAACAGCAGAGATTCTTCCGTAGACCTATTACGCTCGTCAGAGCGATAAATCAGGTAATTGAAAAAAGAGAAAGAGAATCGGAATTGCGTAGCTGTTAAATTGGCTGCTTCATTGGTGGATTTAGGAATTCGCTAATTATAATTAGCGCGCCTAAAGAAAGAACCAGCATTACCAATTTAATCAGAGCTATTTTTATTATTGTTTCGTTAAATGGTTCTAGAGTTTTATTGTCTTGTTGCTTGCTGACAAATCATACAATTTGTCAAACATTACTTTTACTGCAAATTGAATTATGTTAATTTGCATTGTTTTAGATAAAAATTTAATGTCTTTTGATATTTGCGACTAATTACATAATATTGCATTTGTTTTTATTGATTGAATTAATTTTATTTAACTAGATTTTATGTAATTAATTTAAATTCTTTAAAATTTGGAATTTTAATATGTGTATTAATGTTAAATATAATCTAAAATGAAACAAAAAGAGTAAATAATAAGCAAAATTTGCCAACCAGTTGCAAAATTCCAAAGATCCCTCATCAATTATCATTGACCACATATATGACAAGTGCCAACATATGAAAAAGTGTGGCTCAGTTTGATTATCCACAGATTTCAGAAGAGAATAATAAATGTTCTTTAGACAATATATTTATTATATTCCTAAGAATAATAATTAACATTTATACAACCTTGATTTGGATTGAAGAGGGAGATTACATAGGTACAATTTTGTAATCACTGTTGGGTTTATTATCAGTTTTAAGTTGATAAATCACATCAATGGCCTAAACACGCATTATTTCAATCTTAATGGTACATCACATCACAACCACAAAAAGAAATTGCTTTACTCTGCAAGCAATGATTTCTATCACCATAATATTAGGCCTGGACGGATCCAGATATCCGAGAAATTTGGGGTATCCGGATTCGGATTCGGATCCAACTGATCCGTAAATTTAATATCCGGATCAGGATTCGTGGTTTTCGGATATCCGGATTTCGGATATCCGTTCCGATATTCTATTATCCGCGGATATCCAAATCCGGATCCGTAAAAATAATTAAAAATAATATTTTTTTAAAAAAATACTAATTTCTTAATATAATACATAGATCAAATATTTATAAATATATTTATATATGTCTATAATATTGTATAAACTAAAATATAATATTATAAGATTAATTCATGTATAAATATTAATATATCAAATATAAATACTAATGAAATTTAAAAATTTAATGTGTTTTAGAAATACGGATCCGGATATCCGAACCTAAAAATTAAAATATCTGGATTCGGATTCGGTTTGGATGGATCCAAGATTTTACTATCCGGATTCGGATCCGGGCACCCCGGATATCCTATTTTTTGGAGCGGATCCGGAGTGGATCTCGGATAATAAGTTCCAGGGCTACATAACCCTTCATGAATTTTTATTTCTCTTTGGTCTTTATAGTGATAAGTTAAGTTTTGGAAAAAAATATTTCACAAAACTATATATTTTAGTGTTTTCTATAAATCTTTTATTATTAAAAAGTAAACTGTACATACCATTCGAAAAGGGAAGCTAAACTAATCAAATAATCTTAAACGTACATGTAAAGTAGATAATCTTAATGGACCACTAAACTTAGCCTTTGGTACATATATAATTACCACTAAACTTAATATATATACAATTCTAAAACATAAAGTAACTTTAGCCAAAACAGAAAACATACGAAATAATTTATATGTAAGCCAAAATTTGCTTCAAAACCATATATTAATCGATACACTTATTAAAACGTCTACAGGATATGTTAGGAATCTCACACTGATGTTGACATGGAACCTATAAAAGTTCGACATAATACTAAGTACAAAATGATTCAAGTAGAATAGTACTTAATGATTCAAGTGAGGAATGTGTTGCTGATGCATATGTTAGTTTATGATTTGGTTTGAGATGCCTAAGAGCCAAAAATGTCACTATGCCCAATGAACATAGATTAATTTACTCTTTACCAACTATTTCTGAACTAAAACCATACAAAACTTTACAGATTCTAATCCATTTTATCTGTAGAGAAAATGGATGAAGTAGCCAGCAAACGCAAGACACAAACGGTGGAAGTCTCAGCGAAATAACAAACTCCAAGATCAAAAAAACATTTTCTCTATGCCACATGAAGATAACAATGCTCTAATAGTGTGTGTTTCACATATCCGAGATAAGAAGTTAAGAAAAGAGCTAGAATGCTACCTAAGGTAGCTCGAAGACACCCAAAGCAAAACATAGCTTAAGAGCGAAGACATGACTTCAAAACCTCTTGGTCCTTTGATGAAGGGTGGGATCACAGATACCATCAAGAAAGTCCCAATCAGCCACGAGAAGATGAAAGATCCACTCCTGTTTCATCACAACATCAACCTGATCAGTTGCAAATCCAAAAATCAATAATATAGTAAAAAGGCTTTGTGATTATTACCCGTAAAGGAAAGACCAGAACTTCTTCTTCAGCCTCTGGTGGATGAAGTAAAACGTAGCTATCACCGATAACAAAACCTGCAGAGTGGGTCCTTCTTCTGTCGGGAACAGAACCGTAAGAGCACCGAGAACTGCAAAGGTGACTGCCGTTTTGACAAGGAAAGCAGTGGCAGGAGTTTGGAACCTCTCGAAAACAAAGTTCACAGCTTTGGACTGTCTCACTTCCCGGACCTTCTTCGTTATGTCGATCTTGGGGTTCTTCCTCTCATGAAACTTCTGCATGATGATCTTGTCATGAGCTGATTCGATAGCGTCAACACTGGGTTTGTGACCAGAGTACTGCTGCATAAGAAAGTTCCTGGCGCCTTGAATCTCATCCTCTGAGGCCATCCGGCTTATCCCAAGCCGCTTGTATGGATCTTTGACATTGATCCGAGGGAACACAGCTGAACCAATGGAAGAAGTAGCCAGGAACATTAATCATTTTTGCTTCTATTACTGACAACAAGTTCAACTTTAAGTAGCAACAGAAGAACCATTTACAAGTATAACCAAGAGATGTGTATATATATATATACCAGTTGAATCATCTGCCACGTCACCAAAGGAAGAACTCATGGCACGGGGAATCATAGCATTGTTTCTTTGTGTAGGAAGTGCCAAACAAGCCCTATGCAACATCAAAGACAAAACCTCCATGAGAAAGAACTAGTACATGCTTAATCAAAGAATCTCCAAAACTACCTTTGAAGAAGAGGAGAAGCTGATGCATCTAGACGATTCAGTTTGGCAATAAGAGTAAAAGGTTGAGAGGTTCTCTGAGATGTACGCCAGCGAAAGTGAAACCTGGGCGGAGTTACGGTTAGCCCAGACGCAGTCATCATCTCGGGCAAAGAAGACCGGAGCTTTGCTTCACAAGCACCAAGTTCAATCCCTAAAATTCAAAAAAAAATAAAAAGAGAAACCCTAAACAATGGTGGCTAAACCAATTGCACAATTACTAATGCAATTAACGCAGCTAAAAACTGGAAGCAAACATCCTATATTATAAAGTTCAACTTCTCGCAGCTCCAGGGATTTAACCAAAAGCCAAGTCTTAATACTATAAATTTGAAGCAGCTTCGAGAACCAAAAGAGATAAAATGAAGAGATTACCAGACTAGAGTAGAAGAGAGTATCGCCGATGAAAACAATTTTCCTTTTCGTTTCTCGCAACGGATAGACCAAGGGCTACCTACCTGCACAAGTAATATATTTTGTATATTTGTGTTTTTGATTAATTTATCGGGTTTGGAACGCTGTTAACAACAATCCGTCGTAGTCTAGCTGGTTAGGATACTCGGCTCTCACCCGAGAGACCCGGGTTCGAGTCCCGGCGACGGAGCTCTTTTTTACTTTTCATCGTATACACGATATTAACTTTTTCAACTGAATAGAAGCTTATACCATTCATCTAAGTAAAAGATGTTTGTAATCATATTAGACAGAATGAATGGAAATAATATCCAGAGTAACTGTTATTATAAAACTTGATATAAACTAAACAACTGTACATCAATTTTTTCAGACATTTTAAAAGTTTTTTGGGTAATATCCATAGCATGCAGCTTTTGACGTTAGAGATTTACAGAGTTCTGTGGTAGAAGATAGCCCTCTCGAGCCAAAGCATAAATGCCAGCCCCCCTACAAAGACAAATAGATTGATCATTCACATGATGAGGGAGGAGTTTTCATTCAGCAATATACAACACATGAACTTGCAAAATATATGTCTACAGGAAAATTGAACATCAATGAAGAATTAGCAAAGGGCATACCTCCTCGAAGGTAGACGCACATCATGACTGGAACAAAGTTATGGTGGCTATATGACCGTTCTTCATCACCTGCAAAATATTAGCCCAACTTTAAAGCTTCGTCTAGCAATCTACACAAGGATAACAATTACTGAATTAAGGTTACTAGAAAAATCCTTCACCTCAAAAGCAACATCCTTATAGCCATACACATATGTCGATCCAAATGGGTTGCTAGTTGAGCCCTGTGTCTGAATCGCTGCTGGTCCACACTCCCCGAGTACTTCCTATAAGGCGAAAGCAAAGGTTTCATCACAAATGTCCTACCTCATTTGTTAACAGTGCTATTCTCAGTTATAATCATGCTGTTATTTTGATTATTTCCTCAATGCTTCCACACAAAATTCTTCAGATTATGAGCAATAGGGTTGGTCCAGGCCTAGGATAGACTAGCTTCCTATCATTTTCCTGTATGCTTGTATAACTTTGATCTGAAACTAATTACCTTAACCTGCTCCCAATTCGTGCTTGGAGTGATCTTGTTTCCACCTCTGTTTGCTTCTGTCTCACCCTCTCCAACTGAAAGCAGCAATAAAGCATAGTTTTCTTGAAAAATAAGACACACCACACATCTGCATAAAGGATAATTAATTGACATGAAGCTGCTACCATTTGCATCACTTACCAGAGATCACGAAGTTGCACTTTATGTATGAGTTGAAATCAGCATGACCAGGATAGTTGGTGTGAAGAACAAACTTCTTAGCCTTGTGAGTCTGTAAAAGAGGTAGAGTCAGTCATGGATGGAAAAAAACATATGAAGGGAGGGAACGTATTAACTCATTTTGACGAATTTCCTACCTCGCCGTCAAACAGGATGTCGAAACCACGAGTAAAATAGTTGTAGAAGTAATCACCACAAAGTGTTGTTTTTGGTCGTAGATCTGACGCGGAATGAATAACCATTTGATCTACCTGGAAAGCAAAGTACAAATTTAGAAGCAGAAACCCAAATGGGAAACGAACTGTGACATATTATGGAGGCAACATAGCAAGAGAAGCTAATGTAAGCAGCTGTTAGCGATTTACAGCAAACAAGTTTAGAGAGACGGGACCTGCTTTGGGTGGATCCCACAAGGTCGTCCTATTTCAGTCCATACATCCTGCACGGAGCATGAAATGATGAATTCCAAAGAAGATCCACAATAAGACAGGCACTAAGTTTACCTGTGGTGATGCACCAAAAGGCATATGCTGGCCTCCAACAGTAAAGTATAGTTCCTTCCCAAGCTGCATAAATATGTAAGGAAGTCATGCGAAGAGTTAGGAGGTGGCTTACTGCTAATCATGGTTACTAGTAGAAGTTAACCCCCAGTAAATGAAAAGATCAATCCACACCTTGACGTGAACCTCTTCCATATAAAGACTGCCAGGAGCCAAAGGAGGGACAGAAGCTCTATCCATCAGTTTTCCCACACCAACTTTTTTGTCACTTGATTTGTCATATATAGACACCCGGCATGTAACTGGTGTGGTGCCATCTGAAAACTCTAATGGTAGCGCCACTATGTAGAAGAAAGAGACAAGTCAGATATTGGGACAAGACAGAGAAAAAATAAACAGATTTCTCTTGGAATCAGGAGAAGAGCATACCTTCTCCATCATGGCAGCAGTCCGTGTACTGGTCGGGAATTGGAAACTCGAAAGATAGCCCCTGCCATCGTTAAAAAATGATAAACATTGACAGAAGAAATTCATGCATATATGGAAGAACAATGTGACCGTATTATCATCTCTTGCTCACCGGGTAGAACAGAGCGTAAACCCCTCTTTCTTTATCATAAATCCCAGGAAAGGTCGGTCCAAAAAGTGCATAAACAGCCACAAACGTAGCCAGAGTTGATGGACCTCTGAAGTAGAAGAAAAAAGACAAGTCATTACAACAGTAAACTACACCAAACTCATAGCTTTTAACTCACCCAATCGTAGAATTTCCGTAACGCATCTGGAGCCGCTTGACATCATATATCTCAATAAGGCGCAACCTCTGCAAACAAAATTTGGAGGAACAATAACAAAACTAGAGTGTATCTTTAAATCACAATAAAGAATAAATAAGGATAATGTTTCCAACACAAAAGATCAAAAACAAGTATGAAGCACAGTACCTGAGACGAGGGATCAAAGCGAAGATGAAAGCCATGATCCGGAAAGCTAATAACAACATCCAGCTTCAGAGGATCCTACGCAAGCCAAAAGAATCATAGAAAATCCAAAACAAAAATCAAGAAGCAGTGAATCAGAGTGATGAGTACAAACCTCGTCGTAGTATTTGACATGGACAACATCATATACGTTAGGATCCTGCTCTATTTTCCCAAACGCATCACAAATTGGCATTCCTGAGAAACAACACCATCGTCGGTCAAACTGATCGGAATCGTCGATCAAACTGATCGGAGGCTGAACAGTGTTATGGTGAACTAAAATACAACGGTTGCTAATACTATAAGCAATCAAAAGAATCCTAAAACGGCACGCAATCGCCGATCGCAAACCGATGCCGATCGTCATCTTCCAAGTCCGATAACGATGATTAACTGATCCTCGAGTTCCGAAACTAAAGAAAAGCAGCAGAGATTTTGAGAGAAATCGCATACCGATATAGAAAGGTCCGATGCCGACGCCGGGTTTGAGATCGAAGACTGTGGAGCCCATGGCGGTACCTTCCAATCGTCGGCTTGTTCTCTGCATCGTCGATTTACCGCCGATTTTGGAGTAATCCTTCATTTTGTGATCGGTTTCTTGGCCGGAGACGATAACAATCTTCCTTTTTTTTTTTCTTTTTTTTTTTGGGTTGTTGTTGCGCGCAAGAGAGGATAACTACTTTTACACCCAAAAAAGGTTACTTATGAAGACGGGTCGGGTCTTTTCGCACTTGACGTACTAAATTCATTTAACTTTTTTAACTGAGGAATACAGTAAGATAACACTAAAAACAATTTTATACAAAAATAGTTTCTAAAAATTAAAATAACCTAAGTTTTAGTATTAAATAGGTAACAAAGATTTTCCCTAGATTAAGACTTAGATTTTAGAGACTTGATTAGGTAAAGGATTTAGGGATTCGAGTTCGGATTCAAAATTTAAGTTATAAAATTATCTGGAAAATGAGTTTTGAAAAAAGAATTTCGAGAAAAAAATCTTTTCTCACTCTGTAGCAGTGGCCAGGATCAAATTTCATAGGGGTCATTTACTAAAATTAGTTATGTAATATTATTAAGAGATTATAAAGATCGGTCAAAAAAGAATTGATCTTGAGTAGTGGCAAATCCATGTAGAGAGATGGGGTGTCATCTAACACCCGTTAAATCTCTAAATATTCTGTTTTGTTCACAAAATACATGTAAATTCAGTAGTTCTAGTGGTTAAGTGACCCTCTTTAACACCCCTAAACCATGGTTCAAATACAATCACTGATACATCTATTTTTTTTAAGTATATATCTTGACACAAGTAAAAATCCTTCCTGGTTCCGCCATTGATCTTGAGTTATAGGGGTCAACCCGGTGATTTTTAACCAAATATTCTAGCAACTGCGTAATATAAATAAATAAATTTCATAATTTCAAAAAATCACAGGGGTCAGCTGACCCTCATCCCCACCACTTAGCTCCGCCACTGCTCTGAAGTAACAATTTTCTATAGTCTAAATGTGAAAATTGAGTAGTTGCCGAATCTTGTCTATTTTTGGGAAAAAATCAAAATTCTTTTTTAAGTTTTAAAACCAAAAATTTTGAAAAAAGTTTTGAATATTTTATTTTAATATAAATATGTATAATATTTATAATATGTATGTATATAATATGTATAATACTAAATATTTATATATATATATGTATATGATATGAGTATAAATGTTTTTACCTCTGTAATAAATCATATTATGATCATTTTTATCCTTGTCTATCTTTTTAGTCATAACATATTTTTAGGTCTATTTAGAAGATTTATCGTTTTAATTCAACGTAGAAATTTTAAACATATTATTCTGATTATAATATTTATATTGTAGTAACTTTTTTATCAGAGCTGTTAACGTTTTATGGTGAACTAAAATACAACGGTTGCTAATACTATACGCAATCAAAAGAATCCTAAAACGGCACGCAATCGCCGATCGCAAACCGATGCCGATCGTCATCTTCCAAGTCCGATAACGATGATTAACTGATCCTCGAGTTCCGAAACTAAAGAAACGCAGCAGAGATTTTGAGAGAAATCGCATACCGATATAGAAAGGTCCGATGCCGACGCCGGGTTTGAGATCGAAGACTGTGGAGCCCATGGCGGTACCTTCCAATCGTCGGCTTGTTCTCTGCATCGTCGATTTACCGCCGATTTTGGAGTAATCCTTCATTTTGTGATCGGTTTCTTGGCCGGAGACGATAACAATCTTTCTTTTTTTTTTTCTTTTTTTTTTGGGTTGTTGTTGCGCGCAAGAGAGGATAACTACTTTTACACCCAAAAAAGGTTACTTATGAAGACGGGTCGGGTCTTTTCGCAGTTGACGTACAAAATTCATTTAACTTTTTTAACTGAGGAATACAGTAAGATAACACTAAAAACAATTTTATACAAAAATAGTTTCTAAAAATTAAAATAACCTACGTTTTAGTATTAAATAGGTAACAAAGATTTTCCCTAGATTAAGACTTAGATTTTAGAGACTTGATTAGGTAAAGGATTTAGGGATTCGAGTTCGGATTCAAAATTTAAGTTATAAAATTATCTGGAAAATGAGTTTTGAAAAAAGAATTTCGAGAAAAAAATCTTTTCTCTCTCTGTAGCAGTGGCCAGGATCAAATTTTATAGGGGTCATTTACTAAAATTAGTTATGTAATATTATTAAGAGATTATAAAGATCGGTCAAAAAAGAATTGATCTTGAGTAGTGGCAAATCCATGTAGAGAGATGGGGTGTCATCTAACACCCGTTAAATCTCTAAATATTCTGTTTTGTTCACAAAATACATGTAAATTCAGTAGTTCTAGTGGTTAAGTGACCCTCTTTAACACCCCTAAACCATGGTTCAAATACAATCACTGATACCTCTATTTTTTTTAAGTATATATCTTGACACAAGTAAAAATCCTTCCTGGTTCCGCCATTGATCTTGAGTTATAGGGGTCAACCCGGTGATTTTTAACCAAATATTCTAGCAACTGCGTAATATAAATAAATAAATTTCATAATTTCAAAAAATCACAGGGGTCAGCTGACCCTCCTCCCCACCACTTAGCTCCGCCACTGCTCTGAAGTAACAATTTTCTATAGTCTAAATGTGAAAATTGAGTAGTTGCCGAATCTTGTCTATTTTTGGGAAAAAATCAAATTCTTTTTTAAGTTTTAAAACCAAAAATTTTGAAAAAAGTTTTGAATATTTTATTTTAATATAAATATGTATAATATTTATAATATGTATGTATATAATATGTATAATACTAAATATTTATATATATATATATGTATATGATATGAGTATAAATGTTTTTACCTCTGTAATAAATCATATTATGATCATTTTTATCCTTGTCTATCTTTTTAGTCATAACATATTTTTAGGTCTATTTAGAAGATTTATCGTTTTAATTCAACGTAGAAATTTTAAACATATTATTCTGATTATAATATTTATATTGTAGTAACTTTTTTATCAGAGCTGTTAACGTTTTATGGTGAACTAAAATACAACGGTTGCTAATACTATACACAATCAAAAGAATCCTAAAACGGCACGCAATCGCCGATCGCAAACCGATGCCGATCGTCATCTTCCAAGTCCGATAACGATGATTAACTGATCCTCGAGTTCCGAAACTAAAGAAACGCAGCAGAGATTTTGAGAGAAATCGCATACCGATATAGAAAGGTCCGATGCCGACGCCGGGTTTGAGATCGAAGACTGTGGAGCCCATGGCGGTACCTTCCAATCGTCGGCTTGTTCTCTGCATCGTCGATTTACCGCCGATTTTGGAGTAATCCTTCATTTTGTGATCGGTTTCTTGGCCGGAGACGATAACAATCTTCCTTTTTTTTTCTTTTTTTTTTGGGTTGTTGTTGCGCGCAAGAGAGGATAACTACTTTTACACCCAAAAAAGGTTACTTATGAAGACGGGTCGGGTCTTTTCGCAGTTGACGTACTAAATTCATTTAACTTTTTTAACTGAGGAATACAGTAAGATAACACTAAAAACAATTTTATACAAAAATAGTTTCTAAAAATTAAAATAACCTACGTTTTAGTATTAAATAGGTAACAAAGATTTTCCCTAGATTAAGACTTAGATTTTAGAGACTTGATTAGGTAAAGGATTTAGGGATTCGAGTTCGGATTCAAAATTTAAGTTATAAAATTATCTGGAAAATGAGTTTTGAAAAAAGAATTTCGAGAAAAAAATCTTTTCTCTCTCTGTAGCAGTGGCCAGGATCAAATTTTATAGGGGTCATTTACTAAAATTAGTTATGTAATATTATTAAGAGATTATAAAGATCGGTCAAAAAAAGAATTGATCTTGAGTAGTGGCAAATCCATGTAGAGAGATGGGGTGTCATCTAACACCCGTTAAATCTCTAAATATTCTGTTTTGTTCACAAAATACATGTAAATTCAGTAGTTCTAGTGGTTAAGTGACCCTCTTTAACACCCCTAAACCATGGTTCAAATACAATCACTGATACCTCTATTTTTTTTAAGTATATATCTTGACACAAGTAAAAATCCTTCCTGGTTCCGCCATTGATCTTGAGTTATAGGGGTCAACCCGGTGATTTTTAACCAAATATTCTAGCAACTGCGTAATATAAATAAATAAATTTCATAATTTCAAAAAATCACAGGGGTCAGCTGACCCTCCTCCCCACCACTTAGCTCCGCCACTGCTCTGAAGTAACAATTTTCTATAGTCTAAATGTGAAAATTGAGTAGTTGCCGAATCTTGTCTATTTTTGGGAAAAAATCAAATTCTTTTTTAAGTTTTAAAACCAAAAATTTTGAAAAAAGTTTTGAATATTTTATTTTAATATAAATATGTATAATATTTATAATATGTATGTATATAATATGTATAATACTAAATATTTATATATATATATATGTATATGATATGAGTATAAATGTTTTTACCTCTGTAATAAATCATATTATGATCATTTTTATCCTTGTCTATCTTTTTAGTCATAACATATTTTTAGGTCTATTTAGAAGATTTATCGTTTTAATTCAACGTAGAAATTTTAAACATATTATTCTGATTATAATATTTATATTGTAGTAACTTTTTTATCAGAGCTGTTAACGTTTTATGGTGAACTAAAATACAACGGTTGCTAATACTATACGCAATCAAAAGAATCCTAAAACGGCACGCAATCGCCGATCGCAAACCGATGCCGATCGTCATCTTCCAAGTCCGATAACGATGATTAACTGATCCTCGAGTTCCGAAACTAAAGAAACGCAGCAGAGATTTTGAGAGAAATCGTATACCGATATAGAAAGGTCCGATGCCGACGCCGGGTTTGAGATCGAAGACTGTGGAGCCCATGGCGGTACCTTCCAATCGTCGGCTTGTTCTCTGCATCGTCGATTTACCGCCGATTTTGGAGTAATCCTTCATTTTGTGATCGGTTTCTTGGCCGGAGACGATAACAATCTTCCTTTTTTTTTTCTTTTTTTTTTGGGTTGTTGTTGCGCGCAAGAGAGGATAACTACTTTTACACCCAAAAAAGGTTACTTATGAAGACGGGTCGGGTCTTTTCGCAGTTGACGTACTAAATTCATTTAACTTTTTTAACTGAGGAATACAGTAAGATAACACTAAAAACAATTTTATACAAAAATAGTTTCTAAAAATTAAAATAACCTAAGTTTTAGTATTAAATAGGTAACAAAGATTTTTCCCTAGATTAAGACTTAGATTTTAGAGAATTGACTAGATTTTGACCTGCACGTCCGTGCGGGTGTATTTTAAAAAAAAATATGATGCTATTTGATTTTTATATCACTATTTAGGGTTGGACAAAAAACTCGAATTCGAAAAATTGAACCGATCCCAATCCGAATAAGTAGTACTAAATTCGAACCGGAATTGATTAAATATCCGAATTATTCAAAATTTTAGTATTTGAAGAACTGAAATCTAATCCGATCTGAACCGAAGTATTTTGGGTATCCAAAATAGATTTATATACTTATATATATTAATTATTTTTAGATTTAATATATATAAAAACATCCAGAATATATATGATACTTTTAAGTTCGCTTAAATGCTTAAAAATATATACAAATAATCAAACGTAAATATCTTAAATTGTTAAAATATACTCAAAACTCCAAAAATATTTAAATAATTATTAATTCTCTATCCAAATATTTAAACCAAACCTATTTAAATTGGTTATCCAAATCCGAACCAAATCCTCAAATATCTGAACTGAACACGAAATCCAAAAAAAACCCGAAAACGAAAACGAACTCGAATGCGCACCCCTAATCACTATTATATATATATATATATATATCATATATGTGTCATCATAGGTTACAAAATATGTGTTATCATATAATTAATCGTATTTTATACGTACCATCAAATAAGCTTTCTTATAATTAATAGTATTTTATACGTACAATCATATAAATAATCACATATATTATATTTTAAAATTTAATGTGAAATATAAAAACCATAATTTAAGTTGGTGTTTGAAATTGAGCTTTGTATTGTATTTTTCTTATATATATTAAAAACATTTTTATAATAGTTATTGGAAAATATGTTAGTAAAAATAAAATTTTGAATATATATATATATATATTCTTTTGAATGAATTTTTGATATAAATCAATTTTAAATTATTATTTTGATTTGAATATATATATTAAGTAACATAGACCTATTACATTTTAATATGATGTAATGGACTTTTAATTTTGTTAGTAGCATAAACCCATTTTTTTTTTCATAACTTACTGCTATCCATATTTCCAAAAATTACTATTTTTAACTACTATCTATATTGCCAAACAATCTCAATGTGTACTTCAACTTTAATAATATAGATTTTAACACAAAATGAAAAAATCATATACAGTTATACTATGCTCTCACATATATTATACAACATACACGTAATTTAAAATAAGTTTTAGTACTTTAATTTTGTTCTTTTAAGGTTTAGTTTAAAAAAATTTTACGTTGAATATCTTTCATATATAGTTAATCTAGAATTTTTATAATTTATGGAATATCATATGTTCATTTATCCATGGTGTCTTACAAAAAAAAGATGGACACATAAATTATGTTCATAAATATATAGAAAAGAAATAAACGATCAAAGCAACTGATGTTCTAGATTTGCAAACTCCAACGGTAACCAATGAATTAAATAGATGCAATTAGGTGATTAACCAATGAATTAAAATTTACCTATTAATTAGGAACAAAATCTGCGAGTTAACTGAGTGGATCTGATTTTGATTAGGTGACAGGAAACAAAATATTGATTAAACATTTTTAAACATTAATATAGGAATGGCATGGCTTGTAATTATCAAAGTAAATTAAGGGTTAATTTAAACTTGTACTTCAGTTTTAATAGATTAGATGTGAAATATAAAAACCATAATTTAAGTTGGTGTTTGAAATTGAGCTTTGTATTGTATTTTTCTTATATATATTAAAAATATTTTTATAATAGTTATTGGAAAATATGTTAGTAAAAATAAAAATTTGAATATATATATATATATATATATATTCTTTTGAATGAATTTTTGATATAAATCAATTTTAAATTATTATTTTGATTTGAATATATATATCAAGTAACATAGACCTAATACTTTTTAATATAATGTAATGGACTTTCAATTTTGTTAGTAGCATAAACCCATTTTTTTTTTCATAACTTACTGCTATCCATATTTCCAAAAATTACTATTTTTAACTACTATCTATATTGCCAAACAATCTCAATGTGTACTTCAACTTTAATAATATAGATTTTAACACAAAATGAAAAAATCATATACAGTTATACTATGCTCTCACATATATTATACAACATACACGTAATTTAAAAATAAGTTTTAGTACTTTAATTTTGTTCTTTTAAGGTTTAGTTTAAAAAAATTTTACGTTGAATATCTTTCATATATAGTTAATCTAGAATTTTTTTCATTCAAAAAAAAATCTAGAATTTTTATAATTTATGGAATATCATATGTTCATTTATCCATGGTGTCTTACAAAAAAAAGATGGACACATAAATTATGTTCTAGATTTGCAAACTCCAACGGTAACCAATGAATTAAATAGATGCAATTAGGTGATTAACCAATGAATTAAAATTTACCTATTAATTAGGAACAAAATCTGCGAGTTAACTGAGTGGATCTGATTTTGATTAGGTGACAGGAAACAAAATATTGATTAAACATTTTTAAACATTAATATAGGAATGGCATGGCTTGTAATTATCAAAGTAAATTAAGGGTTAATTTAAACTTGTACTTCAGTTTTAATAGATTAGATTAGGTAAAGGATTTAGGGATCCGAGTTCAGATTCAAAATTTAAATTATAAAACTAAAATAATAATTTTAAGAATATTTCTTGAAAAGGAGTTTTGAAAAAAGAATTTCGAGAAAAAAAAACGTTTATCTCTCTGTAGCAGTGTCCATCATCAAATTTCATAGGAGTCATTTACAAAATTAGTTATCTATACTATTATTTATGAAGTAATTTTGCTTATTTGTCATGAATTAATAAGTATTCATAAGAAAGTTATGCCCGCATGTGAGTCTCGTTGATGGCTACAATGTCAAGATAGGGATAAAACCTCAAGGAGGTACCGGGGATTGCAAATATGCAGGCTGCTCCTCCGACCTCAACTCGATTTGCCCTAACGAGCTTAAACCTAATTAAAACATGACAAGTAAACAAAATTACCTAAAATCATGAAAATAATGACAAATAAGCAAAATCACTTCATAAATAATAGTATAGATTTAAATAATTTAACTATAAACTTTGTAACGAGATATATAATTATTTTTATTTTGTTTATTTGTCATTTTCTCCATGATTTTACTTAATTTTGCTATTTTCATATTTTTTTTAGGATTTAGCTAAGTCATTAATTTATTATTAGTTTTCTCTGGGTCATTAATTTATTAATTTAAATAATATAACTATTTCAAGATTTGCAATTAGATATATAATTTTAAAATAAATTTTGTAACTTTGATGAGTTAGAACCAATTCTTATTATTTTGTTTTAAAATCATATTTGTTATTGGTAATTTAAAATTATATTTATTACTGGATGTGGAACATAATCTATCTTTTATTATACTATATCGTTTAATGATAATATAGATAATGTATAAGTGATATTTATCTTAGTCTATGTTGTATTATAGTTATAGTAGTATGTAAATGCTAATACAAAGAATTATGATGCCGACTTTATATTAGTATCCAACTTAATAATGTATTATAATTATTTGCCAACTCTATGCTATGATAGCATATATTCTCATCATACGTTTTATGGGAAATACACACAAAACTTACAAAACTTCATTTTTAAATAATATGAAACACTTTCAAATGTTGTCTTTTTGAAAAAGAACCACATTTTACGTTTTTTTATTAGAGTTATTGAGTCGGCTAAAGATTATTATAAAATTAGAGTTTAGGTGTTGATATTTTAGAATCATGAAAAAGTCAAAATTTGTTTCAATTGAATTGGTATTGATGCTGTTGCAAATATATTAATTTATTTCATTTTTTATTCACATTAATTATATGATTCGGTGTTAGTCACTTATTTGAAATTTAATTTGACTCCGGGATGTGGAGGCTTCTATAGCTTTGTCGTCGCCGTCATGTCCCCGTGGGAGGAGGTGAAGGCTCTCTAAACTCTGCATCGCCGTCTTTTGGCTAAAGCTCCATCGCCTTTCCTTTAAAGATGAACGAGGCTGGCTCTTCGTAGTGATTTGGTTTCTGGATTCCTTCAACCCCTAGAAATTCCGGTGTATTGGATGATATCTCGACACTGGTTGATGGATGCTCTCCGATGGATGGAGTTAGGCAAGGAAGGTGTATGAGGTGTTTGGTGGCTTCGGTTTTTCAGGATGAGATCTCAACTCGCTCAATGGATGCTCTCCGTGGAAAGAAGATCAGACGATGAAGCGGTCGCATTGTGGTTCCTGTTCTGGTGAATCGCCGCTTAGTTTCTCCGGCATTTTCTCTATGGTGAAGTCGTGGAGGATTTTGTGACGCGTGTTATTCCTCGTTGTTGAGGTTTAAACACGTGTCTTTCTCAACATACGTGATGTCAATAGCGTGTAATCGTCGGTTGTCTTCTTAACTTGTTGAGTCTGAGCCCATGTTGTCTCTTTTGTTTGGCCTGTTTGGTTTGGGCATTTAGGTGTGGATCTTTTGTAGTATGGATTTTCCTACTTTTGGGTTTTGTCTTGTTAATAAAATTTAGATGGCAAAAAAAAAAAAACCTAAGTTGCAGTAGTTTGATGTTTTCGAACAAACATTACTATTTTGACAATTTGTGTCAACTTATTTACCTTATTTTAGTACTACTAAAATATTATTTTTTCTTTATAAATATACTGATTTCAAACTCAAAATTGCTATAATATATGTTTTTAACAAAAATTTGAAGCGGCTATAATATAATCGTGACAGTGAGGTTTCACCGAACACTTTACCAGCGAGGAGTCGATCACTTCAGACGTGTTTTCGAATCAGAATTTAAAAAAAAAGTCTCTAGAAATTTATGAGTACATATATATATAAAGGAGGGGTTGGTGAGAGTGGAATTTATGTAAAATTAGTTGATTTTAAAAGTTAGTTTTTTAAAAATTTGTAAATAGTTTAAAAGAGTTTTTAATACTTAAAAAGTTTATGAAAATATTCTAGCATGATAATTATAAGAATCTATTGGATATATGCAAGATTTTTGAATTTTTGTAAAGAGTAAAATTGTCTAGAATTCAAGTCCTAATAACACTAGATTTATGGAATCATAGAATCATTAAAAATAAATCTTTTGAATAACAAGAGATTATATAAGTAATTAAACAATCATAATACTAATAATACTAGATTTTAGTAAGAATATTAGAATCCGTTAACCAATAACAATGGAATTTGAGAATTGTAAGAATCATTACAAAATTCACATCCTACTAACACCCCCTATGTGATTGTAAATGGTTTACAACTATTGCAGACCAAATTAATATGATCTGCCTATTATATCAACTAATTTCAAGTAAGCAAAATTAATTTTACCAACATTAGTTTTAGTTACTATATATAGGAGAATCCAATGTGCATAACACCATTTCATTTTCATACATAACAACAAAATAGATTAATCGCTTTTGTCTTTTTCTTTCCGAAATTACCATAACTTTCTAAGAATAAAAATTTCCACACCAAAAAATTGGTATGTTTTTAGTTTTGGATTTAAGACAACAAAAAAATTCCTGGATGTGATTCAGTCTTAGCATAGTTTTAAATCTTGTGCATATATGTGAGATATTGATATTTTGTACATTTTGGACTAATTTTTTATATATACTTTTAAACTTTGTACATATGAGATATTGATCGATGGATAGAAGATCTATGGTTTAATGTGACATGATAGTTTCTTATGTCAAGCATGTAAAAATACATTTATCAAAAACATGTAAAATAAAAATATATTAATTTGATATCTATAGCAATTTTTTTATATAATGTTACAAATAAATAAATAAATCACTGAAATGAAGGATATATAGATTTAAAGTGAAATATATTGATAATCATAATCACTATACAGTATATCTAACAAAATATTTTAATCGTCCCTTCCCATTTTTTCCAAATACATGTGTTTACCAAAATATGAATTTCTTGTTTTGGAGGAAAATAGATGTGGCCTACTTAAAAACACTTATTGATACTTTCTTATAGATCTTATTTAGAAGGCAAAAAAAGAGAAAGTGTTCAATAGAAAGGATGTTTCACCTTTAGACACTCTTCAGTTGGCTTCTCTCGAAGCGGCATGCTGGCAAAAAGCTAATCTCAAAGATGAGAAGGATGATGCTGCAACACCAGCATCGGCTGCTACTTCAACTCTTCCTGTGGAATGCTAAACCTCGACTTGCCAAATTGATACGTCTTGGGTCGATCATGGCAATGTCAGTGGACTCGAGTGGACACACATGTATCACATGAGAGTTGAAAGACTTGGCCTTCAAGACTGTCGTAAAAGTCTCTCGGTTTTACACACAGAGATGGAAGGTCTTCTATAGGAAATTACCTGCTTATGGGAGTTACAAGTTACTATGATGCATGTCAAGACAGATTGCTCCGGCTTGATAGACATAATTGCTAACCCGATCAACTGGCCGATGTTTGCTTCCGAGCTAGTCTCATTCCATTTTATATGAGATGGTTTTTTGGGTTTCAGCATATCTCATTTACCCAGTTCAAGGAACATCCGTGTAAACTCTCTTGCCAAGGAGGCAAGAAGCAGGGATGTTTTCTTTTTTCATGTATATCAGATTCGGCCGGACCAAGAAAGACTCAAATCATATTACCGCTTAATTTTATAAGTTTTATTATATGTGCGTTAACTAAAAATCCTAGATACCATATAAATATTAACAGAAGATTAGTTATAATTAATGTTGTCTCAAAGTTAAAAGAAAGTTCTGAAATTTGTAATATCACTCTACGAAAACTTATAGTTATATAAGAAAAAGTAATGTAATTTATTATGCAATGAGAACATTATAATTTTATATAACTTTAACATCTATTACAACAAAATAGAATAGCTAACTAGAAAATCAGATAACCATTTTTTCTTTCAAAAAATATAACTTGGTTTCTTTAGTTATATTGTATGATATCTCTTGGTTTCTTAGTACTGTGGTCACTTTGAATATTCTGTAACTCGTATATAAAATAATATAACGATGGATACCACTTGACTAAAAGGGGTAGATGTTAAAGAAAAAGTTTGGCAAGAAATATATATTTCAATTTTTCATAGCAAAATGCAAGTTTAAACATACACGTGAACAATGCCCCTATACAAAGTCTACCTACAATACCATATGTGTGGCGAACGAAGATATCTAAGCATAGATGACCAAAACATGAAATGTTTACTAGAGCCAAAGACTTCCGTCCGCACGTGCGGATAAATTTTTATTTTATAAATGTATAGTTTTAATATATCATAAATGTTTTAAATACATAATTTACATTTTAGTGTTATATATTGTGTAACTCTATAATCTTATTGATTAGGTTTCTTTTCGACATTATTTATATATAAATATTTGTTATACATTTTACTTTGTTATTAATTGTTATTATATATTAATATATTTTTTCGAGTTTAGTACAATAAATTCATAATATGAAATAATCAAATAGAGAACTCCTTCGATATATATATTTTTAAAATTTTCTTAAGTTTGCATACAATACATTTTAAAATTTTATTAAGTTATACCATAAAATGATATTTGCTTAATTTATATTTTCATGTTGTGTTTAGAAATATACTTTAGCATTTCTATTATTTTAGTGTATTGCAAGATTGTATAAGTAAATACATTGTTCAATTTAAGTAATTCAGTTATATTATTTAGTATACTTTATACACAGATCATCTATCATATTATTTAAGTATATATATTCTATTAATTTACCAATTTAATATAATTTTTATTTAATTCAGATAGCAATTCTATTTTAATATGATAAATACTATAATTATAAAATTTATAAAAATGGCACAGAATTTTATTTTATTTTGTTTTGTAATAAAATTTTATTTAAAATTAATTTATAATAATATTATATTAATAATTATGAAATTAATCATGCATCAATTTAAAAGATATTTAAAAAAGTTAGTAAGATATTGTTAGATTTTTCTCAACAGATTTTGTAATAACTAAAAGTAAAATTTAAATCTACAGTTAAAATTGATTTAATACTAATATTCTTATAATTATTGTTAGATTTTTCTCAACAGATTTTGTAATAGCTAAAAGTAAAATTTATAATTATTAAAAAAGTTGGAAATATTATATATTTAGTAGATATTGTGAACAATTAAATAGATGTAATTGATTAAGTGGACCTAGTGTAACTTTTTATTTAGATAAAAATTGTAATTCTCTTTTATAAAAAATATTATACGATAAATGTAAATAACTAAAGTCTGAAGAAGTGACCTAGGGAATTCATGAGAACAATAAATTCTTATTCGTTACTTAATATTTACAGCATTTATAAAAAATATTTGTTACGTATTTATTTTTTGCTATTCCTTTCATTTTAAGGAACTAGATTAAAAATATTCCTTACGAAAATAGGCAAAAATAACTATTTGTTTTAACCTTTTTTGTATTTTGTTCGCATTCATTGTTTTGTTTTATTTTGTTCGCATTCATTGTTTTTCTTTATTCTATTATCATTTTAATGGTCACCAATTAAAACCGTAAATAAACACTTAAATTATATGG
Source organism: Brassica rapa (assembly GCF_000309985.2). Taxonomy (NCBI): domain Eukaryota; kingdom Viridiplantae; phylum Streptophyta; class Magnoliopsida; order Brassicales; family Brassicaceae; genus Brassica; species Brassica rapa. Next base: position 32,929,822 of record NC_024803.2, on the reverse strand, counting down.
CTTGTATTCCATCAGGTGACTCTCTAATATTTTCATATATAAATATAAGTTTTCTGATACTAATTTTATTTCAATCTTTGGAGTTATAGGCTAGTATATGTGTGAATAATGAAAATGAATGCCAAGTACTTTAAACATTTCGACACACAGTCTCATGCTTGCCTGCAATTAGTTTGTATTGTTGGTTTAATTTTTTTGTTGGTATGTAAATTAAAATGTTATATTCTTCTAACTCAAAGTTTGAGATATAAACCTGAGGGTTTTACCTAGAAGTTATAACATAGAAATGAATTCGAAATCTATAAACTGTAGTGCATGTATTTGGAAGAAAATCGATAACCATAAGCAAATTCTCCACATTTGTTCATAAAAAAACATAACTATATCAAAAAAATTAAAAAAAAACCTAAAAGTCTTAATATTACATAAATATGAAATCCAGAAATACTAGTATATTCATAAAATAAAAAATCTGTAAGAATATTTTGATAAAAGAAAATCTGTAAGAAGATTTTGATAAAAGAAAATCTGAAAGAAGATATGATGTTTAAAAAAAAAAACATTTCTATAAGCAGGAAGAAGTATAACAATTGTCTTCTCTATAAAATGGAGTCGCACAACAACAAAGTTAAATAAGTGGGCGTAAAAGCGAAAACAAAAGTCATAGTTTTTCTTTATTTTTTTTTGTTAATTTGCCCCCACTAGTCTTCGTTCTTCAATCCCCAATACTCTCTCCAATCCATCTTCATCGCCAAAAATCCCCCCAAAAGAACCTCAGATTAGGGTTTCTCCTTCACTGATTGATCCGTGAATACTACTCATACCTATTTCGAATTCCTGAGTATTCATGGAGAATCAGCAGAAGCATCAGCTTCAGCAAGTTCGTGGCGACGAGAGTTCCGTCAAGGGCGTCGTCGATCGTGTGAGAGTTGATCAGTGCGGGGAGATCGGCGCGTCTCAAGCTCCATCTGTACCCGCCCCGACGGTTGCCGGAGTTGTTGATGAAGCTGCTCCTGTGAAGCGGAAACGTGGCCGGCCTCCGAGGGCGCATGGTAAGACCGTGTCTCAAACGCGCCCGCCGCCACCGCCCCGGAAGGACGAGAAGGAAGAAGACGTCTGCTTCATTTGCTTCGACGGCGGAGACCTTGTTCTCTGTGATCGCCGGTGAGTTGTTGGGAGATTACAGTGATAATTCTGTTAGATAGAGATTTAGAGCTTTGTTAGTTAGTCAGTTGGATTCTCTTTGTGATATTTTTGAAAGATTGTGGTTAAGAAAATAAAATATTGATTATTTAGCGATCAATGAGTGATTGTTTCATGCTCCACTAATCTGTAATTGTTGCTATGTTTGAGAAGGCGCTGGTTGATGCCATTGGATTAGATTGCAAGGAGTTAGTGTTTATGAGCGTTATTTATGGAGATTTGTGTTATTAATAACTAATTGATAGGTTTGTCTTCTTGTACATTCAGGAATTGCCCCAAGGCATACCATCCAGCTTGTATTAAGAGAGATGAGGCATTCTTTCGAACAGCTGCTAAATGGAATTGTGGTATGTCGCATAGTCCATGATGTTACTGTGTATTTGCTGTCAGCAATCTAGGGAGAGTGATGGTTCTGATATGCCGTCATTTCAAATGTTTTAAAAGATTGACGTGACGCGTCCTATACGGAAACTTATGTTTCGTTCATTCGTTTCAGGTTGGCACATATGCGGTACATGCCAGAAAGGTTCCAGTTACATGTGTTATACATGCACTTTTTCTGTTTGTAAGCGGTGCATTAAAGATGCCGACTATGTGATTGTGAGAGGTAACATGGGTCTTTGTGGCACATGTATTAAGCCTATAATGTTGATCGAGAATATTTCTCAAGGAGATAATGAAGCGGTAAGACACTTCTCCCTCAATCTATACTATAGTTTCCATTCAATGCTTAGCCGCAAAATTTGCTTGGGGCAATTATATTTTACCGTAAGGGGAATATTGTTTGTTGATTTTAGTCGTTTTCGTTCATTACATCTATATGGGGTTTCTATTTATTTAGATCCTATGAAAATCTCGTAGTGTTGCCATGCACTTAACATCGTACGTGTCACCTGATAGGTAATGTGATAGCAACCAGTCACAACCTAAATCATGGAATGGTAGAGATTTGGGTTGATTGATTAGAATCATATCTTATTTGAGAACAAACGGAATGTTAGGAGCTTTCCAAATTTGTTAGTCATGGGTTTCGTATTTAATAAGCTCTTGCGAGAGCAGTCGGATATGTTGTGTATTTGGAAAGAGTGAAACCGAAGGGGAAAAAAGTAACGGCTCTTGTTTTAGGAGGAAACCTTGTACTTCATTAGTTTTATAATTGAATGCTCTTCTTTTTATATATTCTATTTACTATATCATAATGTGCATGGTCATAATTGTTTTCATTGTCCTTTAGGTTAAGGTGGATTTTGATGACAAGCTCAGTTGGGAGTATCTGTTCAAGGTATATTGGCTTTGCCTGAAGGAAGAGCTGTCTCTAACTGTCGAAGAGCTTACTAGAGCAAATAATCCTTGGAAGGAGGTTCCTTATACTGTCCCTAAAGTGGAGTCACGAAATATTCATACCCTTAGCAAAGCTTGTTCTTCAGGCAATTCAGATTCAGATGTAGTAGCGAATGGAACAAAAAGAAAAAGGACTAGTGATTCCCCCACCGTACCCAGCAAGTTAGATTCTAAAATTCCAAGTAATATCCCAAAGAAGCTTCCTGGAGATACAAACTGGGCAACAAAAGAACTCCTCGAGTTTTTGTCGGTCATGAGAAATGGCGATACATCGGTTCTTTCTCAGTTCGATGTGCAGGGTCTTCTGCTTGACTATATCAAGAAAAAAAATCTTAGGGATCCTAATCAGAAGTCTCAAGTTGTCTGTGACCAAATGCTTGTGAAGTTGTTTGGGAGACAGCGAGTGGGTCACTTTGAAATGCTTAAGCTTCTCGAGTCTCACTTCCTTATTCAAGAGAAACCGAAAGAGGAGAAACCCAAGAATGGGGAAAGTAGTCATGCTGTTCGTAGCCAAATAGAGGAGGATAGTGCTTATGATCCGGTGGTTAGGGATAGAAAACGGAAGATGCGTAGGAAAACTGATGGCGGTGTACAAAACGAAAATCTGGATGCATATGCAGCGATTGATGTTCACAATATCAACCTGATTTATTTGAGACGTAAATTTATAGAGACTCTACTTGATGATATCAACAAAGTTCACGAAAAGGTGGTAGGCACAATTTTGAGAATTAAGGTATCTGGCAGCGACCAGAAGCTGGATATTTACAGGCTCGTTCAAGTTGTAGGTACTTGATCAGTTTTCATATTAATGCTTGTTTGAGAAAAGAAAGGAAAACGGCAAATTGAATGACCTAAAATTTTAATAGTAAGATCTCAGCTGTTTTTGTGGTAATTTAACAGGTACAAGCAAGGCATCAGCATCCTACCAACTTGGCACAAAGACTACTGATGTTATGCTAGAAATACTAAATTTAGACAAGAGAGAAGTCATCTCGATTGATCAATTATCAGACCAGAATGTCACAGAGGTATATAAAGTCCTCATTGAAATTGTTTTATCTACCTTGCTAGGCTCTACAATAAAAAAAATTAAACCCCATGTAATAATAAGGTAACGCTAACTGTAATTTTCAGGACGAGTGCAAACGGCTACGCCAGAGCATAAAATGTGGCCTCAATAAACGTTTGACTGTGGTAAGAACGCAAGCATGATATCTTCTCACCTGAAATTATATATTTTACCTAAGTTGGAAACTCATGTCTTTTTCGTCGGTGCCAGGGTGACATCTTGAAGACTGCAGCAACGCTGCAAGTTATGAGAGTCAATGAGGTAGGTTAATTAACCACATCAAGTATCATTCGTATAAATATTAAAGATCCCCATGATCATAGTTCTTTATTGTCCTCGGCGTTGCTTCTTATTGACTTCTTTGCCGATATAGGTTCTGGAAGCTGATATGTTAAAGTTAGGGCATCTCCGTGATCGGGCTAGTGAGCAGGGTCGTAAAAAGGAATATCCTTTTTTCAGATTGCCATACTATATTTATTGCACTTCGCTTACACTATATTTGCAAATGTTATCGGTTATAGAATCTTTCAATGACTCGTTGTTGGAATAATTCCTTGAAGAGAAGACCATGCCAATCCCAACGGGAATTACTTAGTCTAAGTAGTATACAATTTTACATACTCAAGTCTTTTCATTTAGATGTTTGGTTTGCTTTAGGTTGTGAAAGATACTTTTACACTGGTTGCATGGAACGTTCAAGTCTTGTTTTCTTAACCATCTCCCACGCTTAGAGAATGTGTAGAAAAGCTAGGGCGTCTAGAATCACCTGAGGAACGCCAGCGGCTTCTGCAGGAAGTCCCAGAAGTTCATACAGATCCAAGCATGGATCCGAGTCATCCATCAGCAGAAGATGCAGTGTTGGGTATGAGGAAACCAGGTCTCCCACCTTAAACTAGGATTTGAAATGCTTCTTGTTCATTATCTTACGAAAGATTCCTGATTGGTGGATGCTGTTTACAATCTTATACGTTTTCTATATGCAGATAAACACATAGAGGTACAAAGTAAAAGTCCGAAGAAAAAAAGGGATATCCTGAACAACTTGGGAAATAATCCGCAGAAAAAATATGATGCTCCAGTTTTGCGAAGCAGAAAAGCCATGCATGCCACTAATAAAGAAGAGTGTTCTAAGGTCGACAACAACTCAGCAGATATCCAGGTTTGACCATACCAACTACTCTGTTCGAAATGTAACCTCTCATATGTTTTCTAGTTTTGGTTTCATGTCATATATTAATCTTTGGGTTCTGCAGCAAACTGGTAAAGATGATGAGGAGAGTGAAATATGGCATTATCGAGATCCAGCAGGAAAGACCCAGGGACCATTTTCTATGGTGCAGCTCCGCAAATGGAAATCTTGTGGCCATTTTCCTCCTTATCTTAGGATATGGAAAGAGCATGAGAACCAAGACGAGTCTGTACTTCTAACTGACGCTCTTGCAGGACGGTTTGATAAAGCAACTACTTTGCCAAGTTCATCGTTTCATCCCCAAGAACTAAAACCGTCTCCGCACCACTCTGGACGCACTGGCGTTGATGTGAACTGTCTTCAGAAGAACCTGAAGCCAGTCAGCACCAGTTCAACCTCTTCTTCTTCCTCTATTGTCAATGCCCTTCCTAACGATCCGAAAGAAAAACAAGTTGCGACTCTTGTACCTTGCTCTGGAAAAGTTGAGGATGGTATTTCTGTTCGTCCCCAGCCTCAAGTTAGCTGTCCAGCATCAATGTCTGTGATTCCAGGACATGTAATTACTCCTGACGTAAGAGAAAATTCAGGAACTGATCAATCTAGTGCTGTGCGGCCAGATGGTAAGACTCTAGAAGATGGAGCAAATAGTGGTTCTGTTTCCATAAACGGTTCTGTTCATGCACCAAACCTGAATCAAAAAATCCATTTCCGTGATTTCCCTAGTCCTACACCTAAGTCGAGCCCTGAAGACTTGGAGGCTCAAGCGGCAGAGACTATTCAGTCTCTGTCTTCATGTGTTCTGGTCAAAGGACCATCTGGGGTCACATGGAGCACCACCGCCACAACTACCGTCGATGCTCCTACCACCACCACCACCACTTCAAGTGTTGTGGTCACTGGAGGACAGCTTCCTCAAGTAACTCAGCAGAGTGCTGTTGATTTAGCTGCACCGTCTGTGAAGCATATTGATTTGGCAGCTGATCATGCCACAGCTACTCACACTTCCAACAACACCCACGTGGCTCACTCATCTGGGTGGCCGGCCATTGTGGCCGACCCTGACGAGTGTGATGAATCAGTTTCAGATCTATTAGCTGAAGTTGAAGCAATGGAGCAGAACGGTTTGCCCTCTTCACCCACCTCAACATTTCACTGTGATGACGACGATGATTTGATGAAAGGGCCAGAGAAAGATTTCTTTAACCCTGTGCTACGCATGTTCCTCACACATGAAACATGCAGAATGGATGTCTCTCAGCCGAGTTTTCTTGACTACGTCTCCGCCGGCAAAAGCTCAACCGGTACAGAAGCACAAGACAACACTCACTTCAGCCACTGTGGAACCGCTGGTCCGGAGCTCCTGCTTGCACCACCAGCGCCAGCTTCAACAAGTCAGGACCTGACTCTGACGACAACAGCTCTCAGACTGGGATCAGAAACCACAGTTGAAGCTGGGTTGGTCGAGAGGCCTCCCAAGTATGCTTCGGGAGTTGGTTTGGAATCGAGCCTTAGGTCACCATCATCACATGACCCAGCTCGTGGAAACACTGAGCGCAGTCCACGTGGTAATGGAAGTCAGCAAAGGAGATCCGGTGGTCACAGCAGAGACCGGCAATGGTGGAACAATGGTCACAACAATAGTCTCAACAACAGTCATAATAATAATCGGCAATGGCCATACAGCAGTAGCCATGGGTATGACCATGGATCAGGTTCGTATACAGCTCATCCGCCCAAAGGGCTAAAAATATGTAAATTCTATGAGAGTGGATACTGTAAAAAGGGTGCTGCTTGTAGTTTTTGGCACCCCTGATTCTCATTTCTTGTATTATGTATCCATTTGTTTATTTACACAACCTCGAACATCCTTTTTTGTAACACCAAAGTTTCTGTATCCCATCAGCCGCATGTTTTTAAGTAATTATCAAAGCTTCTTATAAAACTAAGTTTTATCTAACCTCGTGCACACCATCAAATCCTGTCTTGCACGCTTCTTCTACTTAACCTTCTAATGTGAATTACAGACAGAGACTTACTCGACATCTTTTATCAGATTTCCATTTGTACATATTATTATTGATTAATGCTGAGTACACTTCGTTCATTCACGAGTTCATTTGGTTAGACTTGACTTAAAAGATAGTGAATTTCTTTTTGAATACATGACTCTTTGTGTTGATCGACAAAAAATGATTGTTTAGTAGCATATAACATGTTTGGTTAGTGCTAGAAATCTTGTTTTGATCATTATAATGATGTTTTTCAGTAGATGTTTCAATTTTTACAAAATCATGATTTCTATATTATGTTTGTTGTTTAGGGTATCTTTCACTTGGAATGATTCATTATTAGTCCTAGCAAGACTGTACAATTGAAGATTTTTCAAATGTATTATCAATTTTCCTCTGATATCAATACTATTAAAAGGAAAGAGTATTAAAAAATCTACCTATAAAAGTTGTTTAGACTCTTTCATTTAACTCATTATTTTTTGGTCTTACCTTAAATTTAGACTAACAATATGTTACTATATATTTTTCTAACAATAATTTATTCAATTCTTTTATTTATTCAAATCTCACTCCTAGATCCTAATCATTACTATTACTATATTTACTATTTTAATTTTTAATAGTAAAAGCACTAAAACTAATGTTTTATATTATCACTTTTATCATATAATATATAATTTAAACCGAGAGAATATGCACGACATATATGTGAACATTCTAACTTCCTCTTTCCTTTATAATAAAGTAAGCATATCATATATAAAATTTCCCACTAAAATCTCATATCATATACTAAACTTTCAACCGTCTATAGTTTGGTAGATATTTTCATATTTAAAAATGAATTTTATGAATAGTCATGTTACCTTCAAAAAAATGTAGAAATTCATTGGTTCTGTTAAAGCCAACCCGACTTCACGATATCAGTATGGATTATTCACGATTTTAAAAATTATTGGTTTAAATATTATACTTTTATATATTTTTCACTTAAAAACGAATCAATACTATTAAAAGGGAAATAGTCTTAAAAATCTAATATAAAAAAGTTGTTAGAGTCATGTATAACTATTTATTATTTTTTTGGTAATACCATTAATCATTCTAACCATACAATATTTTAAATATTTTTAACAGATCCTAATATTATTTCTTATGATACTTTTACTCAGAAAAATATTTCATCAACCATGTTTTTGTACAATAACGTTAAAAATATATGTCAAAAGGTTGGACCAGATATGGACGTAATGAGTCCACATCTGTTCGGATATTTAGGATCCTAAAAAAATTTGAAATATCTAAAAAATCTGAAATACGAAAAGTACTTGAAACTCCAAACAAATACTCAAAAAAATCAAACACTTAAAAATTCAAGATTTTATTCAAAATCTGACACGATGAACTGAAAAATACCCAAAATTTTATCCAAATACCCAATTTTTTTTTAATTTGAAAATTTATCTGAAATCAAAAACTATAATCGTAAACCAAAAACTTAAAAAAGATCCATAATACCGGAAACATATTTGAAATATCCAAATATACCTAATAAACCCAACATATTTATGATCGGGTGTAGAGTAGGACCCGGACTCAAACAAAGACCTGCGGGTCCAAAAAAACCCAATAGATTATCTTCTCTGGACCTGAACTAAACCTATATTTTTGGGTCGGTTCGGTTTATTTTTTTATCCGAATATAATTCTTATGCCTAAAAAAAACTTACGTAAAAGTGTGCATATAAAATCTCAAAAAAATAATTCGTAGATTATATAACTGTTAAAATTTATATTTTTCGATATAATAAGATTTTGTATTATAATATAATCTAAAAAACTCGTGCTTTCCGATCGCGGATTATCGTTTTGATACACAAAAAGTTTTTCAATACCAATCGGTTGATGATAAAGCATGAACAATAAAGTCTTAACTTTGTAATATATTATTTTTGTTAGTTTTGATGTTTTCAGATTCACTTTAACAAATAAACATCAACGACAAATGATCAGTTAATTTTGACATCTTGCAATATCGTTGGAGTCTTGGATATCATTTACAAATGTTTAGATTTTTTTATATCAAATAAGAAATTAGAATATAAACCAAAATAATATTACTCAAAATTGGTACATGTATGCTATCGTGGAACAAAGTATATCAAATTGAGTTTAGTCCAACCAAAACATAACAAACCTAACAATTTATGATTAATCTGACTAAAGTAAAGTGCAATATCAAAATATATTCATTTGAAAGCCATCAACTAAACATGGAACCAACTATGTTCCTCCTAGCCAAGTAAGTATGGTTTAAAATAAATTGGATTGTATACATTTTGGTCATTGTGATCTCTAAATACTCAATAGCATCTTTTGTCATATTTCTAGTTATAATTAGTCTGATTACCACAATTTGGCCATTTTATTCTTTAAATAGTTTGATAGGCCTCATAATAAAGCATAACTTTTGATATTCCAAATTTAGCTTACTTTTACTATGATGATTTTGATCCCCTGAAATTTTCGAATATTGTTACTGATTTCATTCTTGAAATTGAGCTAAATATTCTTATGGTTAGAATTTCCCAATGGAATAAATCATATTTGTTCTTGTAATACACCAAATCTTATCAAATGAATAAGAAACATTAAGATTCGCAAACCATCATTTTTCATTCAAGATAAGAGCGATTTAATTAATTGTTTTTTTTGTAATGTGTACCTATATCTTTAAAACAATATCCAAATATGAATATAATAATCAACCATATGATATTTTGTTAACTTCAAATATTTGTGTTCTTTCATATAGCAATTTAAGTTCTAACATGCATCGATCATCAACTATTACAGATGAACCATTGAATTTTGATAAAAGTTTAGGCTTTTAAGAAAATTCCAAATTTAAAAAGACTCAATATGTTAAAGACCTATAAAATATACCATGTATAAGATACTCATAATAGTATTTATGTAATCTATGATCTTCCTTTATGATGCAAGGTGAATTCCACTATACAGATGAGTAATTTGGCTATGTTTGCATTATCTATGGTCCTAAGGTCTTAGAGTGGAGATTACCTTGTAGGATAGCACATATTTGGTTGATCAGAACATTTTGAAACAAATGTTATATGTAAAATTTTGTTTTGAGTCAGATTTTATATATTTAGTTTTTAAGTTAAATGCCGCATATTAAAAAAAATCACCAAATTGATAAAATTAGGTTTTACTTTTATATTTCCGTTGTTCTAATATATTATTGTACATAACTTTTCATACAAAACAAATTTCATTTATTGGTTGGGCTTTCCTTTTCTATATGACATAGGTGAAGAAAAAAATTGTTCTAATTAGTCTACAGTTTAACAAGACTAACAACACTATTTGCTTATTCTTGACAATCTTTATCCAACTCTAGCAACAAGCAAGAATGTTCAGACTTATAGATATGGTTGATAAATGTATAATATATATAATGCTGCTTCTGCTATTTCAGTTTGCAGATTTACCATCTTTCTCAGGTGGAAGTTTGAGATGTATCTGGTCTCCAGAATCCTTTTTGTGCACTTAATATTCCTTCTTGGTGTTTAGAGAAGGTTAGATGAACATCCCAGTGCAGTGACTTCAACATATTCTCTATTTCTCTTATCACATTGGCTTCATCACGAACAATAAGTTTGCCTCCTGGTCTAACTATTCTATCCACTTCTGCCATTACTGGAACAAGATTGCACCTTCAAAAAAATAGAAGAATTTAAAAGAAAAAGTTTTACCAAAAGGTTGAAAAAGACTTGAGATTTTACCTTGCTTTCAACTTGGAGAAGAGATGATCTGCATGCAAGAGATCATAGCTTCGTGGGTATGTGCTAAAAGATTCACACCAGTCATGATATATTCCAAACAAGCCTCTCTCGTAGATTATAGGTAATGTATCTGGTGAGTTTATGTTTACAACATTCATGACCCACACTTGCAAGTCTTTTAGAGCTGCTGCAAACCCTCCATAGACAGCTCGCATATCCATTACATTCCTCACATTAGACCAGCTGATTCCCATTTCTTTCATGTATACTTTGCTAACAACGTGCTTCCAGTGTTCATAATCTGTAGTGAAGTCTAGTGGAGCTGGCTTCCCATAGATTCCCATTTGAGAGCTGTTTAGCCAATAGGGAGGTGTTTGAAGCCTACGAGGCCAGCTCACGGGCCATTTGCTCCCTCTCTCAACCACATTGGTCGGCACTTTATGCATGCATGCTTGTAGCGGTACATACCAGGCTGCATTTGAATCATCGTTGTTTTTACACATAGGAGGCTTCTTGTGCTTTCGTTTCTCATAGCACTCATTAGTAGTAGGTTTCTGGTAGATGGCAGCACCAATACCATTGAGTTTATCCTTGTTGATCGTCACAAGTTCCCAGCACATAGATTTTGTCAGTGCGGACATTTCTACATAACTCAAAACATGTCAGCGTCAGTGGTACAAACAAAACAAGGAGAACACTTTTATAATTCAAACCATACCTTTCCATATTTGGACATCTTCTTCAAGCTTCTGGTAAACTGGTGTTGCTGACCACACAAAATAACCTCCTGGTCTAAGCATCCGGTTAAGTTCCAGAAGAAGCATGCCACCATCATTGTGCCAGGGGACTCTACAACGTGCGCAGTGGATAAGGTCAAACACTCTGCTTGGGAATGGTAATCGCTTAGTGCCCATCACCGCAGAGATTGCTGGAATCTTCCGTTCAAGAGCAAACTGAACTTGAGCTTCATGTTCATCTTTTGGTGCAAGAGACATTGCTATAACATCTCTTTCAAAGAGGAAACCACCAAAGCTCGCCACCCCACATCCAACATCCAGTACAACCCGAGTACTTTTACCCCACGCAATGTTTTTTACAGACTGCCATAGAGAAAAAGAAAAGATGCATTAGATTTAGGGTAATTCTCATAAATAGCACTTTTTTAATTTTGGTCGCAAAAATAACATTTAAAGAAAAAAATCTCTACACTAGTATTTTGTTAATCAATAAAAACATTTAATTACCCTACATCCTAAATCTAAATATGTACAGGTATATAAATTTTTTTATTTTTTTTATTTTTCAGTGAATGTTATTTTAAAGATTTTTTTACTTGTGTGCTATTTTGAACAAAAAGTTGGTTTAGTGCTTTTTTAAGGGTATTTATCTTAGTTATACTTTATATATTTGCTTAGTGCAGTTTTAAATGTCATCCTGAAATCAAGAGATCAGTTCACCTGCTGAAGAAAATCTATATAATGAAGAGCTCCATGGATGAACTGTGTTCCACCACCAGGAAACGTCAAGAACTCGCCAGTGACCTTCACCCAGTTCTGATGCCCTTTCACCTCTGCTAGCTTTGTGTGTGGGACATTGTGATACCATATCTACTAGATCACAAGTAAGTCAACATTTGTCTATTTCACATTTAAAAAAAAAACTTATTTGGATTCGTATCATGTACCTTGTCTCTGCTTTCAGGCCACTTGATGGACTCCTTATACCCTTCTGGGAGAGAGACAAGACAAGTTGGTGGGTCTTCTGGGCAATGCCTCTCTCTATGCTCAAAATGTCCTCTACTTGTCAGTTTCTTTATAGCTTCTTCGTTGTCTAGGCATGGTATATAATCATAAGCTGCAGTTGCATTGCACAACTCCCATGCTTTTCCAGTCATTATACTATCTGCATTGTTTGATTCAGATGTCTGTCTTTGTTTCTCGTCCTTAGACTCTGTTGCTTGACTCTTCCATGACTTCTGTGATTCTGCAGATTCTTTTGGTATTCCAGAACCAAACCCGCTCGCTCCTGCGCCTTCTTGTTTTTTCTCATCTTTTTGCTCTGCTTGTTGCTGCTCCACGTTTTCTTCCTTTGTTGTGCTTTGTTCGTCTTGTTGTCCATTCTCATCCTTCATGTTCTTCTGCTCCTTCACGTTTTCATCATTAACCATGTTGTTGTTCTCCATGTTTTGCTGTCCGCTCTCTTCCTTCCCTAAGTTTTGATCCTCTTGTTGTTGTTGTTGTTGTTGTTGTTGTCCGTTTTCTTCATTCTTTGAGTTTTGACCCTCTTGTTGTTGTTGCTGTCCGTTTTCTTGATTCTTTGAGTTTTGATCCTCTTGTTGTTGTTGCTGTCCGTTTTCTTCATTCTTTGAGTTTTGATCATCTAGTTGTTGTTGCCCGTTTTCTTCATTTTTGGAGTTTTGATCCTCTTGTTGTTGTTGTTGCTGTCCGTTTTCTTGATCCTTTGACTTCTGTGAAGCATATCTCTTCCCCACCTCCAAAGGTAGTTCTTCTTTGGTCGCATCTGTATACGTCACGTCAGTATTAGAATCCTGATCTTGCCCTTGTTTCACGTCCTGCATGTCTTTTCCTTGTACATTCTCTTGCTCTTGTGTCCCTTTGTTGTTACCTGGTTGACTCCCAGCGTCCTCTTCACGTTGTTCCTTTTGTTCTTTCTCAAACTCTTTAACAACTTCTTTCACTTGACCCTCATCGTTCTTCTTATTCTCTTTCTCATTGTTCTGTTGTGTCTCGGTTTCTTGTTTTTGATTCTGTCGCTCTCCCTCATCTCCTGCCTTTGAGTTTGTCTTCTCTTTTGCTGACTTTTGTTGTTCGTCTTCAGACTTTACGGCATCATCTGGAAGCTTTCCTGGATTGTCCTGAAACGTTGGATGCTCATCAGACTCCGGTTTTGTTGGTTCGGGTTCTTCGTTACCGTTTGAAGAGGCAGACACATCACTCCTCTCCGTCTCTGCGATGACCGTTCGAGTTGTAGCTTGTGTGATCTGTGACGGAATAAAGGAATTGGTAGAAAGCATCCATACACCAACGACACATAAAGCTACAAAGACGACCATTGTAATAGTCGATGCATAGGACGATGTAGAAGTGCGTTTGTTTCCACGTCCTTTTCCGAATGCCATTTTTACTGTTTTATTGTATTGTTTGTGGAGAGAAAGAAAGAAAAGATGGAGAAGAGAACAAATAAATGAAGGAGTAAAATGGTAGTTGAAAAAAGTAAAAATAGAAGAGAAAAAGAGAGGTTGTAAAGACACAAGACTGAATCAAAGATCCTATAGAGTCGGACATGGGACTTTCAGTATCATATCTCTAATTTTAGTTTATGGTCTTTGTGTCTCATGTTTGTCTATGGAGAATTCAAACCATAAAATGATGTGCTGCTAAACGGTAACCTCTAGTTAAGGAAATGTTAAAACATAATGACAACTAGATTTTTACCCGCACACCCGTGCGGGTGTATTTTTAAAAAAAATATGATGCTATTTGTTTTTTATGTCACTATTTAGGGTTGGGTAAAAAACTCGAATTTGAAGAATCGAACCGATCCTAATCCGAATAAGTAGTACTAAATCCAAACCAGAATTGATTATCCGAATTATTCAAAATTTTGGTATTTGAAGAATTGAAACCTAATCCGATCCGAACCGAATTATTTTGGGTATCCAACATAGATTTATATACTTATATATATTAATTATTTTTATATTTAATATATATCAAAACATCCAGAATATATATGATACTTTTAAGTTTGCATAAATGCTTGAAAATATATACAAATAATTAAACGTAAATATCTTAAATAGATAAAAAAATACTCAAAACTCTAAAAATACTTAAATAATTATTAATTCTCTATCCAAATATTCAAACTAAACCTATTTAAATTGGTTATCCAAATCAGAACCAAATTCTCAAAGATCTGAACTGAACACGAAATCCCAAAAAGAGCCGAAAACGAATCCGAACGCCCACCCATAATCACTATTATATATATATATATATATCCATATATGTGTTATCATAGGTTACAAAATATGTGTTAACATATAATTAATCGTATTTTATACGTACCATCAAATAAGTTTTCTTATAATTAATAATATTTTATACGTACAATCATATAAATAATCACATATATTATATTTTAAAATTTAATATGAAATATAAAAACCATAATTTAAGTTGGTGTTTGAAATTGGGCTTTGTATTGTATTTTTATTATGTATATTGAAAACATTTTTATAATAGTTATTGGAAAATATGTTAGTAAAAATCAAATTTTGAATATATGTATATTTTTGAATGAATTTTTGATATAAATCAAGTTTAAATTATTATTTTGATTTGAATATATATATCAAGTAACATAGACCCATTACTTTTTAATATAATGTAATGGACTTTAAATTTTTTTTAGTAGCATAAGCTCATTATTTTTTTTCTAACTTACTACTATCTATGTTTCCAAACAGTACTATTTTTTTAACTATTATTCAATGTGCCAAACAATTTCATTTTGTACTTGAGTTTTAATAAGATAGATATTGTTTCTTTTTTCTACTGTTGGCATAGCCGCATAGTATTATAACGATTTCTATTTACCAATAAATAGATTCATTCTGAGGTTTCTTTCAAGTTAGAGATGCATTTATGGATTCTGTTTTCTTGCGATTTTTTTTTCTGTTTTGTTGGTTATCTATGGTCAAAATATGTAAATTAAGCTTTTTAAGAAATCACAAAGTGAGGCCAGTTTTGAAAAAAAAAAAAATCACAAAGTATTTGTTAATTGTTTGTTCGGTTTTGAAACCAGTTTTTTGTTCTGTAAAAATAAAAGAATTTTAACCGTATTTTTTTTGAAACACTGTTATCTTGTAGCACTGAAATCCTTTGCTTGTATTGGATTAAATATGTTCTATTTACTTTAAACTTTTAATTAAGCAACGCCAAATAAATCATATGAAATTATAACTAGTGACCATAGCTTAGAGTCTAGTGATGCTTACTAATGTTGTTATTGTGTCATCATCTTAACTTAATTTTCTGTTAAGAATTTGGGCTGTGATCTTGTGGAGCGCGCTCTTATGGGATGTGCAGTGTGATTAGATTTTATTAGGTTTAGTTAACCATATAGTCGATGATATATATATATCATATATGATACAGTTGTGCTTAAATTGGGTTTGTTGTATAACGTAAGAGTTGGATAGGTAGAATATCATTGCATAACTGGAGCACCAATATCCCCATTGATTACAGGATATTGTTTTAGTTTACTAATACTTGATCACCTTCTTAATTTCAGTCGCAAATTCAAATGCTTTAATATTTTACTGCTGGTTTT
This sequence comes from Brassica rapa, assembly GCF_000309985.2. Lineage (NCBI taxonomy): Eukaryota > Viridiplantae > Streptophyta > Magnoliopsida > Brassicales > Brassicaceae > Brassica > Brassica rapa. The sequence continues at coordinate 32,913,836 of NC_024803.2, read as the reverse complement.
GAGATACTATTAAAATGAATGTGTACAATAGTGTTGTGGACCTTGAGGTTTGTAAATCGTAATAAGTTTCCGAGTACAAGACATCAAATGTACATATAAGTAAAAACATTATTAGCTAGAAAATATTATAACTTGTGGGTTTACTAAAAAATATATAATTTGCTACATAATTAAAGAAAAAGTGGGATACGGCACGGAGTAAAAGTCGGAGTGAGAAGGCCGATGGGACGGCAGCACTATTTGAATGGACCAATTCGATCGATTATATAATGTTCTCACGCAATCCACAAATTGCATTAGGCATTTAGCTTCACCAACTCCATATAATAGTATCGAGTGTTTTTTGGTTGATGTCAGTTAATCTTATATCAATAGTTATGGACCTTATGGTTCGAACACTCCACGACTAGATCAAAGTCAGATAGCAGACAATGTGATGAGGCTCAAATCAGATCTTTTCTCTTCCACTTTTACCCATAATTTTTTTTTTCGAAACACAAAAGGGTTTATTTGCTTTTAAATAAACATAATGTAGCTCAAGAAGGCTAAGTTAAAATAATGTGAAACTAGATAGTTCGGCCATAAATCACATAAATTGAAGAGAATAAGAAGAGGATTTATTTGTTTTTGAATGAGGCAAAACCGCATTGATTGATGAAAAGCATAGGAATGAAGAGTAAATATGTCGTTCTAACCACACAATAATCTGAAACTGATGCTACTGCATTCCACTTCCACATAAACATTTCTAATTCTAAAATCCATCATGAGAATCTGCAAAACATCTCACAGTATTATATATATATATATAGGTCTGTGTGTGTGCAACACATCTACATGTGCATGCAATATACATTACACATAACTATAAATATAAAACATGTGTGTATTATATATATGTAAAGCTTACATGTACGTATTGTTATTTATGTAGAATAAAGAAACGTACACATATACTCAATTATGATTTTTTCCAAAGTAAATAGCGTTATGATACTTTCATGCAGTCAGAAGAAAAAGATACCTGCTATTACTCTTACAAAATTGATTAACTCATTAAATTACATCAAAGTTTATAATTTCATTAATTAAATTAGAAACGATTTAAATATTTTCTTATGAATAGTGACATTCGGATCATTTTTTGACAAATAAACAGATCATTAAACGACACCACTTTTTAGAAAACAGAGAAATTTATTAGGAGTATTTTCGAGTCAACACATTCTACATGAAAGAATAAAGAAAACATTATTGTAAAATTAAACTTAAAAAATGCTCATTAATCAAATGACTAATGCAAAGGACGGATGATTTATTAATTAGGTTAGACAACGTCCATTGTAGAACGCACCCTCATGTCACATCTCTACATGTCGCTCTTCTAACATACAAATATATACTCATCTTGTCACTTTCTCTGATTATATCACATGTCAATTATGGCACATATGAATTACTACTAGTAATAAACAAATAATAGAATTTGAATATCATTAAATGCATGGATGGGCACAGGCCATATCATAATCGCAGTAACTGAAACCATGGCTGAAGAAACTAAATTGTACGTATAATATATACAACACATATTTAACGATTTTTCTATTGGTTACTGGATAGAAAGTTGATATAAAGATAAGGAACATTATCTCCGGATTCTTAGGTTACGTGTGACACAAACAAGAAACAGACACATTAATGAAACAAAGATTCAGACAACAAGGGCTATAATGTGCTCCCATCATTTTAATGACATTATCCTCACGAAATCATTATAATACGAAGATTATATTATTTGAATTAAATTTCCGTTTTAAAAACCCTAAAACTGCAACAACTTTGAGTGTCCAGAAGAAGCATAAACAGACAATTAACGGTTTTAAAACCCTAATATCATTCTAAGAATTAAATAGAGTTACGTTGCATTATGTCAGATTTCCATCATGATCTTGGGTTGGGAAAGAATTGTGTACCGGCCATGAAAGTGTTGATCGGAGTTGGATAAAGAGCGGCTGGATCAGTGTAAGCCGCGGAGGAGCCGCCAATACCACCAGCGTTTGGAGTGGAGGAAGAAGCGGTTGCAACCGTCACAGATCCAGCTGTTATGAGATTCATCTGCTGAGCTCCTCCGCCACCAGAAGAGCTCTCACCAACGTTGTAGCCACCGCCACCAATACTTCCAGGACCGTTGTCGTAGAGAATGCCTTTAAAAACGTGACCACCGATGCTTACAGCTGTTTGGTAAGCAAACTCTTCTTCTCCGTCTTCCACTGAGCTCACTCGCACACATCTAAACACTGCCGGTGAGCTCACCTCCGCTGGGAAATCTCCAACCTCCAAACCTAAATTATATTAAAACAATTGACAAAAAAAAAATACATTAAAACAAAGTAAAAGTTTTTATTAGAGATTAATCGCATGTTTGATTATTAAATAGGAGTATATAATAAAACATTAGTATTCATATATTCTTTGAAAATTTCAGTCACAAGAAAAAAAATATTCTTCGAAAATTCAGGTCACGGAAAAGAAGGTGCAGGGAATTAAAGAAAGAATACAGATTTCAACATCGATGAGAACAGCTTGTTCCTGTCAATCTAATCGTCAGTGTTTACTCCAAAACAGTATTTTCATAAATCAAAACTAAATTACAAATATTTATATATTTATGCGTGTGTATATAAACTTATCTCTTTCAAGAAAACTTATACAAATAGGGTTTTATTTGGTTTTGAAGGCTGATCCCAATCGCTACTTCAAATTATAACAACTGCAATATTGCATTTCATTATTTCCTTACATATCTAATAATTTACTGATATTTATATTCTATATACATGTATAGTATACCTGAAGCGTTGTGATGAGTAGGTACGCGAGTGCAGACAAGAGACGAAGAAGTTGCCGGTAAATTTTCCCGTAGGCGTTTCGGTACGCCGCTATCACCGCGTGGCAGGTGCGTTTGAGGCTGAACCGTGCCTAACTGCTGTTGTCTCTCACGGCGTTTGGCGGCAGGAACCCACGTGCTCCTCACGTGAGTAGGACACTGGAAGCCACGGCTCTTGCAGCAAGTTCGACACCTAACGTGAGCGCAGTCTTTCTTGGCCTGATTCCCACAGTCTTGACAGCTCACACCGGTTCCTCCTCCTCCGCCGCTTCGCATCATCATGAGTGCCGCCGCAGCCGTTCCTCCGGCGCCGGCGTTTGAAGTTTCGCCGGAGATATTGAATTGGCTATGGCTGCTTGGTCCTACTCCTAAACCAGCGGCGGAGGAGTATAGATCCAACCTTTGCTGATGCTGTTGATGCTGGAACATGATTTCTTGCTGGTTGTGGTTTTGCCATAGCTCAAGGGTGCCTAAAGCAGCAGCGTTTGAAGAGGAAGGAGCGTTCGCGTTTGCGTTTGCGTTTGCGTTGACGTTAGGGTTTCTGTACCAAAGCCAAGAGTCAGATACAGGCGGAGGAGGATTCGTGTTGGTCCTGTGTTCTTCTTGACCGTTTCCTCCTCCGCCTCTGCCTCCTCCACCGTCTAACGAGAAAAAACCCGCCATTCACCGGCAACACCACCACAACCACTACCCATACCACCGCTCTCCAATCAGATATTTAGAAGAAAAAAATGAAACAAAAAGACTCTCGCTCTAGATCTTTTTTAACTTTCTCGCTTAGATCTTTGAGACTATAGGGGAGAGAGGAAAACTAGGGTTTAGGTAGAGAGTTCATTCTCTCCGGGTTTGTAGTGTTATTGAAATTGAAGTTGAGTACAGCTTTTAAGGGTGTGGTAAAAAGGCAAGCTCGTTTGTCGGTACGAGAGAAGAGAGAGTATTTAAGAAACACACAGAGAGAAAGAAGAAGGGGAAGAAAGAGAGAGATCAGAGAGAGGGTTTCATGGCCTTTCTCGCGCTCTGCAACGCCGCCATAACCTTAATATCTCTCTCTCCACTCTGCTCCTCTAATTTAATTCTCTGTCTCCTCCTCTCTTTTCCTTTGTTTTCTAGATTTTGCAAAACATCTTTTTTCTTTATTTTTGTTTTACACCTCTCACTAGTCACTTCAAAATTGCCACACCCGCTAGAACATTAATCTCTTATCGTTGATCGTTTATGATCCAACGGCTATTGTTTTGTCACGTCGGCACCAATGGTATTTTTCTTCTTTGTCGTTTCTTCCCGGAAACCCGTTGTTTCTTTCCCCTTTTCTCTTACATTTTGCAAATTTTTATATGTTTTGTTTTGTTAAAATGAACTAACTAGTCGTTATAAAAAAAAAAGAACTAACTAATTATCCTTAAAGGAGTAAAATTTTCAAATGATCATCCCATGAATTCTAAAAATATTATTCGTAAAAATTTCAAACTTGATAATCGAAAAGCATGTTCATCCCAGAAATTTAAAAGAACTAGTATCTAGTATTTTAAAACTAATAATAATAATAATAATAATAATAATAATAATAAGCATGTGAAAATAGTGAAAGGTTTTCGTTTGAGAACTTTTAAAATACTGGTGAGACTTTCAAATGACATATGACATTCATTTAAATAATATTTATATATATTTATATCATTACACTATTATTTCTTTTCTTAGAAACTTTAACTGTTTTTAGCACTGAGAGCATGAGCATCAGTGAACCCCCCCTTTGGGGTTCACCTTCTTAATTTTTTATTATTAAAGTTTTTCTTTTTTTCATTTTGATTTTTTAAAAAAAAAAAAAAAAAAAAAAATTGACCAATCGCGGGCCGCCACGTGTCGTGGGGCCCGCGCTACAGTGATGAACTTTAGGAGAGAGGGTATCATGCAGAAGAGGTGAGAAGGGGTGAGTTCATCACTTTTGCTTTTTTTAATATTTTTTTTTCTCGTAAAACGTGTGAACCTCCCTCTTGAACCTCTAATGCTCTTGCTCTGAGGCAGTCCTAAAACTAAATGTATCTCAATTATCTAATAAAAATTAACATATTTTACTAGCTAATTATTAAATATTAGATGAACAACTCAAAATTAAGTTTTTCTATGTTTTATTTTGGCTTGTTTTTTAAAATTTATTTTTATATTAGAGTGTTCTTAGTCTAATAATTTATCATATAAGTTTCTCAAATTTGAGATAGCCAATCAATTTTAATTTTACATTATGAAACCCCATTTAGTTCCTACTAATGACAAGCTCTTATGGTGTCACAAATCTATTTTTGACTATCCTAAGATAGTTTTATGATTTTAAATAAAGATAGTTGTATATTCTGTGACCTATTAGTTAGACCTCCTAACCATGATCTAGAACTGAGTACGAAACCTTGTCAAAAGCCCCTTATTTTAGCAAATGTGAGATCTGTTTTTTTATCTAACGGCTTAGCAAATGTGAGATCATTGGTAATCAAACCTTTCAAAACAATTATTAGTGGACGAGGTAGCGCATATACTAACAATGAGGGTTAGTTAAATCAAGGTTTCGAAAATCCTCAGCAAGAAGATAAACATGTGGACTAAATAAGTCACTACTTATTTAAAAATGGCAATACATTGATTACTATTATTATTATTATTATATTGTTCAGATTATCCATATGCCCATAATCTTTTGAAGATATCAATTTAGGTGCAGATTTGCACCTGTGGCTTAAATTTAGTGTATAAAGTTTTAGCTGGAAAGCAAATGCTTTTGTCCATGTTTCCGAGGAAACAAAACTACTAGTATGCACACATTTATGTACAAATTAGAAAATGTACCCTCTCTTGTAGAGACAAACGGACGATTCTATTGAGGTGCGGTGCCCTATGTTCCGCATTATCTTTGTATGAATACACAGTCATATACAGACAAACACATGTCTCTATGCCCGTGCCGTGAGCATCATGCTTCCTAATTAATTAATCACTGTAATTATAAATTCTTGAATTGCCTGAGAATAACGGCACAAACAATTATGTTGCGATAAATCAAAATCTAGAGAAATAAGCAGGTATGAGAGTCATGTAAACAGAGGTTAAATTGAAGATGGGACATTTAAAAGATTGTTTAAGTGGAGAGAGTTGACTAATTGGAGGGGGTAAATGGTAAACTTATGAATATTATACTCAAAAATGAGAATTGAGTGAATAGTTTCATTACAGGCTAAAAGCACCGACTCGCAGCCCTAAGCTTCGGTGATTTATTTACAAGTTCATTTATTAAGTTTTCTCAATCATTTAAAAAGCTGTACAATCAACGAATTACTGTTCTCACTAAAATAATTTGAAATATCGAAGGTCAAAGTCCGATTAATTTTCTAGAGAGACATCAATATGGATGACTTATCTAGGCTCGGATAGTAAACATAGTTTACTCATGGAACCGTGGAATAAATAGTCAAGTTGTGAAAAAATTAATTAAGCTGCGAAAAAAATTTAAACTAGCAAAATGGTAGAATACATATTAGATTGATTAAAATATTTTATTAAATAAAAAACAAATATCAATAACTAAAATAATTACTACAAATTTTTGAAAATAACTAAAATACTCTGTATTAAAAATATTTAGCTTATTTTTAATACAATTTTAATAATAGATTGCCATCTTATAATATTATAAAAATTATAGTATAGTTACAACACAACTATTTATCATTAAAAATTATTTTGCTATTTATTTAAAAATTTTAAATGGTATTATCATATAATTTAATATTATGTGAAATAGTTGATTTAATCAATAATCAACAAAAACTCATTTTTTCGCTTACTGAAATTTTTTTCTTCATATTTTGTTTGCAAAGAATTTTTTTTCATTCCACATTATTTTTGTGATTGGTAAAATATTTGCGTAATCGCATCTCAAATGCGATTCCACCATTTTTCAGGGTTACTAATCAAAGCCCTAGTTTCACTTTTTCCAATGAAATCTAAATTATAATTATATTTTCGTTTAACTAAGAAAATCTCCAAAAACACAGTACAATTTTGAATATGAAAATTTTAGTAAAATTTCAAATATGAAAAATCACTATTTAAAATTTAAAATTTAAAATTTCATATTTTTATTTACATGTTAATCTTTATAATAACATATCAAATTTATGATTTTAAATATTTTTCCGTGTATCGATTCATTCTTAAAAAATTTATATTTCATAAATATATTAAGTTTATTAAGTTCACACATAAACTAAATAAATAAATAAACTAAAATAAGATTTTAATTTTTTTAAACTAGATTTAAATAACAACAATATTAAAAAAAAGAACTTAACAAATGCCCTAGTTGATCATATGAAAGCATTACGGAAATAATTTTATAAAATAATATAATATTTTAATTATAATTTAATATTTAAATATGTATTTCTATTGAAAATTTTAAATTTTAGTGTAACATTCTATTAATTAATATTTATATAATATTTTATATATGTGATAATTATTTATAGAGTTTTATGTATTTAAATTAATTATGGCGAATATAAAAATCATAATAAATATAATTTTTAAACTAAACTCGAAGTTTTTTTTTGGAGAATAACATATTTAAACTTCAAATACAAAGTTTTTCAAACTTCAATATAGTGTTTTTAGATGCTCTAAGCAAAAACATTAACATAATTTCCAACGAATAACTTGTAATTAATAACATATATATAGATACATCTTTGGTTTTTCCTATTTAAATTTGAAGTAGTAATGATAAATTATAAATTTGAAAATTAAAATTTTTAATTTAATTTTATTAGTTTAATATTATAGAAAATAAATAATCACGTAAAATAATATATATATATATATATTGAATTTTAAAATATTTTAAATATAGGGTTTTTTTGCAAATATGACTCAAAATTCAAAATCAAACACAAAATTAACTCATGATTTTTTTAGAACTTTTATTTGTCCTATTTACCCAAAAAGTGTATATTATTTACGAAAATGCAATTATTATTATTATTTTTTTCAAAAATAAGTTTTTTTACTTTCTCATCCTCATCTTCTTTAGGTATTTACAATATTGTCATTTTCATCAATACACCAACCACCTTGAACAACCAATTTGAATCTCTTAATGCACCTAAAAATCAATTTTGACTCTTTCTATCTTATTTCTTAAGAACTAACAACAACATCTCTTTCACTTTATCTCTATATTCATCCACAAGATTTTGATTCTAAATTTTTTAAGGTTCATAGAACCATTCAAGCTCATGATTCATGGACATTAACAAGTAGGTTGCTTTGGTGGTGAAGTATTGTGTGGTATTGTGTGGTTGGATAAGCTAAACAAGTTATCTCACTGGTTAAAGCTATGAAATCAATTTTTTTCCAGATCTGTGCGTCAGAAGACTTCTTCTCGTCGGAGAAGACTTACACTGAAGTCTTCTATTCAATGCATAGGTTAGTTTCACAATTGACTTTATGTGTGTCTTTTATAGATGACTTCTCTCGAAGTCTTTCGGTTTTCTTTGTTTTAATAAAATTTAGAGAAGACTTTAAGTCGTCTAGGATAAAAAGGTTAGTTTTGGATTTAACCGAATTGTGTTAGAAATTTGACTTTTCCTAGACGACTAATACGGAAGTCGTCCAACACAAAAATAAAAATTAGATATTTAATTTTTACTAGACGACTTCCAAGTAAGTCATTTCAGGCTACTTTTGCAACAGAAAAATAAAATTTAAATATTTAATTTTATGAGGACGACTTCCATGTAAGTCTTCCGGTAGATGAATTACACGGAAGTCTTCCAAGATTTTATTTTCGAGATTTTGGTCAAACCTTGGTTATTACAGAAGACTTATGTGTAAGTCTTCTATCGGAAGACATACATAGAAGTCGTTCGGATAAAATAAAATATTTAAGTTTTATTTTTCAATTACAGAAGCAACCTGAAACGACTTACATGGAAGTCGTCTAGAAAAAAAAATCTAAATTTTATTTTTCTGTTGGACGATTTTCGTGTAAGTCGTCTAGGAAACATCAAATTTCTCACACAATCCGGTCAAATCCAAAACTAATATGTTTATCCTAGACATCTTCTAAGTAAGTCGTCTACGAAAAGACAAATTTCTGACACATAAAGTCAATTGAAAAACTAACCTATGCATTGAACGGAAGACTTTTATGTAAGTCTTCCGGACGACTTCCCTGGAAGTCCTCTACGTCAACATTTAATAAATTTTTATTTTCTCTAAAACTATAAAGATTTTTGAATATTTTCCTTTTAATTCATGTATATTAGTCAATATTGGGGATCCTGAATGAAATTCATAACTTAATTGGTGATAATTATGAGGTTAACAACATTAATGCTTATTAATGTTTATAGCTAATGAGAGAATATTTTCCTAGAAGTCTTCTACGTTAGTTCTTGTAAAACTTGTATTTTCAACTTTAAGATATATATTTTCTAACTTTCAAAAGTGTTAAGTAACTTCAAGAATATCAAGTCATATGGTTTAATGTGTTTTCTTAGATCATAAGATATACTTTTTAACTTTCATGAAATTTGAAATTTTAATTTTCATTTAAAATTTGAGATTCCCGCTTAAATTTCCCTTTTATATTTAAATTTCCTGTTGAATTTTAAGTCTTCCGAAAAAATTTCTGAAAAGAAGTCTTCCGGAAGACTTCCTAAAAGACTTCTAGTGAAACTGTTATAGGTTTGAAATAATGTAATTTTTGATCTTTTGTGAATTTGACTAAGTTTTCTTAAGAAGATTTCTCCGTTAGTTGTAGTAAATTTGACTAATTTTTTGTGTTATTGTGTTTAACATAGAAAAACTTCAAAAATAAGGTAAGAGTTTAAAACAACCAAAAGAATTTTCAAAAGTTAAGAGCTTTAAGCAAAATAGGTTACCAAATAAGAAAATATGATTTAAAGATCTACATTTAAAGGAATGGAAGATGAAAACCATGTAATAAAAAACCTACAAAAACAAAATAAATCAATGAGAAGACATAAAATAACTATAAATTGATATAATGATTGATGTTTTTAAGTTCAAAGAGATTAGACAGATGTTGAAAAGTTTTAGAATGAGAAACATTACACTTTTTGTTGCAGTCATTTGAGAGAAAGAGAGATAATGTGCAAAAAAACTTTATAAAGAGACACAAAAATTTTAATAAGGTTAAATTTCTTTTGATTGAGAAGACTTTCCAATAAGTATTCTAATAGAAGAGTTCCTAAGAAACTTACTTGAAAGTCTTATAGAAAGTAAAATACTTTTAGCGGGAAACTAAAATATTTTAGCAGAAAACTAATCACCAAAAGACTTCCTCAAAGTCGTCTAGACCCGAAATACAAATCCTAATCTCAAATAATTAATTAAATAGAAACAAACACTTCATTAAACTTAAAAAATGTTTAATATACACAAAACTAAACACATATATGTCAAATTTTAATTTTTCAAAAAAATGTTAAACTTCCAAAATCTAACCCTAAGAATACATATAATACTATAACATATGTTGCCAAACCCTAAATCAAATAATATTATGACTCACTACTTTCACTCATCTATGTTGAAAACAATTCAATTTTATTATATTTTAATTTATATCAATTACAACTGTTTATAATTACATGATTTCAATTTTTTCCCTATTAAAATATTTTTTACAAAATTTGTAAATTATTTTTAAGATATAATATATGAGAAGACAGGAAACTTAAAGAACCTCAGAACACTTACAAAATCTTATAAGACATTACGGGGTTATATTTGTAAAAATAAATTATGGTTTTTTGTTTGGTCATAAAGAGTTTGTTGTAATTTCACTAGTCTTTTGTGTTATTTTTGAATTTGATTCAAGTTGGAATACTTTTGGAGTTAAAATCAAGTTTTGAGTCATATTTAGTAAATTCTCCTTACATATATGCGAAGAAAATGAAATATATATATTTTTTAAAAAAAATTAAAGAATAAGTTTTGTAGTCTTTTTTGAGGAAGTAAAAACAGTATTGTTTGTTAGAAAAATCTTATTGGCTCAGTGTTATGCTATCCTAAGACTATTCTGCCACCAATATACAACTGTATACTATAATTATTTAAATTATAACAATCGATCGTTTTTTTCAATTTGAGACAATGGTTTTTATTCCTTTATTATCAAATTAGATTTATGGATTTGTATATCCCTCGTAAGATAGTTTTATACTTTTGGTGAATTAATTTTCTAATATAATGAAATATATTAGATTAGATTTGTGAAAATTAATTCACCAAAACTCAATAAAAGTTTTTCACTGCCTAAAATAATTTTTAAATGCATGGAGCATTTAAATACACCTGTCTTAAGTCCACATTATACAATAGTACTCCAGACCAAATTCCAGAATAATGCATGTGACTCATAGAAGTTGGATACATATCCCTTATATATTAATTGAGAAACATTATAACATTTAAAGTGTAGCCACGTGTCATCACCAGAATGAAATTCAGAATCCTTTGAAAATATGTTGGTCCAATTAAGTATATATTATATTTTTTATTAAACTAATCATAAAATTAACTAAAGTGTACACTTTTACTATTTTTTTTTCTTTTCTTAAATAAAAGCTACGGAATTACCAAATATGACTAATATATATATATGACAATTAATGATTCTAATAATAAAGATTTGATAACAATTTATATCTCATCTATCGTTTTTGCTTAATTTTATATTATTAAAATAAATTAAACAATCAAATTAGCTATAAAATTAAAATATAGATTTTTTCGTATATGTTATATTTTGATTTTTTTTAAAACGACAAAATTACTAAAACTGTTAAAATTATTATGTTAAAAATTAATGATTAATGGTTTAACATCATATATATATTTATAGAAAAACATTTAAAAAGTTTAGAACATGTAGTTTGTAGAAAAATATCATGCTGAGTTGTTACATAATCAGAATGTTAATTTGTTTACGTGGTGGCTTGAAAATAAATTGAGAATTTTGTTAGTTCAAAACTAAATTATTAGGGAATGTTATATTATATAGTATGTCTATTATAGACCATTCATTTATCAAATTAAAATTTATTATATATTATTTCATTAAATAAAACCTACGAAATTACCTAATGTGATTATGATATATATAGTAGTTGATGATTTTAAATAATGAAGATTTGCTAATAATCTGTATACTTTCTATAATTTTTAGTTAACTCTTTATTATTAAAATAAATTACACAATTACATTAATCATATATTAAAAATTTAGATTTTTTTTGTATATGTTGTATTTTGAATTTTTCAAAACGAGTATAAATTACTAAAACTGTTAAAAATCTCACATAAACTTTTGGGATCAATGTTTAAATTTTTTTTCTATAGTAAGATACAACGATAATAAAATCATATAAATAAATAATTTTATTTTAATAGGTGTTTATGTATAGATAAATTTAATTATATATCATATACAATAGATAATATTGATTGTTTTAATTTATTTATCCTAAAATGATTACGAATAAACAAGAGCGGTTATTTGATTTCTAAATATCAGGCCAAAATAAAAAAAGAAATGAAAATAAACTCAAAAATCAATATTTATATCGAGCAATAACCAAAATGACACAAAAAAAGAGAAAAATATCAAAGATAGATAGGATTGGCACGTGAACGTAAACTTCTCATAACCATCATTAACTTTTAAATTGCTAAATCATGATATAAAACCGAGGACATAGTTTCATTATAACAAAATAGTAGGCTTGAGATTCTTCGGCCTAAACGTTAGGTTTTTATGCGATAAATAATTTTTGACCTACAATATTTTAAAAAATGGGATCAATTCATTAGTAAAAAACTATGTAATTAACAAAAAAAATTAAAAATTGTTTAAGGGCCAAAATATTAATTTGATCAATAATATAAATTTCATTTTCCATACGATATTTTTTAAATAATTTTCATATAAATTTATACCTTGCGCAAAGCGCAGGTCTTATCCTAGTAATTCGTTTATACTGAAAAACCTAATTTAAGTCGTGTTATAAATATTTGATTATTCTTCAATTCCAGAAAGAATGTTTAGACTACTAAATTATTATGAATTGGTTATGTTAGTTTGAATTTTGAACGCAGAGTTTGATTAAAAAACAAATTGGATAAATGCATATAGGGATGGGCATTCGGGTACCCGTTCGGGTTCGGATCGAGTATTTTTAAATTTTTGGGTATTTTGGTATAGAGGTGTAGAACCCGTTCGAGTATTTTTGAACTTCGAGTCGGGGTCAGATATTTTTAGTTCGGATTCGGTTATTTCGGATCGGGTTCCGCTAGTTAGATTTTGAAAAAAATATATTAGATTTTTCATTTCTCAAATTTCTTGTATTTAAAAATATAATTCCCTTAACTAATTTTTTTTATTTTAATGGATTGAATGGTTAATAGATTTGGACATAACATTTTAAACTAAAAAAACAATAATTTGGTTATTATTCTTAAATTTTGGATTTAACTTTTTGTTAATTCTTGAAATAAAAATTTTGACATGTATTTTAAGTGAGTAGCCAATCATTTTTTTTCTTAATTGTGTGTATATCATATGAACTTAAAGTATGTGTAGTATCAATATAAATATTTTATATAAAATGAGAGATGTAGACTAGAAATATAAGATTAATTATACATATATTCGGTTATCTTCGGATATCCATTCGGATTTGGATATTACTCGTTCGGTTTTGGATATCCAATCTCTCCTAATTTAATACGCGTTCGGATATTTTGCTACTTCGGTTCGGATTTCAGTTCAAGTTTTTCGGATCGGGTTCGGGTGCAGCTTCAGATATCGGGTAAGGTGCCTATCCCTGCATGCACATATGTTAAATACAAGAAAGAAAATGAAAGAGTTAGTTAATGCACAATAGACATTTTACTATTTGAATTAACATAGATTTGAAGCCATTTTTACAATAAAGGAACAGCTCGTTCCGTTCATTTTTGTAGTTATACATATTAAAATATAATAAATATGTCTAGTAAAAGATAGAGTACTATTTATTTTTATTATACATTTTAATAATTATCAATCGATAATATTTTATCAATTCAATATTCTAATTAATATTCTTAAAAGCTTACAAATTGTTAATATTAATCAATGAAATATATTTAAAATGGAGAAAAACTATTTTTTTTTGTAAAATAAACCGGAGTTAATAAAATTATCTTTCAAGAAACTGATGAATTAGACTATATTTCAAAAACGCGGCGCACAGGACCGCATAGTCGCCGGAAATTCGCTCGTCGGCCTCTGTCCGCCGCGATTTGCTCTTTATCGAACAAAAAATTGGGATTTAAAAAAAACTCCAGATTTTGTTCAGTTAGACTTAGAAATCGAAGTAGATCTGTCTATTCTACCTATAAATACAAAAGAAAACGGAAGAAAACAATGAAAATAACAGAAAAAAATAAAACGGCAGCCATTATTAAGGTTAGGGTCGCAGGCACATGAGGAAGAAGATGAATATGAAATGACTATTTTACCCTCATTAATGCTTTAAAGATAAAAACCAATTAAAAGCAAACTCTCTGGTTTGAACCCGGATGCATTATATATATAAGTAAGGACCACTAACCACTGAACTATCAAAGATCTAATGGTTATACTTAAAATATCTAATATATATATATATATATATATCTAAGCTCTAAAACTAGGCCCCGATTAATCCCCGCATATTCTCCGATTTTCTCGTTACGCGCTAGGCCCGGAGTTACCGTCCGACTAGCGCCTAGCGTAGTTTGGAACAAGGCATTATACTACTAGTAGTAGTAAATAAAAATGGACAAACTAAATTAGACTTATTTCCTTATTTAATAGAGAAGGATGGGAATCAGAGTTGACGTGGAGGGGAAAAAGAGAGGGAGTGAATGATAAGAAGAGTGAGTCCCCAGAAAAAGGTTAGAAGCCACAGAGTCTTGTCTCTTCTCGAGCCCTGTGTTGTGTAACTTGTCTACCTCCTTTTATGTTCTTTTAATTCTTAATTTCCTAAAATTAATTCTCACAAGTATACGTATGTGCATCCATGACGACATTAACCACAATCAACTATATGCCTCTACTCGCCAGAATAAAAGTTATTCAAGAATTGTGGAATTTTCGTGAATCTAATTTAGGGTTTAGGTTACTCAACGTATTATTCCAATCAACGAAATAGTTGTTCGTTGAAACCAAGATACCAGCATATTTCTAAATAACAATGCACATTATTTTACCAAAAGAAAATTTACACTATATATTCTTATGTGAAGCATTTATTTAAGTGTAGAGAGAGATTTTGGAGTATAGTGTTTGGTGGCCTCTCTTCACTGCTACTTAACAGATCTTTCTTACAGAGATAGGGAGATAACAGTGTTTCTACAATGAGCCATGCTTTCACTGTCATATCATTTATTGCTCCCTCACATCCATTTGCTGTTTAAATATAATAATTCCACACATTTTTCTTATAATTTTAGAACCAAAGAAGCAAAATAAGAAAATATAGGTGGTTACTTTATTTTATGTTTTCTTTCCAATGCAAAAGCCAATATATAGAAAAAGCTTTTCGTTTTCCTACATTCTCTTTGGTGCAAGAGTAGTTATTGTACAGAGAGAGAGAGAGAGAGAGAGAGAGAGAGAGAGATAGAGAGAGAGAGAGAGAGAGAGAGAGAGAGAGGAGAGAGAGAGAGAGAGAGAGAGAGAGAGAGAGCGAGAGAGAGAGGAGAGAGAGAGAGAGAGAGAGAGAGAGAGAGAGAGAGAGAGAGAGAGAGAGAGAGAGAGAGAGAGAGAGAGAGAGAGAGAGAGGAGAGAGAGAGAGAGAGAGAGAGAGAGAGAGAGAGAGAGAGAGAGAGAGAGAGAGAGAGAGGAATGTAAATTTGCAAACTTGGTTAGTTTCTGTTATGTTCTGTTCCTCTGTCTTCTCTCTCTTTCGCTTTCCTTTCAATTCCATATCTAATCAGAAGCTGAAACTTCTTCACATGGATTGTGTTTTCGTTGGACCCACTTCGTATAGATACATACATTCGCATACGGGTATCTATATGTATAGATACTTTATATTTTCTTCATTTAAGAAATAAAAGGTATAAAACCAATAGAGTTTTTGTGGGTCCTGAAGGTTTCAAGCATGGCTTCTTACCATGTCATGCACATGCATACACGTATACTCGTTAGATACGCTTTGTCATTTGATTTTACGTTTCATTAGATACAACTTAATTATCAGCTTCTCTTTAACCAATAACAAAAAACTCATTAGCTTGTTATTGGTCTAAGGTATCGTGATTTTTCAACCATTCATTACTAGACCCAACTTATCATCACCTCCAATCAGTTAAAGTCTTTTTCTTTTTTGATGAACCCTATCGGATGATCCGGTCGGCCTCAGGAGGAATGCATTTAGTACTACAGAGTGGACTGGTTACCACACTGCCTAATCCGAATTTGAAATACCTTCTGACTAATATCAAGGAGTGAATCAATCATCTATTACGATGCACCATGTAAACCACTTGGACCGAAATCCAAGCCAAACTGGCCAAATGACTACATAGTTATTAGAAAAACATAGCTAAATGACTAAAATTTAGTGAACTGATAAACTATTGAGTAGATACAATAATCAATAAAAATTTGTCAACTCATCTTTTGTTTACGGAAAAAGATAAACAATAATCATAAAATAACATTAATTACCAGAAAAGACAAAAATTTTGACGTTCAGCAAAACCCTAAACTCTAAATTTTGAACATTAAACCCTAAACGCGGTCAGTAAAACCCTAGACCCTGAACTGCATGGTTTATGATTTATCCAATGGTTTATGATTTATCCAAGTGTCTATGATTTACCTAAAGGTTTAATTTTTAGAGTTTAGTATTTATGATTTAGGGTTTTGCTAACAGCGTTAATAACGTTAAAAAAATTCTCTTTTTATACATTCACTACTATATTTTTATTTGTTTTTATCATTTTTATTTCAAAAACATAATATGACTGACAAATTTTTTATTGGCTATTATTGTAGTAGTGAACCTCTAGTAGTGAACTTCTAGGTTCACATTAGAAGTTGAACCCAAGAATAATTCGCTTTAAGTATATCATTATTTACATATATATATGTAAATTTCGATTCTCAAAATTGTGGCAAATGGATCCATAACACTATTTTCTCATACCAATAATATATAGTTAGATGATCAATGACATCTCAAACACATACACACAGAGACACACACATACTATATATTTCTTATGTCAATATAAACACATACATCATATCCGATCAAGATGCATGTCTTGATCAATATTTGTAAACCGTTATTTTTAACGATCCAGATAGCATAATGAATATAGATATCATATCCTATATTATAGTCATGATTGAAATTGAAACCCAAAATTGTAGAGCATTTACGGTTGTTTGTTTGCATCTTGTTGTTTGAGTATCTCGAGGATGGGTACATGTTGTACTTGTACACATATACACGCTTAACAGTGATGGTTACTCGTCCATATTAGAAAAGACGGAGACAAACTAAACGAAATTAGTTTGGTCAACAGAGTTAAACCCACCAGTAAGCTCGACCTGAAGAAGCTGGACCATAGAATGTAGAAAAGATGGCAACAAGTGGATCAAATCGCCCGGTCTGATGATGGTTGATAAGAAGTCCCCACACTAGAAACCAAGGGTGTGGATCAAAGTTGAAAATCATATATACAGGCTGCAACAAAGGACCATTAATTTTTCCACTATTCTATTATTGTACCTTCTAAGGAATTACAAAACCCTAGCTAAAAATTTTACTAGGGAAAAAGAAAAATTAGGGATATACAAATCATACACATGAATGTTATTTATCTATGTATCCCTGACCACAGACTCTACGATTGTTTTTCTTCTTCAGTTAGACTAAGTGTTATAGTACGTATGGTATATGCATGGGAGAAAATGGTTTAGACTTTAGAAGATTTTATGAACTTAGATGACCAAAATAACTAAGGGAAATTGCATCCAGTAGACACAAAAAAAAACAAAATTCACTAACTAACTAAAAACACCCCCTCTCCTACTTTCTTTCCCTATCTCTCTCTACTCTCTCTTTAAAAATCTAATTTCACTTTTTTTTTTGGCTATTCAGCAAATAAGCCCAATAACTAACGTCTCAAGACATTTTTTTTCATACAATGCGCATGCATACAAACGTTGATAAGTTAACAGATTGGAGGCTAATTAGTATTTAATAAAATGTAGGAGTGGAGTAGATTGGATGATTTCGTTATAACTATACTCTCGATCTATAACTGAGGGTTTTTTCCGACAATTGATCAGTTTGATATAGGAAAATATATTAAAGTTCATGAATAAATGAAAGGGAAAAGGGGCTAAAAGGGAGAATGAAAATAGAGTAGTGCCCATATTAAGCAACCTCGTGAACCTCTTTGCATGCTTTTATTAGAAATATGCTTTTCCCGTCACCTTCTACGTTCCTAATTAAGTCTCTGTATTTGCATTTTCATTCTTTCACACCTAACGTGTTTACAGCTCTCTAAATATTGAGGTCGTTTGCCTTTTTTACCAAAAGAAAGAGACTTGCACAAGAAATATACGTATTTACTCTTTAACTTGGGTTTGAAACTTTTACCAAAAAAAAAAAAAACTTGGGTTTGAAACGAAAAGCATATGAGATATATTTCGCATGAAATTCGTTTTGTTGTAAACTGATGTTGTATATATTTTGGGTTAAATCGCCATTTGTAATTGTTTCATATTAAATCGTCTACCTGTATAATATTAAATTCATAGGGTATACACTTTTGTTTGTTGTTTAAACTACAAGTATAGGAATATTATTGTAGTAGATAATGATAAGATACATTCATAACGGCAATATGCAACATTCATGGATATATAAGAACAGTACTGGATAAGAAGATATAGCAAAATGATATTTGAAAGTGACAATCACTTTATTCCTGGATTAATTAGAGGCGCACAAAAAAATATCAATACATAATGGCAACAAACGTTTTGATTAGGGGTGGGCACTTTACCCGATATCCGAAGTGGCATCAAAACCCGATCCGAAAAACCCAAACCGAAATCCAAACCGAAATAGCAAAATACCCGAACGGGTATTGAATTAGAAGAGATTGGATATCCGAACCCGAACGGATAATACCCGAACCCGAATGGATATCCGAAGATAATCGAACATATGTATAATTAACCTTATATTTCTAGTTTACATCTCTCATTTTATATAAAATATTTATATTGATACTACACATACTTTAAGTTCATATGATATACATACAGTTACGTAAAATATGATTTGCTACTCACTTAAAATGCTTGTCAAGTTTTTATTTCAAAAATTAACAAAAAGTTACATTCAAAATTAAAAAAAAAAATTAAATTATTGCTTTTATAGTTTTTAAATATTATGTCCAAATTTATTAACCATTCAATCTATTAAAAAATAAATAATTAGTTAAGTGAAAGTTATATTTTTAAATACAATAAATTTGAGAAATGAAAATTTTATTTTTTTATTCAAAATCTAAATATCCGAACCCGATCCGAAATAACCGAATCCGAACTAAAAATACCCGAACCCGACCCGAAGTATAGAAATACCCGAACGGATTCTACACCTCTATACCGAAATACCTGAAAATCCGAAATAACCGATCCAAACCCAAACGGGTATCCGAACGCCCACCCCTAGTTTTGATGAAGCAGAAGTAAGCTCGACGAACACGAAAAACAAGAAAGCTGCTGACGAGAGCTGAATCTAAACTATCCATGTGGTTTTGGTCTGGTGGTAAAGGAGTTTCAGCTGGAATTTCCGGGGGTTCGATTCCCCTTAACCACCTGTTGACGTCTTAAATGGCAAGAAAACCAGGATTCTATGGACCTCTTGGTGATTAGTCATTAGACCTAAAATGTCTTTGGAATCACACCAAAATTATCAAAAAAAAAAGAGCTGAATCTAAACACAACTCAATGTATTTGTTTTGGATCGCACTTTCACAAAAAAATATATACATGGATATAGGTTTTCAAATTATGATATTTTTATTAAATTTTATAACAAATATCTGTAACCTCCAAAATCTCAAATCCGGTCATGATAAATTGATAATAATAGTTTCGTTGAAGTTTTACTTTCGAATGTAGATCTCTTATCGTACTACTACATTCCTGCTTGTATGGAATCTCTTCTTCATGAGGATTACTTGGTCTCATATGATTAATAAAATCATATTTGTTGTTAAAAAGAGATATGTTTCTAATATGTAATGATTTAATACTTCAACATTTAACATGCCAGAGCTTTGGGATGAATTACAAGGATTTGATCGCCATGATTAAGAAACCTAAAGTTTGGCCAAGTTTTGCAACAGAACCGGAAAAAATAGAGATTCTGCAAATATGCTTTTCGGACTTCAAGATCATTCATATTCCACAAATGCAAAACTAGATTTCTGATTTTTTAGTTAGGACTGCGAGATCCTTCCATAGAAAATTATGCTTTATTAGTTGTTTTATTTTGGTTTGGTTACGTAGATCACTTCAAATTTGATTAATATAATAGTTTTTTGTTGTAAAAAAAACCAATTACGAAGGAAATATAAATACCGATTGTCTTCCAGTAATTTTTTTTGGTCGATCAATTTACTGTGGTACACTGTTTAGCCAATAATAAAAAGAAAGAAAGTGTAAGCACGCTTTTGCAAAAAAGAAAAAGAAAGTGTAAGCACGTCAACAGGGTAAATAGCATCGACCCAAAATAAGTTATTGTGTAAATGCACGCCTTTTATTATCTTGCTGTAAAACGAAGGCTTTTTGCACATTATATAAGTAAAATCATTACGCCATTCATGCTTCCCACATTCCCATTTGAGAATTGAGGTTATACTATATTATCACCACTATCTAGCGTGGTCCAAAACTCAACTACTGTAAATCACATCGCTCCATCAATTATTACTGGCGAGCTAAACCTATTTATCTACTTTAACTTTTTTCTTTAGAAAAAAAAAACGAAATGTACGATGAATCGATGAAATAAAAAAGTACTTTCCATCTTTTTTTTCTTTAAACAGATTTTGTTTTTCATTTCAAAACCTCTTAAATGTCAAAATGAAAATTCAATTAAAACATCAAAACTGAAAAACAAATAAAGTCCCACGTACATTCGCTGTTTCGCCTCTACCATTTTTACTTTAAATTCTACAAAGTATAATAAAATTACAACGATCTGACCGGTTTACCAAAACCGGTGTGGGTGAAGTGTCACTGCTATTGGGACCAGTTCAACCACCGTAGAGAGAAATCAAAGTCATGCGGGTTTCTTAGGGTGGAGTTCTTAGCATAGTATAAAAAACGTCACTTAACTTTTAACTAAGAAAAACTAAAAACCATCTTTTATATCTCTTAGTTTTTAAAAAACGTTTCTTAGTTTTTCTTAGTTAAAAGCTAAAAGACGTTTCTTCTATTATGCTAAGAACCTCACCATAAAGACCCGCATTAATTATGCTCTAAGGTTTTTTTTGTCAAAAGCTAGTAGAAGATCGATGCTTAACTTCAATGGAGTTTAAGTGCTGAGCAATGAAAATAACTGTCATAACTACTAAGAGATATCCCACCAACGAACTCAAAAACAGAGCTCTGGGCTGTCTGGTCTGAACGAACCCATAAATCCCATTTGATGTCATCACAATGACATCCGTTAATCCATCGTTTGAGAAGTCATCAGCGATGACTGCATGTGTTGGCTGGAACGGTAAGTCGATAGAAGCCAATACGCTTCCTCCTAGAGATAAGATCACTGCCGCTTGATCTCCTCCCGCAAGGATCATAGGATGGTTATCATGAATGCGCAGCAAGAACGGCTTCAGGGTCGGGACCCCCGTCCCTGATTCAGTTAAACCAGATGGAGACGGGTGATGCGACCATGTTGCTTTTTTCTAAAGCTGCCATTGCCAAAGGGGCTCGCGGCGGCCGTGCACATCAGACGTGTATGATGTCACCTCTCCACGTTTTCTCAAGAAGATTACATCGCCGTGACTTCCTCTCCTGGGAATGAGGATGGGAGTTGAAATCTCCAAAGAAGAGGTATCGCTTGTATCAACAAAGTTTCGTGAATGCTCTCTGTAGTGCATGGAGTTGAAGGCGGTGTGATGACAGATAGAGACGTTGAAGAGCTGCTCTCGGACGGGAACGCCTGAGGTTGCCACTGCCCAGCGAGGCTTCAACACTTCCATTGATCCGCTAACTATAATTCTCTATCCAACACTGCCTACGACCGCTTAAGGTGGGCACAGAGAATATATGGTCGTAAGAACTGAAGATCCATTATATAAGCTAGTGAAAGCGAAATCGGCAGTGGTGTCTATTATGTACCTGGACATGATCGAGTACACCATCTCCGTTTATGTCCGCATGAAGCCCACCTTCAAGTAGATGAAGCTGAAGACATGAAGTTAACATATAATAAACGGGTTCGTGATATATTAAGCTTGTTAATGATGTGAAGGAACAACTACCTTGCAAAGAATTCGACCAGTGGACAAATGAATAGCTTTAATTCCTTTTTTTTGATGAGCCATGACAACAGTAGGAACCCACCAAAGCTTAGTGTAGTTAGTTATGGTTAATATGTATTGAATGCCCTGCAGCAACATGTGGTTTTCTATCATAAACAATATGGGTATTTTCAGTTGGGAACATTATGTTTTATAAGAGCTTCACCTTATTGGGTGTTGATGAGCCATCATAGCGCACAGCCTTCCCGGTCAATTTTGGAATCTTTCTCAATAAGTCTATTCCAGCTGGTGTGTGTTCCTGAGGTATGTGAGATCGTAGCCTTCCAAGCTTGCTTCTTTAATATTTTCCTCTTGTGTCGTCTGAAATGAGCAAGCTTCAACAATGTATCTTCCCGCCGGTCCTGATACAGAGACATCAAAGTACTTTGAACAGTTCTTTATAAAGCATGTTAGATTACGAAGCACGTCATAGGAGGCATAAGACTTACCCAGTGATGGGGCATAACCCCAAGAATTAATTCTCTAAATTCTCTGCATTCAAACTTCAACCCACAACATATTTCATATTTCAAAACTTTTGAAAAATTAAGTTTGATAGTGCAACATAAATCTTTTTAAAAGACAACCAGAACAAGTTAACTACATATCTCAGTGATCAATGGAGAACGAGTTAGCTTTACCTCTCCTGGGTGACGGCTATTTATAGAATGCACGTCAAACCTTGTAATTGTGTTGGGAAATTAATTTTGGCGCATCTGAGGTGTGAGCTTCAACATCCTAGAAGAGAGAAATAAGAAAATAATATATCAATCTGACCACCAAATCTATAGCAGGTAAGAATCTATTTGAACTATATGTAGTGAAAGAAGTGAGCAGAAAGGAGAAATAACTAACATCAGTTTTTTTACTCAACCGAAGAACACCAGTTCGGCCAGCGAATAAATAAACAGAAAAGTGACGTAAGTTATCAACTCCAGAATCTTCAGAGGCCTGAAAGAAAGCTTAAAGTCACACTACTAAACAGTCCAAACACAACTCTTATGCACAGTGGAAAATGAACAACTGTGAGTTTCTTTCTTTATCTTGAGTTCTAGACAAAATGTGTAACCAAAACGTCTAAAGTACTATTAGAGGTAGTCTACAAAGGCGATCATGATATACTAATTGCACATCTTTCGTACCCGTTTCTCAGTAGCACTTCTCCTTGTGTTGCTCTGCAATTTTTTCTGTCATGTCAAGTTCCTCAAATGGGTCCATGTGATTCTAAAACCACAAGAATACTCTATTGGTAAATAGTAATACAACAGGCAAGCTAAATAGAAAATAGAGAGAATTTTCCTTGTACATACATATGGCTGCATCTCCATCTGTCCACCAACAATAACCAAACCAGTGTCACTGTGCTTCTACGTGTAATTGCTTATGGAAGTTGCTATCTATCTATGGTGTGCGTTATGTGGAAAATACTCTTGTTATTCCGCCAACATGGTTAAGTAGAAAGGATTAATAATCTTTAGACAAAGGATGAAAACTTAAACCTGCTGATTCGTTTCCCAGAGTTTTTTCAGGTTGTGATCAAAGAAGAACAAAGACCAAACAGAGGTAACAACAACCAAATCTGGATTCTTTGGTGTCCCATCTTTATAGTACCTATCAATAAAACCAGAGGCCCTTGCCACATCCCAGAGGCAACACGGATCTTGTCAAGCAAAAGGATGAACCTTCATCCACACGCCTGGTATGAGGCTCGAGGACTTAATCCACTAAACATTTAATAGCAAAACCATAAAGAGAAATAAATGCACAAGCACTAAGCTGCAAAATCACTAGCTTACATGAATCTTTGCATCGTTCGTAGCAACGATAACCTCCTTCTTTCCATCTCCACTAAGATCAGCTATGATAGGTGGTGGGAGACGATCAGCTTCATGTTTGACTGGGTACTCATCGTACAAATGGAACCATGCTTCTTTGTGATAAGATTCAGAGCTTCCAACTTAAAATCAACTGGCCATAAATTGAGTTGCCCAAATCTCTTATATATTACTCAAGTCCCTTATATATTTTCATTTTTCTCTCCAACACTTTGAACCCTAAATCACCTTCATGCTGCTTAAAATCAAGAATCAACAGAGAAATCATGCAATCTAGCTAACGTGCCACACCATTCATAGAAATAAATTGCAGTCGAGTTCTACCAATACATGAAAGTTTTCAAAGCTTGCTCTAGGAGCAAATCGATTAAGGGTTCTAGAGGTAAGAAGACGATTAGTGGGATGGGGGGGGGGTGGAGCGGAAATCACCTAAAGAGTGAAGAAATCAAATCCACAAATCATCAAAATCATCAAATGATCGTCGAGAAGCAGAATCTCTGGTCATTATTCGTCCAACACGATGCCGTGTTAGTGTATTGAACATTTTGTAACTAAACAGCCTGATGTTTCGATCACACTGAACCGAACGTTACGTCGTTACGGTAGAGATAATCCATCCAAGAGTATTAGTTTAAACCAAGGAGCCAAACAAGTTCATTAGCTATCGTATCTAATTTGGGGAGAAAAAAAGAAAAAGAAATTGCCTTGGGTTTAATAAGGAACTTATTGCGCTGAATGCTATATTCTATAAAATGTTTATCAAATAACAAAAATTTTAAATTTTTTTTTAAACACTACAAATATTTTTAATGATTTGATTAATCATAAATTTAATTCAAGTATGATATTGTTTTCAGAAATTTGAAATTGAAATAGTCATATTCTTTTAAAATTTATATAATTTAATTTAAATTATATAAATATATTTTTAAATTTGAAGATCTATTAAATAATGTTTTCTACTCGTATGATTTATGTTCATTTATATAGATTTATAATAAAAATATTTTTTACCATTGATCACAAAAAAAATTTAGTGTGAGATTTTTAACATTTTTAGTAATTTATTATTATTTTTAAAAATATAACAAAGGCGCAAAAGTATTAAATATTTATTATATGTCTATGTGATGGTATAATTTATTTTAGTAATATGACACTAACAAAAATGATTGAAAATATAAAATTGTTATCAAGCTTTTATTATTCACTAAAATAATAAAATAATAAAAGCTTTTATTATTCACCATCAATCATTTTTGTTAGTGTCATATTACTAAAATTAAACGGGTGGCTTTTTGTTAGTGTCATACAAATTTAATATGACACCCAAATCATATGGCTTCACCCCTGGAACCGATTCGTTCTTCTTCTCCGTCATATGGCTGGAAGAGTATTATTTCTGCTAGATCTCTGGTTTGTAAAGGACTAATTAAACGGGTGGGAACAGGTTCGTCTATCTCTGTATGGAATGATCCTTGGATCCCAGCCACTCGCCCGAGACCAGCAACCAAAAATTTTCCCAACTTTTATCCGGATCTTACAGTGGATTCCCTCATAAATTCGGAATCTCGCTCATGGAATTTACAGGTAATTAGGACTCTTGTGGATCCTACGGATGCGAAAATAATTGAAAGTATTCCTTTAAGTAGGAATCAGTTTGAGGATAGGAATGGATGGCATTTTACTAAAACTGGAAAATATTCAGTCCAATCAGGCTATCAAGTGGAACGGGTCTATCCGGATAAGGAAAAACCGCCAGTTTTTTATGGCCCTACAGTGGATATACTTAAAGCTTTCTGTTGGAAAGTTCGGTGTCCCCCAAAAATAAGGCATTTTTTATGGCAACTTCTCTCAGGATGTATATCGGTCATGAAAAATCTCAAGGCAAGAGGGATAAATGGAGATACATATTGTGCTCGATGCGGAGAACCTGAAGAATCAATTAACCATGTATTTTTTGAATGTCCACCGGCACGCCAAGTGTGGACATTATCCAAGATTCCGTCAGCTCCGATTTTTTTTCCTATTTCTTCATTGTTTGCTAATATGGATCATCTATTTTGGAGAGTCCGGCCAAAGATGGATGATCATCAGTTTGCATGGATTTTATGGTATATTTGGAAAGCTCGAAATAACAAAGTTTTCAGTAATTTGGATATTGATCCGAGGGATACTCTTCAATTAGCTGAAATAGAATCATCACTTTGGGCAGAAGCACAGGTGGGAAATGATCCAACGAGAGGGCTCTCGGTACAGACCAATGTTCCCCTAGTGACACAAGGTCGATGGTGTTTCCTAGATGGTTCATGGAAGGATGAGGATACATTCTCAGGACAAGGCTGGTATAGTACTTTACCAGGGTTTGATGGGCTGCTAGGGGCAAGGAATGTAAGGGCATGTCTTTCACCCCTTCATTCGGAGATAGAGGCGTTGATTTGGGCAATGGAATGTATGAAGAATTTAAGACAGTTTCAGGTAACGTTTGCAACGGATTGTTCTCAATTGGTGAAGATGGTTTCGGAACCAGAAGAATGGCCAGCATTCGAAAGCTATTTGGAAGACATACAGTTTCTCAAAGGAAGTTTCCTCAACTCAGATATCGTTCATGTACCTCGGACAGCGAATCTTCGGGCGGATAGTCTAGCACGCAGTGCTAGGAAACAATCGTCCTTTGTCGTTCACATGGATGCGGAGTTACCGATTTGGTTTACAGAGTCAACATGAGTCTGTAAATTCTTTGCTGTCAAAAAAAAAAAAAAAAATATTCACTATCATTAATTACATTATATCTTAAACCACATTAGGTACCTACTCTTAAGGAAATATCAAAGTTATTTTAATGTGTCTTGAAAATAATTGTGGTGACCACAAGTCAGCTATTTTTTTGTGAAAATTATTGTAATGATGACACATGGTTGTTTTTTCAAAAACAAATTCAAATAATATATAAAGTATTATATCTCTCTCATTTGTTTCCTGTATTGTTCATTGGTGAGAGCAGATACGAACAAGAAGACACCCTTCTTTTCTGACTCATGAGAAAGAGCCAACATGGGATGAAGAACTGAGAAAAGACACACACAAGGTTATGATGTTTATTTAGATTGACATAAAAATATCATCATTCATATTGTTTTGACTGTGGGATAATGGCAAGGTCCTTGTCACCAATTTGTTTTTTTGTGAGTTAAAACTTTTTAAAAGGGATGTAAATTGTCAGAGAATAAAAGTTGTAAGAGGAAAGTGGGAATATTTATGATTTGGGTGAAGAAGGAAAGGTAGCATATTTAGTGGGTGTAGTTATGGAAAATAAAATCACGCGTTAAATAATGGAGAGAACAAAATATATTGTTGGCAAAGCTGTAATTTTAGGTGTCCTGGCATCCTATATTTGAAAAAGGAAGAGGAGAAACATAAACAGAACACAAAGAGACAGAGCAGATCTGTGGAAAGAAAGCGAAAGATGGCTGGTGAAGAAGGACAAGTGATCGCATGTCACACCGTGGAGGCATGGAACGAACAACTCCAAAAGGGCAATGACTCTAAAACTCTTGTAATCTGGCTTTTTCTCCCTTCTTCCTCTTCCATCTTTTTATTTGATTTGGTGTTGTTGAGATATGGGTTTGTCTGTCTCTTATCCTATAGATTTGATTGGTTTGATTTTTATAGTCTCGATCTGTCTCATCGTCTCGCAATACAATACGTTTGATTCTTACCGATCTGAATGCATGCTTGGCACACCATGTCACCATATATGAATTAATGTAGGACGTATTTATACGTATATAGAATTTGAAATCTTTTCTTTATTTTTCAGCATTACCATGCATATATTAGATTCTAGGGTATAGTAGATCGTATTGACGAGAGGTAGCGATATATGCTTCTGTGAAAATAAAGGACCCTAGAAAAAATGTTTTACCCTGGAAGCAAATACCACGACTATTATTTGTGATATAAACATATTAATGTAGTTATAACATTGTTATGACATTATTGGCATCTATGGTTGTATTGTTACATTTTTCTCAATGAAATGATCCATGAGTTGGTTAAATTGTTGAAGGTGGTGGTTGATTTCACGGCGTCTTGGTGTGGGCCATGTCGTTTCATAGCTCCATTCTTTGCTGATTTGGCTAAGAAACTCCCTAATGTGATTTTCCTTAAGGTTGATATTGATGAACTAAAGGTAACAAAACAAATATCACCCGACTCTTTATTCCTCTTCTTTGTTGAGTGAGATTGTTTTATAACTCACTATGCCCAAAGATCTAACAAATTATGTTTTTATTTATGATGAAACAGTCAGTGGCGAGTGACTGGGCGATTGAGTCGATGCCAACATTCATGTTCATGAAAGAAGGGAAGATTGTGGACAAAGTTGTTGGAGCCAAGAAAGATGAGCTTCAGTCTACTATTGCCAAGCACATGGCTTAACTAAACCTTTTATATGTCTTGTCTTAAGATATTGAATTCATTGCTTTTTATGTACTCTTGAGATGTTATGACTTGTTCCCTCTTTGTTATGATGATTCCTGTTTAATCTCGTCTGATAAGATTGAGACTTGCTAGTGAGTTTGTTGAATTATGATTTTGTTTTGTTTATCCAGTTGCTTTTGTCTTTTTTTTTCTAATTCGAAAACTACTTTCTAGTTCCTACACTTGTTCTAAAGAAACTTAGTTGTTCGCAATATATTTGACGAAAAAATGTTTAAAAATAAAATAAAATAGGGCAAGCTGATGAGGGTGGCGTTTCTTAGCTGAAGATGGGTAATATCATTGCCACGTTTGGATACGGATGAAAATCTGTTTATACTTTATATAGAAAAGAATATGAATCCTCAAATCAAAATGGGGTTCCCATACAAAAGGAGCACTGAAGCTTTTTTCATGAAATGTAATTAACCAAGTGCAAGACGATGAAGGAAGGTAGCTCATATCGCCAGGCCAGTAAGGCGTTAATTGGCCGAAAAATGAGGTTTGATGATGCCTTCCAGTTTTTACTAAGGCCATCAGTTTCAGCATCTTGTGTGGATCACCTTGACCCGTAACATATCCCATTTCTTTGTCCACGTCTATACAAATATATCTTATATATTAAAATATAAGTCACAACCTTAATTCATATGTGATTTTAAAAAAAAAATGGACCTAATTGACATATTCCTAGAAATTCATGTTACATTTAATCTATAATCTTATCATTTAAATTTTGGACCTACCAAATTTTTTATTAGACTATCAATAATTAGATTTAAAGAATAAATGATCTATTAGATTTATAGATAGTATAAATTAAATAGATATAAATTTAATGCTGTAATATTATACCTCCATATGTTTAATATTTAAATATTTATCGATGTTAACTTTTAAAATTATAAAAAAAATTTTAAATAACAAAAATCATATTATCTAACAATGATTCATCTTTACTACCTTAAACCAATGAAAACAAATTTTAACTATATAGTTTATTTTAAAAATTAAACAAAAACTAAATGTTTAATTATTTACTCGATAATATAAATCTATGAAGCGAAAAGTTTAATTTTTTAAAAACTTTCTAAATTTGTGAAATATTACAATATCTTTGAATATGACAATAAAACAATATTTTACTAATCTTTATATATATAGTTATGATTTTAATAATGAAATAATAATCTGAATATATATATATATAGAAGAAGATACAAATACATGTAAAAGTTTAAAACAATCTATTCAATGAAAAAAATATACCGTAAACTTATTATGTTTTAAAAATTGATAGACACATAGATTATAATATATACTAATTTAAAATTTAAAACAAAATATTTATATAAAAATAAATGAAAACAAAAACCGCGCGATCATATATTGCGCGGGTCGAAATATTGTAATAACTTAATATTGCAATTTTTAAATCTGTATGATCATATCTATACTTAAATAACATTAAGGGTTCCATATTTGGAATTAGTGTCGTTAATGGTATAGAATTTTCTTCCTTTATGTGGCACTCTGATAATCCAAATTCTTTAGTGGTAACAAATTAAGACGCAAGTCTCGTGACACTATATCTTTGACAATAAAGAAAATATCTAATGAAATTTAAAGACAAAAATCTTGATGATTGACAAGAGAAGCGATTTCTCACCATTACTACTACCAAGTTGGTGTCAAGCAAGGGCGAATCTAGAAAATAATCTCCATGATTGACAAGTGATTGGAAGATTGTGTATGGAGTTGCTGAGGCCAAGAAAGATGAGTTTTCCATCTACCATTGCCACCAAGTTGTTGACAAGCAAAAGCAAAACTAGAGAATTTTTATTCTGGAGATATATAAAAGGTAAAAGAAATAAATAATAAAGTAACGAAATAGCGATTTGATCATGGGGTGACATGAGGATGTAAAGAGATTTGAGGCACCTCGCCTTGACGTTCTACGACTACAACTCAAACGTTATTCTCGTTAGTGACGGAAAATAAAGAGGGTTTGCTTTCGGCAGTGAAGATGGGAAAGATCATTAGTTAGACGGGTTTGGTTGCGGATGCAAACATGTTCAACAAAAGGATAATAATTTATCCTGAAATCAAGTGAATAGAAAACCCATTGAAGCTTTCCCGTGAAGAGAATCAAGATGGATTTGTTTTTGACATACTATGGTCTTAATTATAGACTTTATAGTATATATAATTGATCATATTATACCTTTAAGGAAAATTATGCAAACTTGTAAATGCAAACTTCAAACATCCATTTAAACTTCCTAATAATCATCGGATTCATAAAAAATCACCAAAAAACAAAACACAGAGAAATAAATTCTCCTCGATCCTCTTCTGCTAATACTAATAAATAGCAGAGAGAATTTTCATCCAATAAAGCAAAAAAAGAAAGAAAAACGGATACAAGCAGAAAACCCTTGATTAAAAAGAAGGGTTTTGCTTGATCTCGACATACGTAGTTATATAAAATAGAACTACATAAAGCCCTAATAATAGCCGTAACCATATCCACCCGAATAAGGATATTGTTGTTGGTAAGGTTGCATAGCCGGCGGTGCCGAAGGGTAGTAACCGTGAGACGATGACGGATGGTAGTTGCTCATATTCATATCTCCAGGCCAATAAGGCGTTGATTGGCCAAAGTAAGAGTTTTGATAACTGTTGCCAAAATGGGAATGATCATGATGATGATGTGTTCCGGTTTTCACAAACGCCATTTCAGCGTCTTTACCTTTCCTTGAAGCCATCAATTTCAATAGCTTGTTTGGGTCGCCTTGACCCGTTACGTAAGCCATTCCTTCGTCCACGTCTATCCAAAAGTTTCCTCCTATACCATATCGCACGATAATCAGTAAAATGAATTGATATTGAGACTATATATATATATATATGATGTTTATATACGAACCTTTGATTTTCTTAAGAATTTTCGTCATGCTCTTGTGCCATTCGGGAGAGCTAGTGTTCACTTTGAACCCACAAGTCTGCAAAAAAAAAAAAAACGTTCAAATAATCTTAATACATAAGATACTACAAATCGCTACAATCATCAAAGTATATATATTGAAAAAGATTGTTATGGATATGTAATGATGGATTGAAAACGGACCAGTCTTGTAGTCTGACGATTTGACGAAAACATGCTTGTCATCTTTGAAGAACTCGTGAGGAAAAACTATTTGGAGTTGTATGAACTAAAAGGTTTTGTTTTCCTTTGCAAAATGAACGAGAGTGGTGTATATTTATATTGGTTTCGATAATCAATACTGGATTTATAAATCTATACCAATATGGTAACCATCTTTATATTTTACATAATGGGTTTCATATTTGGAATTAGTGTCGTTAATGGTATAATATTTGCTTTCCTTATGTGGCATATTTGATCCATATTCTTTAGTGGTTTATGAATTAGGACGCAAGTCTCTCTCTAGCTCCATATCTTCTATATTTAAACAATAAACACATATTTTCTCAATACGTTGATGAAATCTACATGATTTTAGCCTAAACAGAATACAAAAATTCATGATCAATTGAGTTTAAGGCGTTTTGGATATTTATAAAGATCATTATGAAGATTTTTACCTATTTGAAAAATAACAGAGTAATATTCGTTAAAGAAATTTAGTGATATATATGCATAAAATATTATTTACCTTAAATCCGTATTAGTATTTTTTTTTTTAATCGTGTTTGTAAATCCCTTTATCTTTAAAATTTTTAAAATAAATTATTATTGAGCATAAAAATACAAAATCCATAATTTGTGCGTGTGTTATAGGCTTTCTCAGACCCAGTATCGAAGTACCAAACTCATGGGCCCATTTATACTCAACCGGCCCATTATTGTTCACTGTGGGTATTCAGGGTTTAGCGAGACTCCTCCTCCGTTTCAAGTGAGTGTTGGCATCTCGGCCAAGTCACAGTCATCGGATAATCAAATGGGTTTCGGCGCGATTAGATCGATTCTCCGTCCATTGTCGCGAACCCTAGCTTCTCGTGTCGCCGCTAGCTGCTCGTCTCCGCCGTTCCCTGCTGCGAAGCCCTTGTTATGCTCCTTCTTCGGTGGATCGAGGCTGCCATGGATTCCAGTGGCTAACCATTTCCACAGCTTGAGCTTAACTGATACTCGGCTCCCGAAGAGACGACCCATGACTCATCCCAAGAAGAAAAGATTCAAACTTAAACCTCCAGGTTTGTCCTTTCGTTTTGATGGATCGAGTGAAACTGGGGATGAGTGTTGTCTGATTGAAATGGAGTTAGTGTGTCCTTTAACTAGGGTTTAGTATGAATCTCGTGTACTCTAAAGTGGAACGGGGCTCTGTTAAAGCTAAACTTGAGAGTGTTTCTACTGAAGAATTTGGTAAAAGATTGATGCTTTGTTTGTGAAATTGGGATGTGTGATTGTAATCGTGTTAGTGTACTCTTTATAGAGATAGAAGTTGATATAGAGACAGAATATTATTGTTTGGGATGAGTAACAGATTTAAGGAAAATGCAGGGCCTTATGCATATGTTCAGTATACTCCTGGCGAGCCAATTGCTTCCAACAATCCCAACGAGGGTAGTGTTAAAAGAAGGAATGCCAAGAAGCGCATTGGCCAGCGCCGTGCTTTCATACTGGTACGTGTGCTTTCTTTCAAGATTGTACATATTATTAGGTGTTTGTTTCTGGTAATTGTTAGAACAAACTTTAGATGAGAGATCTTGGATCCGTAGATTGTACAAATGGATAAAGGTGTGTGTCTATGTCGAGGAATCACAGTCACTGACGGGAAGGCTGTATCTCTCTTGCTTCTCTGTTTTGTTTCCATTTTCCTGACGAAACAATGTTTCTACTTTCTACATTGTTAGGATGTGATGAGGAATCTGTAAACGTTTAATCAATAGATTGTATCTCTATTTTGTCCCGTTTCTTAGCAGAAACCATATGAGATGTTTTTATAGATAGATTCTGTTACAAACGAGTAATGTCAGTTTTCTGATGAGATGGAGTCATCCTGAATTGTGAATACTTTTCACAGTCTGAGAAAAAGAAGAGGCAAGCGCTGGTGCAAGAGGCGAAGAGGAAGAAGAGAATCAAAGAAGTGGAACGTAAGATGGCCAAAGTCGCAAGGGAGAGAGCTTGGGAAGAAAGGCTGGCTGAGCTTCAGCGACTCGAGGAAGAGAAGAAGAAATCAATGTCTTCTTGAATTGCTTTCACTCAACCAAAAAACAGAGAATAAATCTTTCTCTCTTGTTTTCTTTTGACTTAGTGATTTGGTCCTACTCTTTGTTGTTTTCGAGAGATTTACTGTTTCTTGTTTCATGAGATTGTTGTGTGTTGAGGATGGTCATCATTTTATCCAGCAAGAGAAGTCTAAACAAGTCTCGGAGGAGATGCTCTCCTTCTTCAATAAGTTACGCACGATAGAGTAATCTATGACGCTAGTATCAGTTAAACCAGTAATGTGTATCCGATAGTGAAACAAAGTGTGTTTTTTCGCAAAATAAAGACAAAACAGATCTAATAGTCTTTTATATCATCCATTGTGTTTCTTGTTCCATAAGTTTCTACACAATTCTCTTTTGTCTACGGTAGAAATGTCTCTTCTGGATCATGACGATGACGAGCCAGCCGCCACATGTAACCTAAATAGAAAAGTCTTTGTTCTCTATATATCAACTCTGTAGTAAGAAAAGTCTTTGCTTGGTTGCTGCCTGCTGGTTTACTCAATCTCTCTCTCTCTTTCTCTTTCATCTATCCAAGAATCATGGCGAGAGAAGTGAGAGAGCAGAGGATAAAGACCAACGGGGTTTGGTTAAACGTGGCCGAGAAAGGAGACAACGGAGGTCCTTTGGTTCTGCTGCTCCATGGCTTCCCTGAGACATGGTTCTCGTGGCGTCACCAGATTGACTTCTTGTCGGGCCATGGCTACCACGTAGTTGCCCCAGATCTCAGGGGCTACGCTGACTCTGATTCACCT
This sequence comes from Brassica rapa, assembly GCF_000309985.2. Lineage (NCBI taxonomy): Eukaryota > Viridiplantae > Streptophyta > Magnoliopsida > Brassicales > Brassicaceae > Brassica > Brassica rapa. The sequence continues at coordinate 32,878,971 of NC_024803.2, read as the reverse complement.
CCGAGCCACGAGTCTTACATAGAGGTGTCAACTGGGCGGGCTGACCATGGGCTAGCCCAGTCAAATTCATTTTGGGCGGGCTATGGACGTGCCCAATTAATAAATGGTCAAACTGGACAAAAGACCAATTGGTACATGGTCCAGTTGGGCGAAGACCAAATGGACAATGGGTGTCCATGGGCTTCATAAAACATGATTTCATGAGTTTAATAAAAGAAAATATAACTTTACAATTTAACCCAAAAAACAGTTTTATCGTTAAAATAAAAAATTAACGATTTTGACGGAAAACGTAATTTCACAATTTTGACGGAAAAATGAATTTCATAAATTTGGCGGGAAAATTTAATTTTTCAGTTTTGGCGGAAAAACACAATTTCTCGGTTTTGGCGGAAAAACGCAATTTCTCAGATTTTGGCGGGAAAACATAATTTCTCGGTTTTAGCGGGAAAATTCAATTTTTCGGTTTTAGCGGGAAAACACAATTTCTCGGTTTTGGCGGGAAAGCACAATTTCTCAGATTTTGACGGGAAAATACAATATTTCGGTTTTGGCGGGAAAGCACAATTTTTTGGTTTTGGCAGGAAAACTCAATTTCTCGGTTTTGGCGGGAAAACGCAATTTCCCGGGTTTGGCGGAAAAACCCAATTTCTCGGTTTTGGCGAAAAACGCAATTTCTCGGTTTTGGCGAAAAAACATAATTTCTCGGTTTTGGCGGGAAAATATAATTTCTCGGTTTTGGCGGAAAAACGTAATTTCTCAATTTTGGCGGAAAACGCAATTTCTCGGTTTTTGCAAGAAAACGTAATTTCTCGGTTTTGGCGGAAAAATAAAAAAAAATTCGGTTTTGGCGGAAAAACGCGATTTCTCGGTTTTTACGGAAAAATGAATTTTTTTCGATTTTGAGAGGAAAACATAGTTTTACAGTTTCGACAAGAAAAAAATTACTTTTATAATTTTAGAAAGTAAAAATAATTTCAAAATTTTAGAAATAAAATCTAAACTAATAATTAAAAAATAATTATAAATATTATTGGGTGTCCATGGGCATGCCCATTTGGACATGGTCTTTAATTGGTCTTGGATATTTGTTGGACCATTGTCCAATATGGACCACCCATTACTGCCCAAAACTGAAATGGTCCAAATGGTCATGCCCAATTGGGCCATGGACGGACCATTTGACAGCTCTAGTCTTACACGGTGAGCCACCTTGTTGCTGACGTCATCGGTTTGCTCGACCACTACGGCACTGCTCAGGTGAAAATAAATATCTCATCAACTCTGACTACCATTTTTTTAACTGATTTTAGAATTCAGCTACATGTTTTTTATCTTATAAGATTCTTATCAAAGTCCTATAAGATTATTTTTATGTTTAATGGTATTCTTTTTGTCAACCACATAATTAAACTAAATATCCTGATGTGTTACATCCTAATTTGATTATTTTTTTTTAAACAAATGTACAGGCATTTGTGGCAGGGCATGACTGGGGAGCAACCATAGGTTGGTCTCTGTGTTTGTTTAGACCAGACCTAGTCAAAGGTTTCATTAGCCTCTCTGTTCCATATTTTCCAAGACATCCGAATCTCAAACCTTTGGAGTTTTTCAAAAGCTTTGGAGATGGGTTATACATCTCCCAGTTCCAGGTAAAACTTTAAATCACATTCTGTTGTCATAGTACCACTAATTGTTATCCCTTGATTTCAATTTCTTGTTTCACAAGAAACCCGGAAGAGCTGAGGCTGCATTTGCAAAACATGATATCTTGACGGTTATCAAGAAGTTCTTACTCACAACAAGAACTGATTACTTGGTGGCTCCTCCTGATACAGAGATCATCGATGATCTTGAGATACCATCGACTATTCCAGATTGGATAACCGATGATGAGCTTCAGGTTTATGCAGACAAGTTTCAAAGATCTGGATTCACAGGCCCTTTAAACTACTACCGAGCCATGGATCTGTGAGTTTCACATCTCTCATTGAGTCTTTATGTTTTAATAAAAAGGGTATTGAAGAGAGAATTTCAGGAACTGGGAGATAATGGCACCGTGGCAAGACTCCAAAATAGTTGTTCCGACAATGTTTATTTTCGGAGACAAAGATAATGGAAATGAAGGAGAACATGGAAAGATGCAGTATGTAAAAGGAGAGATGTTCAAGAGTCTTGTACCAAATCTTGAGATTACTGTTATTGAAGATGGTCATCATTTTATCCAACAGGAAAAGTCTAAACGAGTTTCAGAGGAGATGCTCTCTTTCTTTAACAAGTTAGGGAACACATCAGAGTAAAGTCATGCTGTTTTATGGTATAATAGTGTTTAAGTAAAAGTACTAATGTGTTTCAGAGAATAAAACCCTTGTGTGATCCTAATAACAATTAATGATTTTGTATTTGTTTTTGTTCAGAAATAAAGAAATTAGAAGCCAAATCGGATCGGGATCGGTGCATAAAACTTGAAATTTAGGTTATATCTGTAAACTTGAAAATGATTTTGTTCCTAATGAAGTTATATGCCAAACTTTAATTTGTTGAAAATAGCCAAAAGTCCATATAAAATTTCCATTTCTTTTTGGGTAATCATCAATATTTTAGATGACTTTATAACAAACACCGAACTCAGTAGAGTAAAATAGTGCCAACAGAAAATCAAACTCTACATAAAACAAGAAATATTAATCAACCACATGACTCAGACAGGAAAGCACAAGTATATTGCATCTAACACCAAACTTAGTACTGTAGTTTTTTTTTTTTTTGCTAAAGACCAAACTTAGTATTGTAGTTGTTAACAAAAACAAACAAACACACATACACACCAAACTCATCAATTAAAACATATCCAAAAGAAATCAACCTCTACACATATCAAGAAAACGTTAATCATATCAAACCCATATGCCTTTTAAGTATCTAGTAATGAAAACTTAATTAGACATTTCAATGGTTAACTCTCCTACAGATCCTCCGGATCTCACCATTTCTCCCCGTTAACGGCGAGATGTTTCCCATCTTCACCATTGACTTTGCATACTGCTCAAAGAACAATTCCTCATTCGCCCCGTAAAGCTTGACCAGCTCCATGGAGTCTCGACTCTTTGTGTACAAAATCTCATCAGAGCTCAGGAGTCCTTTAAACGTCATCAGATTCTTGAAGTAGTAGTTATCAAACTTATTTGGCGTCATATAGTCGAGAGCAAAGAGGTTCTGGTCGTCACCAGAAATAGGACATCCCTGCTGCAACATTGAGGCGTAGTTTTGATTCAAAGTCTGGTCGCGATCGCTATTTCCAGAATGGTTGTATAGCCTTTTTCGGAAGCTCTTGCACCTCGAATTTCCTATCGTATGACCTCCTACATTCAAATGATAGCTTTTAATTCTAAAATATAACAATACTACTAGTACGTAATGGTTCATGCAATTTGACAGAACGTATGAGGCATTATGTTGAAACAGAGACAAAATGTATTTTGCCACAATAAAGAAAACTGTATATATATATATATACACATATATAGTTTTTTTCCAAATTAACAAAAAGTGTAACACAAACTCTAAACCGGTAAAATTTGATCTTCTTGTAACTAATTAAAATTAAACTTAACATTCAATTCCTAAACTTTACCCAAGAACAACTAAATCGTAGACTACAAAACATAATCATAGACTCGGTTGGCACATTTTCTTAATATTAGCATAACTAATTAGTATTTTCAAATCTATATTTTTAGCCTTTTTCAAAAAATAAAAAAAATTATAAGTTGATCGAATCATATGTTTACCACCAATAATTTGAATGAACTATAATACCTAAGAGAGCAACAAGATCGATAAGACCGAGTCCTTGGTCGTTGAACTTGGTGACAATTGTCTCAAACGTAGAGCTGACAACAGGAATATTGTTGTTAGAAGCAATCAAGCATGCTTCCCTTGCATCTCTTCTTCCTAAATATACTTCCCAACTCGGGCCACCAGTCTGTATATAACTGAGTTAATTAACGAGTCTTCGTAATAATATTAATACGGGAATTGACTTACAATAACAGTAGTGTCTCTAGCAACGAGAGCCAAAATATCAGCGCAAGAAACTGTTTGGGGACACTCATCTTCCAAGGCAGACTTGATATCGTCGATGACTTCAAACCCTCGGGCAGAGTCTACGTTTGTGACTGCTCGTTTCTCGCTTTCTATGGTTCCACTATTGTCTAATAATAAAGAACCATCACATCCCTGTACCACCCAAAAAGAAGGCATTATTTAGTTTTATCCATAAACATTGTTATAGAAAAGAATCTAAATTTTGTCAAACATTGACGAAGCAGTCATGGAAATGAAGCCTAAGCAATGAGGCTGCCATGCGAGGGTCGTTGGAGTGTGCTTTGGCGACGAAAGATTGGACAATGGCTTGTGCTTTAGGGCACGAGTTGTCGTAAAACTGAGGGGAGAGGGAGGATGTGCTCGTGCATTCTTTGGTTTGAGAACTCATACAAAGATGAAATAAGGCAACGAGGACGATTTGAGTGAGAACAATGCACATCACTGGCTTTGCCATTTGATTCTTTTTCGAGTTTTTGGGACTAGTGATTATTGCGTGGAATGCATGGTTTCATTTAATTTATAGATGAAGACTTGATTAGTTACCTTATACTGTACTTACCTAAACTTTGATTTCTATACAGTTAGATGGGCACATTCAATGTGAGTATTTGGTACTCATACTGTCTATATTCTAAATTTCTAATTAACATTTGGTTTTATGTATACCCCAATAAAATGTTAATGTGTTATTAATTAAGTACTGTCTTACAGAACTTCAAGTAGTACCCAAAAGCGTCATCAGTATTATATGTATCCATGTATGCATTGAACATTTGGACTATCACTTGGTCATGGTGTACTTTTGGGTGAAAAAAGGTAAATACGAATTATAACGACTGCTTGTTTCTTTGGGGTTGAAAATGTTGTCATAAATGATTGGTTAGGCATTACGTCGCTTACGATAGACGTCAGTATCTTTTTGTTAATCAAATTAGGAAGATGCCAATGGACTCGGGAATCGACCCGTGTACTGAAAAACATGATCTCTACTCACTTAAAACAATTTGAAAGCAAAAGCCAAAATAGAGATTTTATATCAATTCCACGAAATTTAACCCTATCAGTTGCATTACATCACATGCAACCACCATACGCGTAACACAAATATGCCTTACAAAGCCACGTCATTATGTTTATGTATATTCTGACTTAAAAAGCCACGTCGTTATATTATTACATGATACACAACACTTTAGTACATGCAAGAAAGTTTGATTAAAATTAATCTAATGATGACCGCCGGGAAGCTTTTCTTTGATCTTCTCCATGATGCCTTTCTTCTCGTGGTGAACGGCGCCAGTGCCGGTTGCATCATAAACGGGTATGGTGCTGGTTGCTGAAGAAGTCTGGTGGGACCCATGATGACCTGGCAGCTTCTCTTTTATCTTCGCCGTGATTCCCTTCTTCTTCCTCCTCCCACCTAGCCCATCGTCCTCCTGCATGCCAATTGTGATATATACTTCAAAACGCCAACCATAACTTAAATTAAGCATTTAGCCGATGTCCGCTAAAAGAATAAAAGGAATGAAAAGATAATACAAACAAAATGATTTTTTTTAATGATTAACTATTGTTTCCTTTCAAAGTTTGATAAATAATATTTTGTTATATAATTTTGTAAAAAATAAAAGAATGAGAATGAATATAAAAATTAGTTCTATTAAATGGTGTAAATATAATGAGTGGTTACCATAAATTTTAAGGGATGAAAAGAATCACTACAACAAAAATATTACCCTAAAATAAAACCAAACAAAAGGTATTGTAATGAACTCTGGTATTGGAAAACATGATCATTACTAGGGATTGTTTATATATGAGAATATGCGATCACTAGTTTACTACATGGTTTATAGTCTAAACTTCTAACCAACATGTTCCTGTGACTTGAAGTTAAAATAAATGAAACATTTGATATCGTTTATGATACTAAAGTAACTACTAGAGTGAATTAGTACACATTAATTTATTGAAAATTTAAAATGTTGCGTAACAAATTTAGTTGTATAGAAAATAAAGGAAAGAGAAGCAAGTATATCGTACCGAGCTAGAACTAGAGCTAGAGCTACTTCCAGAGCGGTGAAGCATTCCGCTCAAACCACCACCACCTTCTGTGTGATGACCAGCCATGACTGGAGCTCCTCCATATGCCCCGGTGCCTATTGGGACTGGATTCCCGTACTGGTCAAGCTGAGGGTGAGTCTGCTGCGCTCCGGACTGGTTTTGGTAAGACTCCATTAATGTTCCTCTTCGACTTGTTTTAGCTTTTGAGTAGATATAGTCTTATCCTCGATGAAGATTCATAAGCTCATCAATAATGCTTTTTATAGAACCGGCATCGGATAGGAATGTCATACATGAAAATAATTTAGTGTTGATTACGAGAATCACACGTGGCGATCACCTAAAACGTTGGTGTAGTGGTCAGCGCCACGTATCAAGTTTTAAATGTACACCGTAAATTAACTTATTTGGGCCGGACGGGCCTTTGCTTATAAACACAAGGGGCCTAATGTATATTTCCCTGTGTAAACGCCGTCGTTTCATATATGTTTACACCTTTAATGTTGTCGTTCATCTTTTGATTTTGGGATTATTCTTTTTGCTTTTCCGCTCGAGATTTGAAATTGAAGGGTTCTAATTCTAAAAGATGGATCCAGATGCAGTCAAGTCGACCCTCTCGAATCTGGCTTTCGGAAACGTATTGGCGGCAGCTGCTAGAGATTATAAAAAGGTTTAGATCCATCAAATGCGATATGCCTTGATCTCAACCTTTTCTGAAAATTTGTTTCGATTTAGATCTTTATTTTATCGGTCAGTTTCTTTCTTTATGATTATTAGATTCATCAGCCAAGTTGTGATTTGTGTTACGTCTCTAAAAGTTGTAGAATTTTATGCACATTTTTGTAGATATGATAATAATAAAATGTGAGGCTTTGTTGGGCAGGAAGTGCTTGCAAATGAGAAGGCGCAATCATCAAAACATGTCAATGAGGAGGTTGATCTTGATGAACTTATGGATGTAAGTGCAATTGTTTCTTGTTTTTGAGAATTTTGAAGCTTTATGTCTCTAAACTGTATGATGTACATACTTGCTCATGTTCTGTAGGATCCAGAGCTGGAAAAATTGCACGCTGATAGGATTGCTGCACTCAAGGTGATATAACTTTTTGGCCTTTTTAGTTATGCAATTGTTTAATATTATTGGTGTGAACTAAACCTCTTCTGGACAGAGAGAAGTTGAGAAGAGAGAAGCCTTCAAAAGACAAGGACATGGTGAATATCGAGAGGTAAATGAGGGAGATTTCTTGGGAGAAGTCACCAGGAGTGAGAAAGTGATTTGCCATTTCTACCACAAGGAGTTTTACCGCTGCAAGTAAGATCTCCCTCCAGCTTTCTTTTTTTTTTTTACTTTTGCTTTTATCTTCTGATATGTGAGCTCATACAAAACATATATATATATATATATATAGGATTATGGACAAGCATTTGAAGACTCTTGCGCCTAGACATGTGGACACTAAGTTCATTAAAGTAGACGCAGAGGTCAGTGGACCAATTGGTTAAAGATAGAAAAAGGGAAATGGCTTTTCAACAATCCGTATGTTTTGTGAATCTAATGGTTAGCTGACATAATATGCAGAATGCTCCTTTCTTTGTCTCAAAGCTTGCAATAAAGACATTGCCTTGCGTTTTGCTTTTCAGGTTCGTTTCATTCTTACATACATTGTTTGTTGCTAGGTGTTATACTGATAGAGTATGGCCTTTTCTGTTGTTTATTATTCTTAGCAAGGGAATTGCGGTAGACAGGCTTGTTGGGTTCCAGGATCTGGGCACAAAGGACGATTTCACCACGACCAGACTGGAGAACGTTCTGATTAAAAAAGGTATGGAGGACCTCACATCCACCTTATTCAGTAATTACAGCTCAGACAGAGTTCTGTTTTCTAAAATGTGCAAATCATTAAACAGGAATGCTCAGCAAGAAGAAGAAAGAGGAAGATGATGAAGATGCCGAGTACCAAGAGAGCATAAGGCGTTCAGTTAGGTCTTCAGAGAATCTGGACTCTGACTCTGACTGATCAAAGCAATCTAACATCACAGATTTGCATTTCTGCTTTTCTCTATTTTGCCTTTTACTCGTTTGTTATGTATTAGAAAAGGAAACTTCGATATAATATCCAAACGGTAAAATGCTAAATGACATTGTATGTTGCTATATATAATGCGCCATTGTTATTGTTGCTGATACATAAACATTGAACTGTTTGCTTAAAAACGTGCCATCATCAGGTCCTGTGTGTTGGTGTTTTCGTCCACACCCCTCCTCTAAAGCCAACATCTTCGATCGGGAAAGTCTCTAGCTCCGGACACCAGTTTGCGTGCACTGTCCTAAGGTACGGCATTGACAGTTGAAGCTCCTCCCAATCCATTTCTAATTCCGACAAGGAATGAAACATCAAAGCTTCGATTCTCCAGTGAGTGTTAGTCTCAGTTTCCCAGAATCTCTGATGCATTTTCGCCAAATTACCTGAGCATATCGACATGTACCTCAACATCGGAAGCCTCTTAGGACTCAACCACGAGGGACTCAGTTTTCCAGGATAGAACTCTAGAGAAAGCTCATGGAGCTGGTGTGGAGGAGTGAGAGCATCTATCTTGGTTATCAGATTGTCACCGTAGCTATCATAGCAGTTGATTGAGAGTAACATAAGCTTGGATAAGTTTACCAAAGAGTCAAGCTCATCTTCTTCTATCTGGTCGCCACGAGTCAGAGAAAGACCAAGTTTCCTGAGGTTTGTGAGGTTCCTGACTTCACTAAGCTTGCATCCATTGCTCGACATGGACGGCTTAAATCCCAACAGCACTTCGAGGTTCCCGAGGCTTCCGATTCCCTTGGGGAAGTACTCAAGTGATCCACAGTTTGTCATGTCAAGCACAAGGAGTTTCTTGAACAAGACAATGCAAGGCTGAAGCTGTTTCAGGTTCTGACAGTAGCTCGCGTCTAGAATCTGAAGATTCTGGAGATCTTCCATGGAACGAGGAAGCTGGATCAATGGATGCGTGTTGCTCATGCTAAGACACGCCAAGTGCTTAAGGCTCGCAATCTCATCCAAAATATCAGACAGAGGAGCATCAAATATCGATTTAGAGATGTCGAGAACCCGCAGATACTTGCAGTCAGTGAACTTCTTAGCTAGCTCTGAGTTAAGCTTGTTCACTTCACCTGTCTTGGTTGTTGACACTAAGCCTCTTAGTCTATGGTTAACTCTGACCTGCTTCTCCTCAAAGTTCCCACTAATCCCAATGTGACGACAGTTGAGACCTTCAGAGTTAGAGAAGGAATCGTTCTTCGCTATATCAATAACCAGATCACGAACCATGTCATGAATCTTGCAAGTAACAATGGTTCCACTATATGTCTTGTCAACAACTTCAACTAAACACCTGTTGGTGAGTCCTGAGAAGCAGTCTTCTCCCGACTCAGTTGCAGATCTTCCGTTTCTCAACATGACAAACCCTTCTCCGATCCATCCATGTACTAGCTGCTGTTTTGGTATAACACAGTCTTCTGGATAGAGCGAGAGCGTGAGAAAGCATGATTTGAGATGAGAAGGGAGTTCATCATAGCTCAACTGAAGAGAAGACATCACGTTGTCGGTTTCAGAAGTGTTTCCTCTAAGTTCATCTTGAAAATACTCTGAGATTCGCTTCCATTCATGATAGACATGGTCCTTACACAGAAGCAAACCACCAACGGCTTTGATCGTCAACGGCAAGCCTTTGCACTTGGTTACAATCTCCTTCCCAACATCCTCAAGCTCAGAACGCTCACACACACCATTGTTAGCCGCAAAGGCCACTTTACAAAACAGCAGCCAGCTGTTGTCAGCGCTAAGCAGCTCTGGACGGTGAGTCTTCTCCCTCGCCTGAACCTTAACCGCCACAGATTCTGATCTTGTGGTGACAATAACGCTCCCACCTTGTCCTCTAGGTAGTCCTTGGTGAATCTTGTCCCACCAACTCAAGTTCTTGTCCCAAACATCGTCCATCACGATCAAGTACCTTTTCCCCATAAGATACTGCTGGATTTTCCTCAGCAATGTTCCAAGATCATCTCCAACGCTTGCGTCGCCCAAGTTCCTCAATATGCTTCTCATGATCTGTTCTTCGGTAAAGGTTTGGGAGACAGAGACCCATATCCTTCTTTCGAAACAGTTCTCTATCTCCTTGTCGTTGAACACTTCTTGAGCTATAGTGGTTTTACCTAGCCCTCCCATTCCTACAAAGGCCATCATCAGCAACTCGCTGTCTTTTGAGTTAAATAGCCACTCTTTGATCTTTCTTTTGTCTCCTTCAAGACCAACCACTTGAGTATGGTCATACACTGGAGAGCTCCACCGATCAGTTCCGTTGTCTCTCCCAACATTACTCGGCGTCCTGAACTTGAAATAAGGCTCTACTTTAGTCTTTATGGATGTTATCTTCTCGTTGATCTCTTTGAGTCGTTTGCTTTTCTTGTACTGAAGCGAGACTCTAGCAGGATAGAGCCGTGAAAGCCACGCGTTTGATGGTCTTTGCTCGTTGTTGTTGTTGTCGTCTTCAGCTTCATTACCATCAGCGAGCTGACAGTCCACGAGTATGTCCTCAGCTTCGTAGACCAGTTCTCGCAAGTCTGACACGAGTTTGCGCAAGACGTCGTTAGTCCTCTTCTGCCTCTCTGCGTCTTTGAGAAAGGACTGCATATACTGCAACTCGTCTTGCAAATCTTTCAGCTGTTTGTTGTATTCAGACACAACTCGGCCTTTTTCTTCGAGGATGTTCAAGGCTTTTTCGAGACATACTGTCACCACAGCGTCCACCATCTCTGCAACTGAAGAAAGATTCTAAGCAACAATCTCAATCAAACGGATAAAGAATCACTAACACAAGATAAGATAATCGGTATTTTTTTCTCAAGAACATCGAGATGAATCTAACCAAAGTAATCAATCGTTTATGGTAATAGAAGACTTACGAGGGAGGGAGTGTGAGCAGACAAGGATCTGAAGCTCGTGATGTTTGGATCTTTTGCTTTTTGTTCGACTTTTCAACGTTTATAAGTCAAGAGTCAACTAAACTCGTTTTCTTGGTTACTTGCTACCGACTACGAACTTATTTCCAGTCGGCTCTTTTAGCATCTTATCATTGAACCGGAATGGGCCCGGTTAACGTAGGATTCGTTGATCAATTCAACATTTCTTACTAATATTGTTTGATAGTGGGTTAGATAATTTAAAAAAAATTAATATCGTTTAATATAGGGTTAATATATTATCTACCATAAGCTGAGATTTAAATAAATTAAAAAAACTATCCTGAAAACGAAAAGGATTTTTAGTAACATTCTATCAATAGGTAGCCTGATAGTATTCAACAAAACAACAAAGAATAGGACGATTATTCATCATTTTTAAATAAGTGAAAAATAAAATGATAATTGACATATCTCTGAGATGAAGAGAGAGTTTTCTTCTAAGCTATGTAACTATTATCTTTTGGCCTACCTTTCATCATTTTCAAATTTCTTTGCTCTTAAGAACACGATCAATCCATGGAGTATTTGATCCACAGAGTCATTCCTCATCAACTGTTCAGCTATCTCTGCTGGTGTAACTTTTATTTCCCGGATAAGTTCCTCAATCTCCTCGAAAAGTACATGATCTTCAACCTCAAGATAGTTTGAAGCCAAAACCTTAAAACCAGCTGGTGTGCAATAAGACATGTGAATGTGCACGTCCATACGTCCTGGCCTCAACAATGCCGGATCCAATCTTTCTCTGTAGTTAGTCGTGAACACTATGATCCGCTCGTTACCACAACTTGACCATAGTCCGTCAACAAAATTCAATAGACCAGACAGTGTGACCTGAACAAAAACATCATGTATGAGCTTAAGCTATGATAAAACTTAAGAAATATATATATATATGCGCATAGATAGCAAATCAGTTATAAGCGAAACTATTTTTCTAAAAATAAGTGCTACCTAAATGCTAATTGCAAATCATTTAAAAACAAAACCATTTAAAAAAAAACTCGGACGCCTAGACGCTATTTCTCTACAAAATGCCTATTTATTGAATATTGATAAAATAGACATTACCGGTTTATCCAGAAGATCACTATGCTCATCAGCACTCCGGTCCTTAAACTCGATGGAACAATCAATATCTTCTACAACCAAAACCGAACGGTTTGCAGTAGACATCAGTAACATACGCAGCTCAGCATTACTCTTAACCGATGCCAAGTCCAAGTCATAGATATCAAAGTTAAGATGATTAGCTATGGCTGCGATCAAGCTTGACTTTCCTGTACCGGGTGGACCATACAACAAGTACCCTCTCTTCCAAGCTTTCCCTACTCTCCCGTAAAAGCTTTTACGCTGCACAAAACAATCAAGATCCTCTACCACGTTCTTCTTTTCTTCCGGATCCATGGCAAGTGTCTGAAACGTGGAAGGATGGTCGAGAGTCACAGAGGTCCACTCGGAATACGAACCAAGTGTAAAGATCTTAAGCGTTTTAGTCTTTTGCTTCATCAGAGCAGCTTGTTCCACCACAAACGGTAAGTAAGATTCAAGAACCATCTTCTTGAACTTCTTGTTGAACCTGAGCTCGTAAGAACGCACCTCTGACTTCAAAGTAGAGTTCAGGTCTCGAGGGTTACGAAAATCCTTCTTCTTCACGGGAAGGCACACGAGGACCCAGCTCAGCTTCACGCCGTCGAAAGTATCCACAACTTCCTCGTCGCGTTCGACCGTCACGCTGAAGTTTCTCTGTTTCTCAAGTTTGTTGACTTTGATTCTTCTAGTGGATGGAGATATCTTGGAGGCTAGGTAAGCCTCTGCGGCTTCAAACATTTGGTTGTTTTCAAAGCCTCCAAACTCTTCAATCACAACTGTCATTTGAAAACCGAAGTGGCTGAAGCATTTGCGGATACCACAAGAGATGAAGTCATGCACCTCGGCTGGCATGTAGTCTTGGATCACTGTTCGAGCTAGCATTGCGGCTGCTGCCACCGATGCGACCGCCGTGAGAGCTGTTTTGGCGGTGGCTAGGTGAGATGTTTCAGAGGAACTCATCTCCAGAAACAAGAAACTAACAAAAAAATAAATATTGTGTAAGATATGTATAACAACAGTACTGTATATGTTACTAGGTTACGTGCCATAGGGATAAATCTGATTAGGTTGATCGAACGGTGCTGAGATTTTTTTATGATGAGCATACAAGTTGAAAATTTAATGATTAAAAAGAAGAAAAAAGATTTGTGAGGGTTTAAGGAGATACTTTAATAAACAGCTTCTTGTCTTTGTTTGGTGGTCGAGCGTGGAAAGATGAAGGCCATTCTTCTGCGATCACTAAACCCTTTCAAGAAACCTCTGGTCGCAAGATTTTGAGATGATTAGGTACGAGGGTTTGGGAGTATTTAACTGGAGATGGATCACTGATCGAATGGTGTAAAGTGGGCCACGATTACGGCCCATTTAATATGTTAAAACTTAAAAGTACTCGATAGCCTGCCCCAGAGTCTTCTCGAGTCTTTTTTTCGGTCAACCTTTATGTCTTCTGGAGTCTTGGTCGCTGCAAAACTGCAGTAGACAAGTTATCACATCGAGAATCAAATTATGGCACTCTTAGAGCATAATTAACGGGACACTTTAAGAGGATTTGTTAATGGTGGAGCCCGTTAATTTTGCAAAAACCGATCACAAAACATATCAAACTAAAGATCGATCTTTGTGGGGGGGGGGGGGGGGGGGGGGGGGGGGTTTTGCATTGTTTACGGATCTCACCGATACGTGGCGGTCCGTGATTGATTGGTTTATAATTTCTTTTCTTTTTTTTCAAACAAAAAAAGAAAAAAAAATTAACAAACCCTCAGCGTTAATGGTACTCTTACCATTTTTTTTTAAGAATGGAACTCCCATCAAGAGTTTATTAATATTTTTTTAAAAAAAATCTAGGCATTTAGGCAATTTCGGATATGGAGTAGTTCGGATAAAGAATTAAAGATCCATTTACTATATTACCTATTTTTCGGTTCGAATATTTACGGGCTTATTTCGGTTCAGATAGTAAACCTAGCCACCTAGGAATCATAAAATATCGAAAAAAATTTGGTTCTCATTTTGTTACAGTTCACATTTGGTTATGGTTCCGGTTCAGTTACTTCGGGTAGTTCGGATTAAATATTAGATATTTTGGGTAAAATATCAAATAATTAAATAAAAATTTCAGATATTTTGAATTATTTTAGATAATTGGATAAAAATATTCGGATGCTTTCGAATAGTTTGGAACTTTACAATCATTTAGTTTTTTCAAATATTTTCAGATACTTTTAATAGATTTTTAAATATAAATATATATTTAGTTATGTTATATGTATATATAATTAATATTTTTATATATTTTGGGTATCCATTTGGTTTTCTGTTCGGTTTGGTTATTTCATATATAGAAATATATGAACCATTCAGATATTTGAGGGTTTTGGTCTGATTTCAGTTTTAAATATCTCGGTTCGGTTCCGGTTCAGATCTTCTATTTCGATTGAGTTTATTTTTTTTTAACGCTGGATAATTATGCTATCACAAACTATGAGAAATATTACAGACGATTCTACAGTCGACAATTCTACCTGCCTTATTAGGATTCACGTCTAACTGCATCACCTGAGCCGCTTTATCGGATCCACGCTTGAAGGTACTCCTTGCGCCATGCTGCAGATCTCTTGTAAGCCTTTTCTCCATTTATTCGCATAATTTGGCCTTCTCCAGGAATCGAAACTCAAACCTCCTGGTGTAGAAGCATTAATAAACCCTTAGTCAAACCACTGGACCAAGGGAACTTCCGCAATTTCGATTGAGTATAAATCCCAAAATTTTATTATTATTATTTACAAAAAATTAATAAAATAAGTTTATAGGAACTTTAACATTACACAAATGAAATCATACATTTAAATAACAATAAAATATCTGCGATGAAATTATCGATATAATAACTTTTATAATTTGTAAAAGCATTAACAGGTTATTTTCTCCAAAAAAAATTCAGATCAAAAATATCTAATTGTAAAAATTCTCAAAAAATCAGTGAAGAGTTACTCTTTACCTTATTGCGTAATTGCTGGATCTTAAGGCGTTTATATTGTGTATCTATACTATTATTTGAGAGGTGAATTTGCTTAGTTGTCATATTTTCCATGATTTTAGGATAAATCATTAGTTTAATTAATATTATTATTTTAAATTTTATTTTAATATAGTATTTATCATGATATTTAAGATAAATTATAACATTAATATTAATATATATAATTATCATGATATTTAAAACATTTTAATTAATAAATAAATATTAACAATGATATTAACAAACTATAGGTATTCCGTCAATGAATTAAGAAGAAGATTTCATGTTTACCATTTTCATTTTTATCTTTACCACCACAAAAGAGACATTATTAAAAATATCTTCTTCATTAAATGACAAAAGACTCTTATACTCTTGTTCTCTATATATATAATAAATGTTTATATAAATGAATAAAAATTAAAAAAAATCAAAAAATATAATTGTTTTTTATGTTTTTGAATTATACTTTTTCAAATTAGAAATTTTTTATAAATTAATTTTTTGAATTTTTTTTCAAAATTTCTTTTTGAAATCAAAAATTATGTTTGAACCTATTTTTTAATTTTTCAAAATATTTTTAAGTATTTATTTATATATTTATTAGAATCCTAAATTTCAAATTCTATAAACCCCTCAACTGTAAACCCTAAGTCTAGATTAATTAACTCTAGGGGTATAAATAAAATTTACCTTTCATTAAAAGTGAGGGTAAAAGTCTATATATATACTTTCATTAAAAGTGAGTGTAAAAGTGGTTAATATAAATGTATTTTACCTTTCCTCATAATTATGCTTATCTTCTATTAATTATGATTTTACTGACTTAATTTTATTGAAAATATTGATCAAATATTAGATTATGACAATATTAAAGTTAAGATTAAAGGTAAAGCATCATTGAAAATATGTCGTAAATATAAATTATATAATTATGTTAAATAAACATTGAAAAAATATATATAGAAGCATAAAAACTAAGATTAAAACATTAAATAACACTAAAACCTAACAAAAAATAAGTATAATATAAGAAAATAGAGAGATAATGTTTTATAATTTATTATTTTGTGTTTTGTTCCACTGTTTTAAAAAAAACTAGATTATAGAGAATATATAACCTTGATATTTTATGGGTTGTGATTATTTATAATCCTTTATGTGCTACTGAATTTTTTTCAGTCTACAAATACAGTAAGTTTTTAATTTCAAATCTAAATTTCCTATTTATTACTATAGAAAAGATTTTGATCCAAAATACACATTTCATATATAAAACTACGAAACAAATGAACATAATTTAATATTTTGATTACCAATATGTATATTGAATTTTTATAATTTATAGTATTTAATTTAAAAGTGTATCTAATTAAATAAATTTTTATATACAAATAAATATTAGGATTAAAAATTGTTAGGAATATAGTCCGCACAAGGTGCGGACCATCAACTAGTTTGTTTAATTTTATAAGTTTTCAATTATATATGTACCATCATCTGAATCATGTTTTTTTTTAATAAAGCTGAAACTTAGGACTTCATTATCAAAAATCTGGAAGTTGTAAACATTAACCAATAATAAATTGACCTAGTGGTTGAAATTTTTGGATATAGAAGGGATTGGAAATGATATGTTTTCTTAAGCAGAGTTACTTTGTGAGTGCTCTAGGATAATTTTAATGATTTATTTTACTATTTTATTTAGTGAAATAGTCCATGCTTTTTGATGGTCTGATCCATATAATGTGCTATGGATCTATTTTTTGAATGAGGTACTATGTGCTATGGATCTTTTCACGTGTAGCTCCTTCAAGTGGTCTATCTGGATCCACATCTTGCTTATTAATTTGTAATGTTACATCATTCCAAAATACGAAATCAACAATAAACTCATCTCATTTAAACTATACTCTTCCAAATCTCACAGGTTAATGTTACTCGCTTCCTCATGTTTGACCTCATCTTGGCCATCGTCGATCTTCTTGGCTTTTAATAACTCGACCAAACCCTCAAGAACCTTATCAACACGATCATTCCTCGTAACCTGTTCATCCACCACTTCGTTTTTCTTAACCTCCGAATCTTTACCCTTAGTGGTCTTGTCCTTGTTCTCCAATTCTTTCTCTTCCTTCTTGGCTTTCTCCTCTTCGTTTTGGATCTTTTTCACTTTCAAGAACTCAACTAAACCTTCAAGAACTTTATCAACCGTGTCATTCTTCATGAGTTGTTCCGCCACCTCAGCAGGACTAACCTCGGTTGCCTCAATACCTTCCCCGATCTTACTGAAAAGCTTATGTTCTTTGATCTCTAAATAGTTTGAAGCAAGAACTTTGAAAGTACTCGGTGTGCAGTACGACATGTGAATGTGCATATCCATGCGTCCTGGCCTCAACAACGCTGCATCCAGTTTCTCTTTGTAATTGGTCGTGAATATTATGATCCTTTCATCGCCACAACTTGACCATAGACCATCAATAAAATTTAGTAGTCCAGAGAGTGTCACCTTTTTGTAACGTGGGTCATTACTTTCTTCTGACTCACGTGGAGGTTCATCAGCTGCCCTATCTTTCAACTCGATTGAACAGTCGATATCTTCCACAACAAGAATAGAGCGGTTAGCAGTAGCAATCAGCAATCTCCGTAGCTCGGAGTTGTTGCTAACCGCGGTCAACTCTAGGTCATAAACATCAAAGTTGAGATGATTAGCCATGGCTGCGATCAAGCTTGACTTCCCTGTACCTGGTGGACCGTACAACAAGTAACCTCTCTTCCAAGCTTTACCAACCCTTTTATAGAAGTCCCTTCGCTTCACAAACTGGTCAAGATCGTCCATCACGTTTCTCTTGACATCTGAATCCATTGCTATGGTCTTGAAGGAAGAAGGATGGTCAAGAATCACAGAGGTCCAAGCCTCTGAGTAGTTCCCATACATGTTATCTGGGTCAAGAGTAAAGATCTTGAGTGTTTTCTTTTCTTGCTTCACCACCGCAGCTCTTTTGACCATGAATGGCAAGTAAGACTCAAGAGCCATGTCCTTGAACTTCTTGTGGAAGCTGAGCTCGAATGATCTGACTTCTGATTTGAGTGTGGAGTTTAGATCCCGTGGGTTGTGGAAGTTCTTGGACTCAACATGGCGGCAATGGAGAACCCACCGGAACTTGACGCCGTTGAAGGTATCCACAACTTCCTCGTCACGTTCCACGGTGACGTTGTAGTTGTTTTCTTTCTCGTGTTTACTCACTTTGATTCTTTTGTTTGAAGGAGAGATCTTGGTGGCTAGATAGGCCTCTGCGGCCTCGTAGACTTCGTTGTGTACAAACCCTTCAAACTCTTCGATGACTATTGTCATTTGAGATGAGAAGTAGCCAAAGATAATGCGGAAGCCATAAGAGATGTATTGGTGCACCTCGTCTGGCAAATAGTCTTGGACTAGTGATTTAGCTAGCATTGCGGTTGCAGCCACTGATGCGGCGGTTGTGAGAACCGTCTTAGCCGTGGCTAGACGGGTTTCCGCGGAAGAAGAGTCAGAGGAACTCATTTTCTTTGGCTTTGGGGTGTCTTTGTTCTGAGTACCCAGAACTCATATTTATTATTAGTGGGAACCATGGACTAATAGAAGCAAGGAATAAGCGAGGATCATTTCGTTGCAACAACGTCGAAGTTTCTTTCTAATAAAATAATTAAAAAGACAAAGAAAAGTTGAGTTCTAGTGGGGGTCCCATGACTTGGTCATGTGGTTTTTCTGATTTGTCGACATGAGAAAAGAACGTGCTTCAAACGAAAATTAGAAATAAATAGTAAACAAAGACTGACTTAACGTGTGGGTCATTCTTCTATTAAAGGTAATCTTAGAGAAAATATAGCGACTTGTATATTATTATCACAATCAACTCCAAATCATGTAAAAGAACAAAATGTTTGAATCAAATATAATTTTAATTGCTTTGAAGATCTGGCGTGGTACTAGTTTGAATAAGCTATATATATGCATTTATTTTATAGGAAAACAACAACTTCCAATGGAGGAATACAAATAGCAAACGATATCAAGTAGTTACAGTAAATTCCAAAAATCAAATATTACAGATGGGTGACTCTATAACTTATTTGTAAGAGAATTGACATATACGTTTGAATTTGAAATTATAATTGCATGGATATTGTATTAAACCCATTAAATTGTGATAGGCAATATAAGAGATATTATATAAGAGATATTGATTTTTGTTTTTTAATATGGTTGATACTCGTTTCTTAAAGTCCAACAATTCACTAATTTGCTTATAAAAGATTAAAAGACATTGAATTTAAATTTAAATATAAAAAATGTATAGATCTACTATGTATATTCAAACTGAAAGTAGAATCTAAAATTTTATAAATACACTACGTGATAGTATATGCTTTTGTCTACTTGATATTCTTAACTAAACTTAATTAATAACGTTGACTTAATAATTTAACACTTATACATATTGAATTTAAAATCATATTCATAAAATATTAGTATCAAAGTCCATAAAATTACGCTGCAAAATCTTATATATTAAAAGAGAAGTCACAACTTTGACTCATGTGTGATTTAAAAAAAATGGACTTAATGGACTTATCACTAGAAAGTCATGTTAAATTTAATTTCTAATATTATCATTATTATAGATCTAAATAACTCACTTTCTAGATTATAGGAACTAAATAATATGTCTACTACATTATAAGAACTAAATAATTATCAATCTTTTTTTAGCAAAAAAAAACGTGATCTGGAAACAACCAATTCAATAAAAAAATATACGATAAAATTATTATGTTTTAAAAATATACGATAAAATTATATTAATATATACCAATATAGAATTGAAAACAAAATGTTTATATAAAAATAAATGAAAATAAAAACCCGTGCGGTTGCGCGGGTCGAGATCTAGTGTGTATATTAAAATCGTTGACAAAAAAATGCATGTGTATTAAAATCTAGACTTCAATATAAATATTTATGTTATGTTCTATATCGTGAGTGTTATAATATTGAACAAGACTTAGGTTTACCCCTAAGGTGAATCTTTAAATTCACATTTCTCTTTTATTACCAATTAAAATGCCACATAGATTAATAATAAAATATATTATTTTCTAAAAAAAAATCTAACATAATTGAAAAAAATAATGACACTCATTTAATGACACTAACGCTACTAACTAAACCTTAAATCTTAAATTCTATATTTTAAACCTTAAATCTAAACTCTAAACCCTAAATTCTAAATTCTAAACTCAAACTCTAAACCCTAAACCCAAACCCTATATCTTAAACCCATATCCTAAATCCTAAACTCAAACCGTAAAATCAAAACCCCAACCCTAAACCTTAAACTCAAACCCTAGATCCTAAACTCAAACCTAAACTCTAAACCCAAATCTTAAACCCTAAAAAACAACATCAACATTAACCCAAACCTTTAGGATATAGGATTTGGGTTCGGGGTTTACAATTTGAGTTTAGGATGTAGGGATTAGGTTTAGATATATGGTTTGAGTTTAGAGTCTATGATTTGAGTTTAGGATATAGAGTTTGGGTTTAGGGTTTAGGATTTGGGTTTAAGATATAGGGTTTGGGTTTACGGTTTACGGTTTGGGTTTAGGGTTTAGGATTTAGGTTTAGGGTTTAGGGTATATATTTAAAGTTTAGGGTTTAGTTAGTGGCGTTAGCATCATTAAAATTGACGTTATTAGTTTTTTCAATTATTTCAGATTTTTTAAATAAAATTTATTTATTTTATTATTAATTTAGGTGGCATTTTGATTGGTAATAAGTAAAGATGTGAATTTAAGGTGAACCTAAGTCTTGTTAACAAGCACGAATCGGAATGCTGCGCGTAGACGGAGAGTCTAGCTCCTCATTGTGGACCTTGTTGCTAAGAATGCTAATATCATATTAATGATGTATAGATTTTACAAAAGTTAAATCTAAAGTTACTCTATCAAGGCAAAAGAAAGAAAAACAAGATAGAGCAAAATCGGTTAAGACGGCAACACCCAAACCTTTCGGTCCTTTCCTATGTTACATGGAAACGGAAGCGGGTACGTGGAAGCGGAAGCGTAAAGAAGCGCAGAAGCGAGATTTTTTAAAATATTAGGAAGCGGGTACGTGTTGGAAGCGTATATATATATATATATATATAATTTTTTTTAAAAAATTAGGACTAAAATTATATTATTTAAATTTGAAATAAAACATTTATTCATTTATAATAATTTTGAAATGATTTTATATTAAAACTGTAAAAATACACATAATTTAGTTTACAAACAAATCTTATATTACTTATTTTTAATACTTCATAAAAAAATGACACAATATATTTCAATATGTGCTATATCTTTAATAAAAAATCCCAATGCATAAAGATAATTTATAGTATTATTTTTGATATTTGTATATTTATAACTTAATAATCATTACTATTAATTTTATTTTATTTTATATAGATTAAAAATATGGTTTTATATTTTATTGATATATATTGTATTTTTTTTTAAAACGGAAGCGTGATTCCAAAACGGAATCGTAAGCTTCCAACAGGTTTTTAAAAAGAATATTTTAGAAACGTTTTGGAATCGAGATTCCGCAAGCTTTCACAAGGTTCCGATTCCGATTCCGGTTCCGAAGCGGGAAGCGGACGTCCGATGAAGCTTCCGTGCAACGTAGGTCCTTTCTATACGTTGACCTTTGACCCGCACGATAGACTAATTAAGAGCAAGTCACGGTAGGTCACACACCACCATTAAGCCTGCTTGTATGGAAGGAGACCTTTATCAATGACAAACGAAGGATAAAAGGCTATGGTCTACTGAACAATCATAAATTATTGTCGATGACGATGTATAAAGGATCTGAGTTCCATCCCATTAAAACATAATTATGTTTTAGTTGTATACTAGGTAATAATTCATGTCATGAGCGAAAAATTTTCAATTTATACAATTACAATTTTTTTTCTTTCAAATTAAGCATGAAGATGGTTTGTGTAAATCTTTTTTCTTGTTTAAAACATGTATAAATAGTGAATGGCAGATTATGTATATTATGTTTATCTTTCTGTTGTTCATTTTTTAATTACATAAAAACACTCAGACTAATAATAATGTGATTTTTTTTTTAATGTGATACATAAGGGGAATGTGTGTTCACTGATCTTTCAAAAAAAATATTTACCATTTATCTGTTCAAAATAGTTTTGGTTTATCTTATTTACATCACCTATATTTTAATATGTACAATCTATTAAAACATAATCACAAAGTTGGATTCAACTTGATTCTAGGTAGAATATTTTTTAAAAAATATACTTTATATATTTCTCTTAACCTATACTATTACTAACTACTCACATTTAAATATAGCCTAACAGTAGCTACAAATATCTGCAATTGTTTTTGAAATAATATGAACTTCCATATTTTACTAACTAAAGATTCTGAAAAACCCAATTAGATTTACTTAATCTTTAATATTATATTTCCTAAATCATTTTTAAAATATTTTCAATATCCAGTCAAAAATATTTACTGCCAAATATGAAGTATTGGTATTGGTTCTTACATTTTAGATGTGTCACAATATAACTAATTGTATTCAAAAGATATGTACCGAGCAAGGTAATATGATTGTTTTTGGTACAAATATCTAAATCTGTTTCAGATACATTTATTATTGAGATATTTTTAGGTTCATATACATCAAAACCAAACTCATCCAGATCCAGAAAGACCCAACTCAAAATCCACACATAAATTTATAATACTCAAGCGGAGCCTAACTAAAAAAATCATACCCGAAAGAAACAATATGTACCTAAATAGATAGCCAATGTTCATGCCTAACTGATTTTATAAACTAATTAAAAAATTATTTCTATGTGTTTAGCTAAATTAAGTGATGTAGAAAGAGTTTTTTATTTAGTAAAATAATTATACGCCGTGAAAAATTAAGTGAAAATAAATGTAATACATTTTTATTATTTTGTAAGTTATTTTAGTCACAAAAATATGTCTTTGAATTATGTTTTTGGCTACGTAATTTTCAACGATTGAAACTAAAATAAATACAGTTTTAATCAAACAAACTTAACCAGACGTTTAACTATATGCAAAACCTAGTTATTTATATTTTTAATTTTATAATTGGCACAAAGTTAATGTTGAAAACTAATAAACAAAAATATGTACTATTATTTTTATGGTTATATAATTAGTGATGTGATGTATTTTAAGGAAATATAATTAATGAAATTATTAAACTGAGTGAAATATGAAAAAAAATTTAATATAATTATATTAATGAAAATACTAAAGGGACACTATACTTCTATTTTATACTGCTATTCATGTTTTCAAACAATTTTTATTTATACTGATATCTATGTTTCCAAACAATTTCAAAAGATATTTTAGTTTTAATAATATAAACTAGAGACTGTTCTGCGCATCCGTGCGGATATTGGTTCTTACATTTTTATGCATTGATTTTTTTATAATTATATATTTTACATGGTTCGTAATATAACTAATTGTATTCAAAAAACCTGGACTGAATCGGATAATATGGTTATTTTTGGTACAAATATCCGAGCCCGTTTCAGATATATTTGTTATTGATATATTTTTAGGTTCCTATGCATCAAAACTGAACTCTTCCAGACCCAGAAGGACTCAATTCAAACCCACACATAAATTTATAATATTCAAGTGGACCTAATTAAAACAAAAAGATATCCGAAAATAATAACTTGTACCTAAATTGATAGCCAATTGTCATATACCTAACTGATTTTATAAACTAATAAAAATGATTCTCTCTATGTATTTGGCTAAATTAAGTGAAATAGAAAGAGTTATTTTATTTAGTAAAATAATTATATGGAGCAAAAAAATAAGTGACAATAAATGTCATACATTTTTATTATTTTGATTTAAGTTATTTTTTATTCACAAAAATATTTGTTTCAATTATGTTTTTGGCTACGTAATTTGCACCGATTGAAACTAAAAAAAAAGTTTTAGTAAAACAAACTTAACCGAACGTTTAACCATATGAAAAATCCAGTTATTTTAGATTTTTTATTTTATAATTGATACAAAGTTAATGTGGATTAACTAATAAATAAAAATGTGCACTATATTATTATGGTAATATAATTAATAATGTGATGTATTTTTAAGATAATAATTAATAAAATTGTTAAACTGAGTGAAATATGGAAATACAATTAGTGTACTTATATTAATAACATTATTAAAAAATAATATACTTTTTTTATACTGATATTCATGTTTTCAAACAATTTTTATTTATACTGCTCTTTATGTTTCCAAACAGTATCAAAAGATACTCCAGTTTTAATAATAGAGATGTAACGATGTTTGTTATGAATAATATACAGTACGACAATGGTTTGGTCTCTTTGAATATGAGAACATGTTTATTGCAAGTCTCTTAGGTTGGAATTCTTAGCGTAATATAAAATACGGTCTCTTAGCTTTTAACTAAAAAAGCTAAGAGAGATCTCTTAAATAAGAGATATAAGAGCATCAGCAATGCTAGAAACTTTTTTTGATTCTTAAGGTAAAAAGTAGGTTAAGAAACTTTGTTAAGAAACTTGGTTAGAAATGAAGATTATTGGTAGAAACCTTTTTTGGTTCTTAGTTTTAATTTTTATTTTTTTAATTATTTGTGTAGTAAATAAAACATATAACATAGATAATTGAAAACATAAGAAAGTACAAAGTTAAAAGAAAAATTACAAAGTTGGAAAAAAAAATTACAAAGTTGAAAAAACATTAAAAATGCAAATTACAATATTTTTATTCAATTCATAAAAAGTTAAAGATAAAAAGTTATTATTCATCTCCAAATTTATCCCATAGATGTTCGATCAAATCATGTTTTAGTTGTCTATGGACTGGTCTATCCCGAACTCTAGCTCGGCGATCAAGTGCATCGAAAAGCTCAGTAGGCATCTTGACGCAAAAAGAAATATCCTGATCGTGAAATGTCTCATCTCGAGTATCCGTACGTTCTTCATCTTCGACAATCATATTATGGAGTATGATACAAGCTCTCATAATTTTTGATATCTTCGATTTACTCCATAACTTTGATGGATTTTTAATAACGGCGAATCTAGCTTGCAGGACTCCGAAGGCACGCTCAACATCTTTTCGGGCAGATTCCTGTCTTTTTGCAAATAATGAATCTTTTTCACCCTGTGGGAGACTAATAGATTTAATAAATGTCGCCCATTCCGGATAAATACCATCTGTAAGATAATAGGCCAAATCGTACTCCCTGCCGTTGACATTGTAATTGACTTTGGGAGCAATTCCGTTAATAATGTCATCAAAAACAGGTGATCGATCAAGAATATTAAGATCGTTCATAGTACCTGGAGTTCCTAAAAAGGTGTGCCATATCCAGAGGTCATAAGAAGCCACGGCCTCCAACACAATAGTTGGTTTATCTGTTCCTCGGGAATACATACCTTTCCAAGAGGTGGGGCAATTCTTCTACTCCCAGTGCATACAGTCGATGCTTCCAATCATCCCGGGAAATCCACGTTCTTCTCCCTTGTGTAGTAGCCTTTCAAGATCTTCGGGTGTTGGACGTCTTAGGTACTCATCGCCAAACAAGTCGATGATTGCGGCAGTAAAATTGTGCAAGCAATTCCGAGCTGTTGATTCACCAAGTCTGACATATTCGTCCACCGTATCAGCCCCACCCCCATATGCTAATTGACGTATTGCTGCTGTGCATTTCTGGAGCGGTGATAGACTACGCCTTCCGACTGCATCTTCCGTTGCAGCAAAATACTCCACTTCCGTAGAGAGGCGATGCACAATCCGCATGAACAATGACTTGCTCATTCGAAATCGTCGGCGGAATATATTGGAAGGATATGTAGGAGTTTCAAAAAAATAATCATTCCATAGCTGGATGTCGCCTTCTTCGCGGTGTCTTTCAATAAAAATACGTTTTTTCTGTTTTTGGGTTCGGACAACATTTCGGGGATTTCTAATAATTCTTCAAATAGAGATTCAAATTCAGCATCATCTTCATCATTTTTATGGTAATGATAATGTGATGAACCAGCCATTTGAAATGAAAAAAAAAAACTTAATTTTTAATCTGATTTTTAAGAGAGATAGAAGACGGATGAAGTTGTGAAGTAAATGTGATGAAGTTCTCTTCTACTTATAGTGTGATAGTGAGTAGATATTTTACTAGCCTATGTCTCACCCGTGATGTCATGTACCTTGTGACACTAGTTTTTTTTGTTGGGATATAGGGGTCATGGATTGCTTGTGACACGAGTTTGTTGTTTTGTTGGGATATAGGGGTCACGGGTTGCTTGTGTACAAAATTAATACTTGCCGACATCACAGCTTATAATACTTGTACAAAAACAGTCACATAAACTATTACATATTCATCCGAGCAAATTACAATAAACACAGCTTATAATACTTGTACAAAAACAGACACATAAACAGACACATAAACTAATAAACACAGCTTATCATACGAGCTTGATACAATAATACAATAATATAACATCCGAGCTTGTTACAATAATACAACATCTCATACAACATCCCATAGAACATCCAATACAACATACAATAATACATCATTGCTCTCCTAATAAACCGACCTCACCACCTAAACTATTGCATATTCATCTTCTCAAAATACCACATTATACATTGTTACTTAAACATTACAACCAAACCTATTGCCACAAGAAGAACGAACACTAAACCAACAACCATGTCAAATCTCTTGTTCAACCTAGAATTCTTGTTACCTAGCTCAGAAACAATCAACTCTAACTTAGCCACCTTCTGCTCTGTTTCATAGTCACTCATAATGGTTAGAGAGTCAACCTTTTCAGCGAGCTCAAGTGTGTGTCTATCCCTTGCTCTCATCTCCTCCATAACCGCGAGGTCCCATGACTTCCAAACAAGACACTCGCCATCATCAATGTTCTCACATGTGTAATATCTTCTGCCTGGATCAGAGCGGTTTGTAGCAAGAATAGGTTGAGCTCCACAGTAGCAGATTTGTGGGAAACCAAACTCGACTTCGGGTTGAGGAGGATACTGATGTGGTTCGGGGAACTCTGAGTGGCCTAGCTCTGCTTGATCACGCCGAATGAGCTCCTCTGTAGAGCTATACCCACTGCTGTCTCTTGAGTTCCCACCATAGTCCTCGGACTCTGATGGCTGACTATAGCTATAACGACGTCCCATTGCTCTCTTAACCTGAAAAAAATTCACCAAAACATTTTTATATGTGAGAAACCTGTGCAAATAATAGATAAAACCACACACATATTAAACATAGATAAAACATTCTCTAACATAGATAAAACATAGATAAAACATATGTGAGAAACCAGTGCAAACAAAGATAAAACATATATAAAAAAGACTGAAAGACATTGCAAGTGGAAAAAAATGCAAGATTAATATATGAACTACATTAATATTAAAGCTGAAGCAAACAGAGAGTGGTACTACAGTCATTTCAAGCATTTAAACACAGCAACTAATAAACAGGAAGCAAATAAACAGGATTCAAATAAACAGGAAGCAAATAAACTTAGAACAACAGTTCGAGTAGCTTGTTCTTCACCACTTCTTCAGCCTCACTAAGTGGTTATTTTCTTTGTAGGAGTGTGTCTAGGATTGCAAGCTTGGAGAGTCTCTCCCTCCCTGCCAAATCCTCCCTCTTGATTTCCCAAACGCGGTCATAGTCAACCTGAGCCTTTCCTTTACCACCATTCCTTCTTGCTTTTGCCGCTTTGACACCTTCCGGGCGTATATCCTCATCACCAACATTGGGGCTTGAAGGGTTGGAAGCGTCCTCACCAGTTTTCCTCTTACCATTGGCACCGGGTTTAGAAGTGTTGAGTGAAATCCATTTCTGTTCAAACCTCAACACACACCATGCATGCTCAAGGTTGAACTTTAGGGAGTAATCAGCAAAGTAGATTTCATGAGCGAGTTTCAACACATCAGTCTCACTCTGGCCGCTGCTTTGTTGTCTCTCAGCCGCTGCATACGCCCCACAGAACTTATTTGTCAGTTCATTGATCTTGTGCCACCTGTGCTTCAAGTTGAGATAACCTCTCTTGTCACCAGTAGCTTTAGCATGAGGACTTTCAGCATAGTATTCTGCAACACGTAACCAAAAAGTCCCTAACTTTTGACCATTTCCAACTATGATATCTTTAGAAGTGTTAAGCCATCCACTGATGAGGACCTCATCATCGGCTGGGCTCCATTTTTTTCTCTCCCTACGCTCCACTGGTGTCTCTTGAGATTCAGATGGAGCCTCATCATAATGTTGGCTAGCGAAGGGAGGGATTTCGGAATCTCCTATGTTGATACTAGATGGGAAACTCTCAAAGGGAAAGTTTGAATGGAGAACACTGTCATTTTGAGAGTTCAAAAGGTCCACATAGCTAGAGGACTGGCTATATGGTGCCCTTGGATCCATTTGAAAGAGAACAGAGAGGGGCGAATTAAAAAGATTGAGAATGAGAAGGTTGTTGTATGAATGAAGAGTGACAGAAGCCAAGGGATGGGGTTTTATAAGTGGAAAAATATTACTAGCAATAAGTTACTATATTAAAGACCTAACCATAAACGAGTATCCATCTAATCACAACTTATTACACTACCATCAAAGCCTAGAGGAAAATTAAATATCTGGATGTTTTCATTAAAATCAAACTTCACTTTATTCATATATAGTTCACATCAAACTAAACTAAGTGTTAAACATGAGAACTATTCTTCTAACTATTGCATTTCGGTTGAGAACAAACTAAACTCATATCACGCAAATCAATTCCATTTCAGCTACCAGGTAACATAATTAATGCTCAAAGACACAATTACAAGGAAACCACACATCACTCAATGAATTCTCAAGCAATACCCGAAGTTCTGTCATTCTATTATTTTTAAAAAATAAATCCAAACACTCAATGCAAAATACAATACCACATCAAAGAATGAATGGTGAAGACAATGAAATCAAATAATTAACAAGGGTTTTAAAAATATTTGGAATGCTGAAACACATTTTCACCAATGGGTTTTTTAAAAAATCGTGATCAAAGTTGCCATCAAACACATACATACAGCAGACATAGTTTCAATTTATTTGTATTTAAGCGACATTACAGTGTCTGTAAATCATGCTATACGAGGATAAAGAACAAGGAAACACAGTTACGAAAATAAACCATGAGATCAATCACCAATTTTAACAAAAGTTCAATCACGAACCTACAATCACATATATACGACCCTAATTTTCAATACCAATCACCAACCTCTAGCAAAACCCCTACCTTTCAATCGACAGAAACCCTAATTTTAACCCTAAAAAAAATTAGGGTTACATACAATCAAATCGAAAAACGCGGACAGAGGAGTGAGAGATACCTCGTTGACAATCGAATAGGCAGAGAGATGGGTCGAATCAGCTGTTGGTTCAAATCGGGGGAGAGATCGATGTTGACAGAGGTTCACGGCTTTGGTCTCGATTCGATATGTGAGCGGTGGATTCGGTATGTCAGACCTTGATCCGGTATGTGAGCGGCTCGATTCGGTATCTGAGAGGAGATCGCCTCGAGAGAGAGAGATAACGCCGACACTGAGAGGAGAGAAGAGAGATCGTTCGTATCACCGTCGTAGGGATACAGAGGCCTCGATAAGTAGACTTTGAGGGGTCGATTCGCCGTTGTTACAACCGGAACACGGGTTCGGTCTCAAGAGATACAGATATCGCACGGGAGAGAGACAAGGGAGAAAAGAGAAGAAAGAAGAGAGAATGGAGTTGATTTGTTTTGCTCCCTCTCACGCGTCTTTCTTTCGGTCTCGCCTAGGTGACACGTGCCTCCACAAACCACATATAAACGTTTCTTAATTAACAAACAAAATCTGCGTTTATAACCATTTTTGATTTAAATTCATCCTTTTAATTGCTAAGAAATCTCGCTATATACAGCGATGCTGTTGCTCTAAGAAACGTCTCTTAGTTTTTTAGTTAAAAACTAAAAGACTGTATTTTATATTACGCTAATGAGATCTCAGGTTTTAACATCAGTTTCTATTTCCTTCCGACTTCACAAAAAAATAATGCCAAAATTCAGTCCTTGTTGACGATATTGGAGATTTGTTTGTTATATACTTCTGAAATTTAATACCAATATGTAAATGTTGTTGGTCTGGCTACTGAAAATGTAACCCCGCCCACTGAAATTGCATATAGAGGCCAAGAACAATGATGTGTTCCACAACTTATATATCAGGTAGCTATTTATTCATAATGGACGTAAATGTCGTTTTGGCGAAAATAACTTGAAAGCAAAGGAATAAAACACAAAAAGTTTTCTTTTAGCAATCTCACATTCAAAATTAGAAGAAACCAATACTAGTATTATACTATTATATAACTGACATGAAGTTCACCAATTAGTTGAAGCTAACCTGGCTCGGGACTTGATCCAAGATATACAAGTCAAAGAACCATTATTTTAATAGGCTGTCTTAGGGCTGGACAAAAAAACCGAATCCGAAGAACCAAACCGAACCCGACCCGAAAAAGTAGAACCGAACCCGAACCGAAATTAATTAAATATCCGAACGGGTTTAAATTTTGGTATTTAAAGAACCGGAACCGAACCCGACCCGAACCGAAGTATTCCGGGTACCCGAATGTATCTGAAATTGATTTCTATATCCCCTTATATAAATATATTTTAGATTTAATGTCTATTAAAAACATTCAAAATATATAAGATATTTTTAAATTGTCTAAAATACTTGAAAATATATACTAATAGTCAAAAGTAAATGTCTAAAATAGCTAAAATATACTCAAAACATCAAAAATATTTAAAATATCTACTGATTATCTATCCAAATATTCAAACCAAATCAAATTATATGTTAAGTTTAGGTACTTTGACATATGTTATTCAAAGTTATATGTAATATAATATTTTGTTTAGAGATTTTGAGAAATTTAAAGTATATAATAAATTTTAAATTTTAAAAAATAATTTTAATGGGTTATCCGAACCGAACCGAACCCGCAAAGATCCGAACCGAACCCGAACCGAAACTTAGAAGAATGGGACTGAAATCTTTGACCCCGAAAACCCGAAATCCAAATAGATCCGAATCGAACCCGAATGGGTACCCGAACGCCCACCCCTAAGCTGTCTTATAAATCTTATATGTGAAATAAGATAACCAATAGTATATTATCTAAAACATATGAGCATTTGTATTTATTTCCAACTGATTTTAGTTGGAAACCCATACTTTTAAAAATGTTTGATAGTAAATTTTTTATAAGGCAGTTCCATTGATGTCAATAGTTAAAAATATAAAGAATGAAAGCAAGTTAGTGAGATTGGGTACCTCGGACACTAGATCAAGGATGCAATCGGATAACAACGACCAAACCTGAAAACAATCTTTGGATAAAGGATCAGAAACCTTTCTTCCCACGAACGTGAGAACCATCTGCCCATTAGGCACTATCTCTTCTGAACGCATTCTTAAGAACAACGAGAAATCATTCTTGAACTGATTCAAATAACTTTTGTAGACATCTGGAGGGGATGTATCATTGATATGGATGCTTGTATTGTTGTTCTCGAGACCATCAGGGACCTTAGAAAGCCAATGGAGACTAAAAGATGAATGAGCAAGATGAAGAGACATGCTTGGGAACAGCCTTGAATAGAAAGATTTTGGGACTCCTGACACGAAGCACTTTCCTTTGACCTCAATCTTCAGCTTCTCTAGAAAGGAAGGTACCAACTTGAAGGTAGTGTTGAAGTCGTTATGTGGAAGATCGTTCAGACAACACTCGATCTCTGGTGCGTTGAGTCGACCTTTTTGATGGTATGATTGTATTATCGTGTTGACAATCTCGGACATGGCAAACAACGTGTTTCTTCCAGAAGAACAACCAGCCACTTTGATGTATTCGAGATAGTCCAAATTCATTAACATTTCTATGAAGCTCTCTATCACCACATGTTCTATCTCGGAGAAAACACTTCTCTATAAAAAAAAACATATATCATTGTCAAAGTAAGGGATCTTGTTCTTGTATTCTTCATAAAGTGATTTAGTTACCTGATAATGAGAATTGGTATCGTAACTGTGTTCACCATTTCCCTCTTTCATACTAAGAGCATCCACCAAAGGGTCCCTGATTAACATATAAACAAACTTTTTTCAGTCAGATGGGTTAATTACAACTTGAGACCTGATTTATTTACATACCCACGTACTCATTTTACAATATGTACATCAATTCACAAAAGTGTAGAACAAAAGCATATGGTTTACCTTGAAGCAGACATGATAATGGCTTTGAGGAACTGGCTTTTGTTTAGTATTCTGTTTTACTCAAAAGCTCAGAATTTGTTATAGGTGGAAACTGAAGAAACTAAAATCATCACTTGTGGGAATCTCTAAAATTAGTGAAGATCTCGTTTGCTACAATTAGTCCTCGTAAAATTACGTCAGGCATGCAGAGAAGGTTTACCAGTCTTAGATTCTGACCAACCGGACAAAACTTTGTTGTACGTTACATTTTTATTGTGCAATTATTTTATAACAATAATAAATAATTTAAATACTTTTACTTTGGTTTTTTCAGCTTTGGGGTTCGAAGGCAATCAAAGGCTACTTCCCCGACGCTCATCCGAACTGGAAATTGATTTCGTTGTAAGTTACTATTAATTATATAAACTTTTTTTTATTACAACTTTTTATTATTTTTAAACTAATTATTAATCTAATTTGTTCTGTTACAGCAAAAATATCATTGGTCCGTAGGGATGAACGAGAGGGTGAAAAAAGCGTTTGTCGGGAAGGCGAAAGGTCGATTGTTAGCCACGGTATCCAACTGGAATGATGATTGGATCGTGAAGGGTTATGAGCAGAGAAAACCCGCTGAGCTCACCAAGGAAGTGTGGGATGGCCTCATTCGTTATTGGAACCTGCCATCGTCCATTAAAGTCTCCAACATTTGCTCCGCCTCCTGTCTAACGAAAGATGGGCATGGCAACGGGCCGATGTTTCACTCTACGGGTCAGAAACCCCACATTGGTGTCCGTTTGGATATGGTAAATATTTTAATTAATTAATTTTTTTAATATATTATAACTTTTTAAAATGTTTCTTAAATGTTCTCCCGTCTCTTAAGGATCTATATGAGGACCCACAAGAACAAGGCTGGGCAATTTGTAGATCATGGGTCCGAACAAATCTACAACGATGTGGTTGCTCGGATTGAAGACCGCCAAACCCAGCTGACCCAGCAGTCCCCCGATGGAATACCGGTCACATTATCCACACCTGAAATGGATCAGATTTACGAGAAGGTAAAAGTTTAATTTTTTTTATTATTATTATTTATTTAATCTATTTTTTTTATCACTTACATTTATCTTTTTTTTTAAAGGTTGTCTCTAAGAAAAAGGGACGTACGTTGGGGATTGGTTTTGTCAACGATGTCCCAAGGGCAACAGCGTCTTATGGTCAGTGACGGCTGATGAAATCACTCAGCTGCGTTCCGAGTTGAACTCGACGCGGTTTGCATTCACAGCTCGTATGAGTTAGTTGAGGGCTTTCTGGACCTTCTAGCGGCTGGAAATCCTCATTTGGAGACCATGTTGGCAGAGATGCTGAGACAAAATCCCGTTCTAGAGCCACCCAGCACGCATGAGGATGAGGAAGAAGTAGAGAGAAGGAGTCCAGACCTCTTCGAGGAGATGCAGAACAACAGAAAGAGGGGGGTGTTGCTAGCTCGGTAGGCGCACATGCCCCTTAGTTTTTTTTTTCTTCTTTTTATTGTATTATAAATTTGAAACTTAAATATTTATAAAATATTTTCATATGATTTCTTATTTACATTTTTAATAATTTTGAAACAAATTTAAAAATATTTTTGATTATATATTATTTTTTTAAAATAAAGAATCTAAGCAAATCCGTAGCTAAATTACGTTTAATTAGCGAGGAAATTGAAAAAATGTTAGCGAGGAATTTACTACGAAAGACACGGAGATTCGTCGTAAAGATTACGTGTAAAGAACGACGTAATCAAGCGTCTACTTTACGAGAAATTTTTTTATGTATTCTTTACGAGGAAAATGTTTACGTAGTTTTTACGAGGAAATAGTTTACGTGGCTTTTACGACGAAACCTTTCACTTTACGGCGAATTAGCGAGGAAATATATGTTACGAAGAATGTTTAACGATGAAATAGCTTTCGTAGTTATTTCGTCATAAACTCTATTTTATGACGAAATAACCACGAAAACCGTCGTTGTGAGTTCTCATTGTTGTCGTCTCTTTGGTCTAATTAAGTGGTTAAGAGGCAGCTTATCATGGGTAGTAGGATGAGTTTGTACTTATTGAGGTGGAATTATAACTGAGTTTTATATTGTATAGCGTAGAATCAAAATGTGTATCCAAATGTGTGATTCTAGATTTCTCTGTTTATAAATGTGGTTGAATCACTTGCATTGTCAAAATCATGTACTCTCATATTGACTAATAAAGAGTTGATATGTAAGCACAAAAAAAGTTATAAAATTAGATTTTTATTTTTCTAATTAAGAAATTTCATCCAAACATTATAAAATCACTAAAAACTTCTAAAATTCAAGATTTATTTTTTTCAACAACAGTAGATTTCAAATATTTTATGAAATGTCAAGTTCAGTAACACACTAAACTTTAAATGAAATTTTAAACTTCTTATTTGAATAACAATCGATTTGTCATCTAAAAACAATTCACATCAAATTTTCAGTTGAATACATATTATTCCTAATCCTTCTTAATCTATTTGATATGGACCATTGCCATTTAGACAACTTATAAATCTAGTTCTCAATGTATCTTTTTGTCGACCCTTGATATAAATGTGGGCCAAATAAATATAAGCTATACGACAATTCGTAGGCTTGGGTTTATTTGTATAATACATCTACGTACTATATACATTGATTGACGTCAACATCCTTATCTTTCCTGTTTTCGTTCATGCATCCATGATATGGATAATAACGCATGTCTTGGCTCCTTTTTATTTTTATTTAAATGAAAAATCAAGGAAGTTCTCGTTCATAAGCTCCCAAAGATGTTAGCCTGAGGTGAAAAATTAAGTTCTTTGGAACAGTGAAAAAAGCTTAATGCATGCAAATATTCCTCGTAAATTATTTTCTTTGTTTTTCACTATAAATCAACGTAATCCAGGACAATTTTTTTTTTATAATTAACTGCGTGTGTTATGTGATAAGTATAAAATCTATCTCTAATATGTAATTTTAGGTTGTCAAGTTTATCAAAACATTAGCTAATCAACTTAAAAGTGCAGTGATGGTGAATGAATCCAACAACCACAATAGCAATAATAGCCTATAGCCGTTCGTGGTGGAAACAATCATCTTTGTTGCTGATCTCAAATAAAGATCACGAACTAACAAAAACAAATTTAAAATGCAGACAGTAATTTTTTGTAAGGCAATCGGTATTTCTATTAAATATAAGTAAAGTTTGAAAAAACAAACACAAAAGATATAGGGAAAAGGTGGAAACTGCTTTTGAAATTTTATCAGCAGAGATTACGGGTCTTGGTGAAAAAGAAAGTCACTTTTCATTTTATTTTCCTGCGTGGGTGTCTGCATAAAAGTGCATTTTTATATACTATTGCTATTCATATTATTGCACTATGATTAGTGCTAAGCCGTACCCACCGGACACTGTGCATGCGGCTTAAGCAATTATAATATTTTCAGGTTGGGATGATTTTATAGACTATCCTGACATTTAGACCATCAATCATTCCCATTAAACAATTAGAAGAGTGAAATATGTTCCTCTCCAAATCTTATACACCGTGCCCATTTTGTATGTCGTTTTATCGCGCATCTGCTTTTTCATTACTAATAGTGTTTTTCACTGAGTAGTTCACTAGTTCTTTCCTGTTTTGATGTCATCTTACAATTCAACACCCTGTTTTTAATTCGTAATATGAACTATAGATACAAGGTTATTTATTTGTTTCAGACGTATATACATACTGCAACACTTCCAATTTAATTAATACAAGATTATACATTAGATTGTATTATATTCAAAATCTATAAATATGTGCTGAAAAATGTGAATTATATATTATATATATATATATATGAGGAAAAATATAGAAAATGTTATTTTGTCTCTATATATAGAAAAACAACATTTATCTATGTTTTATCTCAAAAATAAAATAAACATATTATAGATGAATACATTAGATCAAAATTTACCTCGATAATATTATTTTTTATGTTTCAAAAAATATATAAAAATTAGTTTGAGATTTTCTTAGAACGATAACATTTTTTCATAGGAAAATTATATAGTAAATAGATTTTCCGTGATATATTTAGAGTTTGGATTTTTGTAATATATATTAGTTGAGACTAAAATTGAAAACTAAGTTTTATGATGAAGATAATCAAAGACGTGTTTTAACATTATCTAGTAAATGCTTCTACTTCAATAGTGAGTAGTATGTAGGGTTTATTTGTGTAATAGGCAGATTTTAAACATAAATAAGGTGAGTGGCAATGATTTTGACACAATGCAACGTCACACATTTAGATTTCAAACTGTCCGGTTTTATCCTTGGGCTTAATAAGTCTCGAGATGCAAAAAAATAGTAAATGACTCGTGCTTTTTGTGGAGTATTTACAATCACATATAGAAACAAAGCACTTGTTCCAAATTATTTACCACATAAGTTTTAACTGTATGCAATAAAAAAGAAGAAAAAATAGTAGACATTTTAAAGTTATAGAAAGTGCACTCAAAAGAAGTAACATATGTGAATATATGTGAAGAATTGAAAGTTACAAAGTTCACATTCTATATAACCAAAATGGTGTAGAACAACCCTAGCAATTGAATAATAACAACGAAATAGCATATTACACATTGTTTAAATTTTGAAATGTCTACGATTGCATGGAAGTAGGTAATAATTACCCTATCATTTACCCAAACCTTCTATAAACTAAATCCAAAATACTAATCACTAATTCCTAAAAAGAAATATAAATCCTAACACAAATATAAAAATATGCAAATAGTACTTATGAAACATCAATAAAATAGAATAATAACAAACGAAATAACATAGTATATACTGTTCAAATTTTAAAATGTCTATGATTACATGGAATGAGATAATGCTTACCTCAACGTTAACCCAAACTTTCCATAAACTAAACTCAAAATATTAATCACTAAACCCTAAAAAAAAAATATAAACTATAATCCAAATATCACATGATATGAATCATTACTAAAATATAAACCTTAAAGTCAAATAGAATGGAGCAAAATAAATAGCATAGTACATATTGGTGAAATTATAAAATGGTTATGTTGATATGGTTATGGCTTCATGGAATGTGGTAATGCTTGCTCCAATGTCAACCCCAATAGTCCATTAATTAAACTCTATAAATCATTAAACCCAATAGGGGAATATAAACCCTAATCCAAATATCACAATATGAAAATGGTATGATTGCTCCATTGTCAACCCCAATTGTCTATAAACTAAACCTTATCAAGTAATCATTAAATCCAACACATGAATATAAAACCTTAATCCAAATATCAAAATATGAAAGTGGTAATGCTTGCCCAATATCAACCCCAATCGACCATAAACTAAACCCTAGCGACTAATCATTATATCCTACACGGAAATATAAACTCTAATCCAATATCAATTCAAATCTTCCATAAACTAAACTCAAAACTCAAAATTCAAAATATCAGACATATTCATTTTCCCTTCTACGTGAGGCATATAAAATAGACAATGTGAAAATGTAGTTGCAATCTAAAAGCAATCTACCATATTTCTCAAATGTTGCTATGCATATGGTTTTATGGAGCATGGCCCCAATGGCAACCCCGGTGGAATGTATTTCAGATGAAATAGAAACATGAAATATGTACTTTTAGAAAATAAATGTGGGATATATAAGCTAACGTGTCTGGATAGAAGAGGCCATGATGTATTTCATGGAATAAATGGTCAATAGTTGATTACAGTTATTTCATATGAAAGAGAACGAGGAAACTACGTATGGAGGAGGAGTTACCGAAGATATTTTTTCTTTTATTTTAGTTATGAATTTTAATTTTAATTTTTTGTACATTTTACCGGTTAGGGAAAAGATAATAAAGTATTATTATAGAAAAATAGCACCGTATATATAAATGTTAGGAAAATTGGTCAGACAATGAATTATATATTTTTCATAGTCTGTCTAATTTCCCTAGTAATATACTAATATGTACTCAACCAAAGGCTTACTAACTTCACTGCAACAAAAAAAAAAGAGAGAGGCGACGCTTTATTTTCTTTGATTGCACTAAAGTAATTTGGTAAAGCCAATAATGTAACGAAACATAGTTTCTACTCCAAGTTTGTTTTATTACCACTTCAGGGAAGTGACACTTGCTGAACCAATAGAAAAAGGACAAGAAATTATGTAATTATTTAAAAATTGTGAACATTAGGAGAAACAGAGAAGCGCTATTCATATTGTTCATGTTCTAAATGCAAAATCTTTAAAACAAACTTGATTCGAACATTTTAGAAGCTATACGTATTCGAACCACCAAGGAAAGGACAAAACAGAGATCGATCAATCTTCTATCCGTTAAATTTGTCCTTTCCTTACAAAACTGTGCTTGTTGGTTCGAACTCGAAGATACATACATATATAGTTATGTATATATAATATATGCACTCATTTTAGATGTGGTTATGGGATAACGACGGCGAGGGATTCTCGGCGACGGAAAATCAACTGTTTGGCGATGAATGCTTCGATCGTTTTCTGAAACTCTTCGTTTGTCAGATTATCCTCCGGAAACGGCACTTCTTCGCACTGCTTAACGGTTTCACGGCACTTCTCTGTCTCCGATCGCCGGAGCGAAGGCTTCGTCACAGTATCTTGTCTCTGTTTTTCCGATTTGCTTCTTCGATAGACTTTTGTCGGAGGAGGAGAATAATCCTTCACTACATCAGTAACCGTAACCGTTTCCTTCTCCGGTTCGGTTGTCACGTGATCTTCACGCGCCACCGTCGGAATTGAATTTGAAACCGATTCTGTTTCAGTGCCGATCATCTGTTTGTCGTAGTAAACGGTGGGCTCTTCCGGGATATCTCTAACGTCGGAAGAACTGGCGCGATTCTCACCGGATCTGATGAACACGTCGTAGATATCCGCCTCTCCTCCGCCGTCGCCACCGCTGGAGAAGACGGTGGATTTGGTGGTGAGAAGGGCGACGACGATGGAGTTACCGAGGACGAAGATGAAGAGAGGAGAGGAGACGACGCAAGCGAGACGACGGAGAAACTCGCCGGAGATACGAGCGGCGAAAGGAAGGGAGGAGAAGATCCAACAGAGCAAGAGAAGAGCAAGGCAGATCTCTGCTGCGCGGAAGAGGAAACCAATGCGCTGGAAACGATGCAGCGCCTTGGCTTTCTCTGCTTTCACGTTGGCGAAAGAGATCGAATCCATTTTTCTCGATCAGATAGAGAAATGTGAGAAGACTGAGAGAAAGTAGTTAGAAGAAGGAAGGAAGTGGACCCATGCATCTCCCCAAGCGTCTCTTTTTATAGACTTTCTTTCCCCTTTTTTGTTTTCTTTCAAATAATTGTTTTTTTTTTTGGCTAAAATTTGTCAAATCATTGTTTTAGGGGTCTAATTTTGAATTGGTATGATTATTAAACACAACAATTGTTGACCTTTCAATTCTGAAATTTTCTGTTAAAAGTTAAGTGTCAAAAGTAAAGGTTAGTATAAATTCAAGTGTATGATCACTCCAGGATAATAAAATAAAAGTAAACTCATATATTCAAGAAAATTTATATTGTGTGTTTGAACAATTTCACAGAGAAATAAAAAAGTTTGAACGAGTTAAGCTGTTATTAAACAAAACAGAGAGTAAATTAAGAAAGAGTAAATTGGACCGGGCAAAATGAAATAGTGATGTAAGAATGAATCACGTTTTCACGTGAACCGTATGGAATCCGTATATCTACCGATCTGATTACCACTTTGCTCTTTTCTTTCCTTCACCAACATTTTGGTATATTAAAAATTCAGACAAAAAAAACATTTTGGTATATATTATTACCACAAAGAAACTGATTATTTATATATCTCCCGTGCATCTCACCGTTTCATTAAAATGACACGCTACGATTTCTTTCAAAACCAGTTCTACTTTTTGTACATTTTCTATCAATAGCACAACATTAAATAGAACGGTTTAATTATACCCCTTAACAGAGAGCAAGTTTGATTTTGTTTAACGATTGATAAAACCATATACAGTATGTTATTTTCCAAAATGCATATAATCTCGACTCTTTCAAATTATATGTACATATATACTTTGGAGTGAGGTCACCTGACCCAGAAAACTTTGGTAAATTTACTATATATTTTCTACCGAAACGGTATTATGATTCCATTTTTATTTTTTTAGTTCGGTTTGTTGTATTTATATATATGCATATATAGTGAACTTGTAGGATATATCTATTTTCAGAATATATTTCATGTTAAAAATAACTTTATGTAATAATTGATTTTGCACCCGATAACAAAATATACTAACGCATAATAATTGTTACGAACATTGAACAATTAACTATCGTGCAGCAGGCCAGATATAAGTGACAAATTATAATAGAAACATCTTGTTTTGAATTTTACTTTCTCAGAAATAAAACAAATCTAGCAGTCGACTCTACGGATATTCTAAATAAACAGATATTTAATTGTATCTTGTTTTTGTTTAGCGCCTATACTCTCATACATGCAAATTGCCATAATCCCATTCGATAAAACTAATTATCACATGCAGAGGCGTGTCTACAGTGTATTAAAAAAGGCATTCGTCTCAGGCCCCCGATTAATATGACTGTTTTTAGGGCCCTAAAATTTAAAATAATTTTTAGTATAGTGGTTTAGACTTATTTAAAAAAAAAAACATTTCTACGAAAATTAATTAATTCATTTTTTGAATTCATGTATTTTTTTCTATATGACATAATATAACATATTTACGTTATAAACTCATTCTTTTACAATATTAGACTTGTGTATTTGGTGAAAATAATATATCATATTAGAAAATTATTTTTAATACGGTTGTAAATAAATTTATTTTTAAAACTTGACTTAGGCCCCTAAAACTCTTCGCACGGTACTGATCACATGTGCATGAAAATAAGAACGGCGCTTACTCAACTACTAATAAACAAATATGACTATGATTAGCTTACACGTAATATCGCATTTAATACGGTCACATGGTTCCGAGAAAGATTCTACAGATAATTAAACTGCCATAAATCACGTGTGTATAAAAATACTGTACATTGCTTCATTTTCATGTATTGTAGAGATACCTACGGACTTTTGTCTCAAAGTCTATTGTCCGAATTCTTCTCTAGGTTACATTTTACATTTACAATTACAAGGTTGTGTTTACAAATACACACACATATCAATAATTAACAAAGAGAAACAGACACACTACTTTCGTTGGTCGGCATGAACTAATATATTAGGTGAGGCCAAATGTAAAGTTATTCGGCTAAAAGATCCAAAGAATGCTTTGAGTCGCTTTAATTTATAATTAGAAGCCATATTGATCAACATGGAAAAATAGTTAGTGGATAATAAAGATTGGTCGACTGGTATCTTTAATGTTCATCTTTCTTTAGTTTCTGCCCATAAGTTCCACTTACATGCGTTTTTATTTGTTCATACAAACCACACACATGCATGCACGACTAGGGTTGCTCGTGTGTGCTAATTTTATGGGTCTGGACTGTCTGGCAGTAACTTGGTACTAATATATAACAAATCGTAGGAGTAAAGAACTTCTAAAAGTTGAGTCATTTTGTTGCTATGGAACTCACAACGAGTGCAAATGTGCATATTAGTTTATATTTCAAAAATAAGCATCTTTATTGAAAACAAAAAAAAGGGTAGGAATCACTGATATGGTTTACTTGTTCGGGGTCGTGATTCAATAGTTGACCACTACTCAAAGCTATATTGACATAGCTACATTAATTTGAGTATAGCCCAGAGATGGAAAACACCATCATGATATTCAAGAACGATTTGACATAAAACGACACTATGTTATCTGTATACATTTCCGAACTCATAGCATTTTGTAATAAATTTTCAAAACATTACCGGGTCATGGTCAATCTCTGCCAAAACTGTACTTTGAAGATTTGAGTTTGACAGCCTGATGGACGCATCTTGCTCTCTTATTTAAAAATTCTTTTGTAGAACGATACAGAGTTTGTATCTCCCGCGGCGTGTGGCAATCGTCACTCCGCCCATTGTATCCACTTTCACCCATACTTGCACTCTTTTTAGCCACACTTCAAGGTATATCATTTTTCACAGGTTTTTTCAATTTATGGAATTATATGAAAAACTTGGATGATATGAATGCAAATCTTTTGTGGATTTCAAATGCGATGTGACGTGGTATTTACTTTTATTTCTCGTAGACTAAGATCGTATATCTGTTCCATTAACACAACTGGTGACTCTAAAATCAAAAGAGAAACCCAAGTGGAACTACAAAGAGGAGAAAACATTCTTGTGGTATGAGCCATATATTCCTACAGATTAAATTCAAATCATCTACTGTCTACAATATTTTGGTACTAGTTATAAGCTTTATACCGCCATATAATATATATATATATATATAGGTATAACTTTCATTTCGTAAATTTTAAGATACAATATCATCAAATACATGGTGCATGGTTTCAAAAAAATCATCAAATACATGTTTTTGTTTATAATATAAATTAATCAATGTGTTTCTTGACTACTACTTAATGATATCATGTGTCCAAAAGAAGTTAGGTTAAATAGGTTACGATCACACCATAACAGTAACAATGTGTAAAGCTAGCTAGAAGAACCATTTTACACATTTAACCTGAGTATTTCAATGCCAAAAAGAAATGGCCAAGAATCTAATCTGAAAGCATACGTAAAGCAGCTAGTTTAATCTGATAACAATTGGTCAAATATAAAGAATACTCTCCTTTATGTCATTATCTTATATATTTTCGAAAACATACGTAGAAAATTCTTCAAGTCATATTCGATCTATTATGTATATTTATATATTAAATATCTAAAATGTATTATACGTTATATAACTTATGTTGAACATACCTCAGGGCATATTATATACCTTCATATTTGTTTATCTGATCTTTTATCAATATGTTATGCTATATAGTTATATATATCCAAATTTTAGTTCATATGCTGATATGCATATGTATGTACAGAATTCCACAGAAAGCAACATTGTTATAAAACGCTGAAACATTTATAATATTCTTCAGAATAAAACTACGTGTACAACGCGTTCTCACTCGTTATATTACTTTATCCAATACATTTTCAAGAAACATACGTGGAAAATTCTTCAAGGCATATTCGATCTATATTACATATACTGTATATCTAAAATGTGTCGTACGTTATATAACTTACATAAATACTTTAGGCATATTTTACTTTCATATTTGTATATCAAAATTTTATCAGTATGTTATGTTATTTATATATAATTTATAACTCCAAATTTTAGTTCATATGCATATAGTATACAGAATTCCACAGATACTAGCAACATTGTTCAAAAACGCTTAAAAATTATAATATTCTTTAGAATAAAACGACGTGTACAACGCTTTCTCACCGTTGATACATTATTTATTTATATTCGAATTTTAACTTTTCACATTTTCATGTCAACATGACAGATTCCTTTATTCCTCCAAAGTCCAAAGAAATAAAAGCAAAAATGTGTTCCCGTTTATCCGAGATGATTATGCTAGGTCTCTAATGGGCCTCATGCGAGGTAACAAAAGCCCATTATTTTGGTTCAATATCGGTTTACCCATTTATTCCACCAAGTGGAGGTAGAAAAAATATACCAATAAAACGCGCCAGAGGATTACCTCATTTCGAGCAAACAACGTTCAACGCGACTTGAATGTTAATTTTCAGAGCCATAGTTCGATCATCGCTCCCTCGTGGGTTTTCCTGTCGCTAGGATCTATGACCGTTTTAGTCAAGAGATTTGCTAGCAATGACTTGTCGGAGCTCTGGAACGAGTTGGTCTCCCGCGGTCGGATCGAAGCCATCTTTAATCGTTTGGTTAGTTAACGGAAGTGTCTTTGATGCACACAAATGCCTCACT
The DNA here is from genome assembly GCF_000309985.2 of Brassica rapa. Taxonomy (NCBI): domain Eukaryota; kingdom Viridiplantae; phylum Streptophyta; class Magnoliopsida; order Brassicales; family Brassicaceae; genus Brassica; species Brassica rapa. The sequence continues at coordinate 32,834,211 of NC_024803.2, read as the reverse complement.
AAGTGTTGTGTGTGTGTTTCTTTAACTGTTCTTTAATTAATGACAGAGAAAATGGGTTGTGTCTGCTCTATTTGCTTCCATCATCATTCTTCTGCGGCATGATGGTACTGCGTTGTGGGCAATCATTCGTTCCGTTTCGAATTCAGCTGTCTGTATTCCTCAAACGTTTACTTAACCAAGCGAGGCCTGCTACAACCTCGCGAACTGATCCCGGGATGCCATCTTCCCATGCCCAGTCCATGTCCTTCATATCTGTGTTTGCGGTTTTGTCTGATAAAAGCAAACTTGAACCGAGACATCCATTGTTTCCACTACCAACGGTTAAGACAGATTGGTCAATGTTATTATTGTGCAGTTATGGAATGGCTTGGAACCAACGAAGTCTCCCTGTTCCTAAGCATGCTCATCCTCGCATTGGGTTCATATTTTGTAAGTGTTTCAACTATTCGATTCGCATGCTTTTAAACTCATTTAGTTTCTTGGTAAACCAATTTGCATTGATCTCTCCCTCTGCAAATGTGCAGATACGGTTAAGGGTTTCTCAGAAACTTCACACAAGCAATCAAGTGGTAGTTGGTGGGTTGATGGGTTCTGTTTTCTGCATCTTTCGGTACAAAACGTGGAACTTGCTTCTTCTTGAAGCCTACGAGTCATCTCTATTACTCCAACTATATGTGTTTCTGGTTGCATCTGCATATACGCTAGCTTTTGCAGCCTACGTTGTACTCAACTGGTTCAGACACGATAGATGAGCATAACCTTTTTAACTTTCCATATCTGCTTAAAATATCTACCAAACCATAAGGTCGTTTGTGAAAGTTTCAAATGTAGGCAACCCACGCATTTGAGACTAGAGAGCAAACATTGAATGTTAGTGAATGTGTATGCGACCGCAAAAAAAACGAAACATGTGTGTTGTAGCTACTCGTGAGCTATACATCCTCTTGAACGGTTAAAACAAATAACCAAACATGTATATATTTTCTATTCACAAGGCGTGCTAAACGTCTTGCATCTTATTTCTCTTTGCCCATATCAAACAAACACCCATTATGGAGACAAGAGGGCTTACTTAATCATCCTTGAGAGTCTGTGATGCTTCTGATGATGGTCGGGACGCAGGAATGTAAGACCATGCCAATGCTGCGCTTCCTAGGGTAATAGTTGTTGCAATAGATCCCCATATCCATCTCTGCCTCTTCTTTCTCTTCTGTCTCTCTCTTCGTGCCACCTCTGTTATCAACAAGGTTCGTGATCAGATCCATAGAACCAAGAAAAACAGAAATGACATATTAATTTGAGTTTCTTTTTTACCTATGGCTTCTTGGTTTCGTTGAGACATTTCCCGGTTCACAGCTTCGTAGTAGTGCACACGGTCAGACAAACGTGTGATCTCAAAGTTCTTAGTTTCGAGCATAGCTTCCATCTCCATCTCTACCTCCGCCTTAGCCATACCTCTGCCTAAGGAGTCGGAGACAAACCTAGCAACCTCGAGCTGGCAGCGTAGTTCTTCTGAAAGGTTCATGTTGCTGGTGGAGGTGGTTGGATCAATAGGAACGAACACACCAACCTGGGCCAACTGCTCACGGAGCATCTGCCAGTGTGTTTGCATCCGCTCCAGCGCCTCCTCTGTTTGTTTTCTCTTCTCGATTTCCATTAGTAAACTCAGCCTTATCTCCCTAAGCTCAGTTTCATTGTTGTTAACTGAACTCTGCATTCCACTGTCGCTTGATAGCTCTGGAAGACCAAAAAGTAAGACCTTTAACGTTAAGAGTATTAGATAAATCACAAAACAGTTACAACCATACTACCCAGGGAACGCTAAGATCATAAGCATTAGAAACGTACCGTCCCAAGCATCATAAAACTCTCCCACAGGGGTAGCAAGTCTGTGTGAGCCTTCCTCTCCTGCATCGGTGTTACTTGTGAAGCTTGCTGACTCACCCGGGTCATAGAAATCTTCAGACTCACTCTCCTTATCTACCTTGGCAGTGAAAGGCTCCGGCAGATTGTTCTCCCATTCTAAATCATTATTGGCAGCACTATCCAATTCCAACTTTCCATTACCAAGTTTCCCATCAAAACTAAAGTCTCCAACTTGGCGATCATAAACACCATTGGCATAATCCTCTTCAGTAGCCTCGCTGATAGGAAACGAGAAGGAGGTGGACTTCCTCCGAGGCGAAACCTTCACATCAGCACCGCCAGTAACACCTTCATCTTCAAGGGGCTTCTGTTGGGAAGCCACGTTAGCCTCGGAAGAGCTTTTCAAAAGACGAGGACCGCGTGATTTGTGGTTGATGATATAAGGCGACGGTGGGAAGGAAGATGAGGATGGAGAGTTAGGTAGAGGGATAGCATCAGGAGTGGCGTAGAGAGCCGGTGACATCTGAGGACGAGTGCCATTCTCCAGCTTAGATAACGGTGGCTTTGAATAATGAAGCGAAGGAGACGTGGAAGCAGCACCTGGCTCTAGCATTCTATCCAAAGCAATTGCAGAGAAAGTAGGCATCGTGGCTCTGCAATCATCAATACGAGATGAAAACCACACAACGTTGTTATTCATTTCAATCGAAACAAACCGAAGATACAATTGACAATCGCTACCACTAAACCACAACAAAGACAGCTCACGAAAAGGTCAATTCGAGAAGTCAATCGAATCTCCCAAACGCAAACACCTATAAGATTCAAATCTAAACGATAACTAATTTTCCAGAAATCAAACGGTAATTCTCGTGGCGTAAGAGAACGATTACCTCGCGCGAGAAGAAGATCTCAACGGAAGAAGCTCAAAAGGATCTAATTCAACGGTTGTTAGACGGAAGCGAGACGACGACGGTGAAGATTGGTTGAAGAGGAAGGAGAGGGGTGATACGGCATCGTATAAGAGATGCAGAGGAGGAGGGAAGAAGCTTAACCTCTTCTCCAAGGCTTTTTTTTTTTAATCGCAAACGATACTTCTTCTTCTGCTTTGCCTCTCCGCAAATATTTGATTTTGTTTTTTCTTGGCGACTAATTTTCTGAACAAATTCGTTATTTTATATACTAAATCCCTGAATTAATCCTCGTCGAACATTTTACACAAACGTGTCTTCTAGAAAGACTTGCAAAAGACGTATTTAGCCTCCGAGGTTATGACTAACGAGATTGGTCGGCGTGATAAAGAGGGGGTATTTTTTGTAAATAATTCAACGGTGGTAGGGTTTCGAGAACAGTTCCTTACCATGTCGTGAGGGGATCTTGTTAAGTGTGGGTCTTATTCTTATATGAACGGGTCCTATCTTAAATACGTCATCAGAGCGAGAACGTGGCAACATTAGGTCCTAAAACCAAATTTTGGTTGTTTTAGCTTTTATGGCCCAGTTTGTCTGTTCACGAATCTGTAAAGCCCGATTTGAAAACTATTTTATAAGTTGCTTTTGTTTTCTTCTTAGCTGGAATTTGATATTTTAGAGCCATTTCATAAACGTGACCCATGTGAACACGTTTACACGAGTATTCAGATTTGTTAAAAAAAAACAAAATAGTTTTTAAAATATGGTCTTCAGAATGAAGGAGACTGACTACCTCACTCATTATTATAATCTTTTCTAATAAGTTTACTATTTCATCAGAAGAAAAACTCAAATGTTTTTGGCTTTTGCCATTGAGATTTTGAAATTTGAAACTTTCCTCCTTTTTTTTTTGATCAAATAAATGTATGGATTCGAGCCTGGGAAGAGCAGAACTTTACCGGAGACAACTTTACCAATTAGTCTACCTTAGAGCATGATTATCGGCGTATCTTAGGTATTAAAACACGAAAATTAAATCAAAATAAGTTAAAAACGATGAAGACGTTTGTTAATTAAGAAGTGTTTTATGCACGTCCTTAAGGGCACGTGTCATCGGTAGAGAGCAAGACCGAACGGGGTAAGGAAAGTCGCGTGAACTGTGTGTAAATCATTTTCTTCGTCTCCGTTCTCTCCTTCTCTCTCTCCTCGGCGACTTCACCAGAGCACATGATCTCGGCCGATTTCAACCGACCCCTCACTCCACGGAGTGATCTCCGCCGATTTCTACCCACCCCTCACTCCACACCGATCCGTTCTCTCGTGGTCTCTCAGTTGACGACGATCTCTCCGTTCTCGTAATCATTCACATCGTCTCCGTTCTCTCGTGGTCTCTCAGTCGACGGCGATCTCTCCGCCGATTTCAACCGACCACTCAGTCCACCGATCTCTCCGCCGAATCGATTGTAAACCAGGTATCTCTCACTCCTCTGTCCTCCGTTATATGATTACTATTTAACTAAGAACCTAAAAACGTATCTACCAATAATCTACACTCTTATGCAAGTATCTTAACATTGTCTCTTAATGCTCATATATTAATAAACTATCCTAAGAAACTAAATCTTGGTCCTAGCAATAAGGATGCTCTTAGTCAGCTAAACTTTCCTCCTTTATTTTAATTTTTTATAACAGAAACTAAAGGTATGAAATCAAGATTATAGAACCTGATTCAAAGCAAACAACTCTGGACCTCCTATATCAGCAACTACCAGTTGATTTGATTCTCATCAACAAATCGTTTACTTTTCCTTTCTAAAAACCAAGTTATTAAACCATAATAAGCTCATGAACCTTGAATTTATATTATTCGTGTAGGCAGTAACTCAATGAAAGTGTACTAAACAAACCTTTTTTAATACATCAATTCATAAAACATGAGAAATTCATAGTTTTGAACTTTTGATCCATCTTTTGAATAGAACCAAGAACTATTTTTCTTCTTTTTTCAATAGATAATATATATAAAAGAAATACAAGTCTTTATTCCTCTTCCTCCATGATTCTATCTATAATGAATCACCGGTGCGTTAGAATTAGGATCCCACACACCTCCTTCCTTAACATACGCCATATACCTCGCAAACTCTGGTTTCGCCGTGGCCAAACTCTTCTTGGTTTTCTTCTTCTTCTTCTGAAAACGTACGTCGAAGAAACTTAGCAAGGGATGAACAGAACCACCGGTTGGTTTCACCGTCGGTGTCTTCTTCACCTCCTCTTGAACCGGGTTTCTTGAATTACCATAAACACTAGCCGGAACGCTCGTGACCCGCTTCAACTTCGGTTCATCTTCCACGAGCTTTTCGTAGCCGCCGTGGACTTTCCTGGTGCTCATGGCTCTAAACATGGTTGTATGATGGGGAAAAAAAGTTAATGAGTTTTTCTTCTTTTCTTGGTTAGGTGTGTTCTTGAATCTTTCTCTTGGTGGTTGTGTTTATTTAAGTATGTAGGCCAAGTTTGCTTTATGATATGAAAAGAAAAATAGTAGATCTGTTGACTTTTATATTTGTGTAGATCTCCAACTAATAAAATTAAATATGTGTATAGTTTAATAAAAAGCATGTGTTAGTGACTTAGTATTACATGGTGTATACATTTTAACCTATTTAATCGCCGGTCAAATGTGTTTTATGCTGACTATTATACGTCTACATCGTCTAGACAAATTGAAATGGAAAATGGCTTTAGTGTTTAGACTAACTTGTCGTGTGTAAAACTAACTTTATTTGTCTCCTCCAACAACTTATTATTATTAGAACCAAGAAAAAAACGTTGCAACTTTATAAATTTGACTCGAAAGAAGATTACAACAACTTACAGAACTTACAAGATCAAAAGAAACCTCTCAGAAACCATCTGCAAAGAAATATAGGAAGCATTTGTTTCCAAATCCAGATGGACTTGACTGATCATATTAATTCTCCTTGTTTTATAACCTTTTTTGAAGTTAGACATGGTCGTGTCTAAAAGGATGGGAAAGCTCTTTTTAAAATCAGATTTTTCCATTTTCAAATAGAGCAGAACACTGATTACAACATTGCCATAGTCGGTGCGTCTCACAGTCACAGCATGCTGCGTTAAAAATAGATGAGATAACACAAAAGCTAAACATCTTGTAAGAAAGAAGCAATAATCATACACTAGGAAGACTCGGTAATAAGATTGCTGTATGTAACTCAATTTCAGTATGTTGCAACAGAACAAATATTTTGTAATAGAGAAGCAAAAACCATTTTTGATCGACGCAAGTTCTTCTTGGTGTTCGTCTTTTGCTAAGAAGTGTTGCTTTCTGGTTCTCTATTCCTCGCCATCTTCAAACCAACCAGGAATAACCACAAATCAAGAAAAGACATGTATAAACTTCTTGACCAAACATTAAGTCCACAGTTTTGAGTACGCTTTAACAGTTTAACTAAATCGCTATGGCAAGTATGAACCAAATATATAACGACGCTAAATTCGGACCGTACGATGTCCCTGGTTTGGGCTTCCACAATACAATATGAATGAAGATTAAGCCTATATTTTTTTTCAAAACAGTCAAACTAATTTAAAAAATCGCTAGAAGGAGGGGTCGAACCTCCGACCTTGTGGTTAACAGCCACACGCTCTAACCAACTGAGCTATTCCAGCTAATTTGATTTGTGTTGTCTTAATACAAAATTATTTGTTAACGTTTATCCCATTAAATGTATCAAAATTATTCAATTCGTTGCAGTCATAAACTAAGAAAATTAAAAACGCACATAAACATAAGAAATCAAAACATAATAGACTCTTCTGTTGTCCAGATTTGCATCTACAATCCTATAAAATAATCAGGGATTCATATTCAAAAGTAACTTATAGACCCAAAATTTAGTTTCATTTTTGCAGATTACAAGCGTTACCATTCCTCTTCATTGCTTGCTTGTTATTATGCATCCACACTTTGAAAACCTGTCTTCTCAGATTCACCAACCTACAGAACTTATTGATCTCCTCTTCGTCTTTCTTCAGGATCCTCCACCCTAGCCTCTCTGCAAATTCCTTCATCTTTTCCTTTTGTTCTTCATTGATCTTCGTCCTTATCCTCTTCTTCTTCGGAAGATACAATCCACGTGGTTGTATCATCGCCTTGTACAAGCTACCACTGCGGTAAAACGCCGGAGACATCAGCTCTTGTGTACTATTTATATGTTCGTAGACTTCCTTCCGGTGAAAACTCCGGTGGCAACTGCATGCTGCGCATTTTAGCGCACCGAGTGTGCCCTCTTCTCCTCCAGGCATGAACTCGCAGCATCCGTCCACCACGTGTCCTCCGGTTGAGACCGCGTGGTTCTTCTGGCACTCCTTGTACTTGGTTTCTTGGTCACCACGTGAACTCGGTTTATGGTTTTCTTTCTTGACCAAGAATGGAGGTAAAGTCGGATCTAAACCGGGTTTGGCTTTCGGATAAGAGTTGGTATGTGGTTTTGCTTCTAAGATTTTGGTTGAGATTTTTGTTGTGGTAGCAATTGCATTGCATTTTCCTCCATGCTCCATTGTTAATTTGACTGAAAAAAAAAGACAACTTCGTAATACTTAGAGTTATCACACTAATGCATGCAGAAAAGCTTATCTCATGTGGTTAATGATTAGTTCTTATCTTATTAATTAAGGCTTATAAAAGAAAGCTGATGGAGTTTAGTCTCACCTGGATAGGGATTGTAGATCTTATTGTTTCAGCAAAAGAGCTAGTATAAGTTCAAAAAAAAAAAAAAAGCAAAAGAGCTAGTAGTGTGGATTTGGAAGATGAGACTGATAATTGAAAGAAGATGGAGAGACGTAGAAATGGTGGTGGTGACTGGTGATGACGTGGGTGCATCTGTTTCCTATCACCCATCAAGTTTAATTTCACATGAAAATCCAACAAAGTATTGATTGTTATTTTAAAAACACTCAAAACGTACTAGAGAGTAGAGAGTAGAGAGAGAGAGAAGAGTGTGTGTGAGTGGTGGTGCCTCTTAATTTCGAGACATTGTCATGTGTTTGTTATCTCTCACTACCTGCAACTTTGGCCCATCTCCCATTATTGCATGTGTCTACTTTTCTCCATTTTCTTTTGTGACAAATTTTATTGGGGCTACTAATTAATGCGTGTCTGCAAAAACCCTAGGTTAGTCAAACTATTTACCAACTAGTAAAGACTTCAGAGTGGCGGATCTAGAACAAGATTTGATCAGGGGCAAAACTATCAAACACTGTCCAAATCTTTATAATTATAAATTTTAACGGGGGCAAATTAAAAAATCTGACTAAAATTACGAATTCATGGTAGATTCGCCAATTCATTTCAGACTGTGGAAAGAGAAATGGAGAAGAAACTCAGTTAATGATTTTAGTTTAGTTGAATTATGTGTCATTTGATATATAAATCAAATTGAAATCGGGTGTTAAGGAGTAGTTCACATTTACATATATAAAAAGTCTGATATATCATAAAATAGTGATATAAAACCAATTATATGACCACTGTTTGTATAAATACACTCTCATAATATCTCTGTTTAATTATCAGGCGTCAAAACTTCTCAATCCGAACTAGTTAATGTTACAATAAATATGAGAAAAATAAGCAGTATCAACAACTGTGATGACTTAGATTTGCATGGAGATTAGTTGGTATTTAATACAGCTTCAACTTCCCATACCAACGTAACTAGGGTTACTGGACAAGCTTTAGCAATAACTAAACAGGGGCAATTCTTAAGTCTTGAAAGAGAAGACTTGTTAAATTAATTTTCTGGTGGAACGGGGTTGAGTGAAAAAGGAATAAAAGCTGGTCCACATAAGCACAAACAAAGACCTGCACTTTTCATTTATCTCCACATGCCTCACGTCTTGTTTTCAGATTCTGTGTTTTCTCACAGCTGTGTTACACTTTATGATAATCGTCTTATATACCAAATATAGCGAAATGAATGAAAAATAGATTTGCCATATAGAAACTCCGCCAAATCTTTAGACTTTAGTAACTTGTTGAACATATATGACATGGCAGAGTCAGATCCAAGCTTTCTGATTAATTTAATTGGGTCACTGGAGACATTGGCCGAAGTCCAATAGTGTTGTTACAATGAACCCAAGCAAAATGAAACTAGTTTTGATAATGTATTTCTACGGTAGTACACAAGTTACAACCACCACACTGTTAAAAGTACAAATGCATTTTCCTCTCACGTGCTCTAAATTGCGCAAAGACAGGAAAACGAAACTCAAGATTTTCCAGCAAGTGAAGCTTGGAAGAGAAGCGAAGATGCAACAACAAGTGGTTGATGGGCGTGGAATAGCTTCTTCATCACAAGGTGAGAGATTAGCTGTCCTGACCGACCAAGAAGAAGTGTGCCCTGAGTATGCAATCAATGACCCCCAAGATTAATTACAACCAATTATGCTAGATATAGAAGAAACATCAAAAAAAAAATGAAAACGAGGTTCATGGATTAGGGAAGATTGACAGAATCTATTCCAAAGGAAAAAAAGCTACTAATCATAAGGCATATACCAATTCAGGAAACTTACTTCAAATAAATGTTAATGTCTCTTCTCCTTTCTAATTATAGTATACTCCGGCATTCAATGGCAGAGATGGGTATTATTACCTGACTAGTTTATTTAGACAACTTGGTCTTAGAAGTCTTGTTAGACTCGATGAGTCTCCACATGTACCATGAACCAACGGACCTGAAAGGCCTCCACTTCTCACAAAGCTGCTCCATCTGCAACGGACCAGGAAGATTTTTCAAACCGTAAAGATCCTTCACGCCTTTCCTCACGCCGAGATCCCCCACAGGCAACACATCAGGCCTGTGAAGCGAGAATATCATGAACATGTGAACCGTCCACACTCCAATCCCCTTAACCGAAGTTAACCGGTCGGTCAGCTCTCCATCGCTCATTTCCAGAATCATCTCATCGGAAAGCTCGCCGCTTTTGTATTTTCCGGCTAAGTCGTGGAGGTAGCTCGCTTTCCTCCCGGAGACGCCGATCTTACGAAGATCCACGGCGGAGACTGAGATGACGGACTCAGGGAGGACACCTGATTCTCCGCCGGGGAACAGAGAGATGAACCGATCGTAGATGCACTTCGCAGCCTTGGTGGCGAGCTGTTGGTAGAGGATGGATCTCGCTAGGGAGAGGAACGGTGTGCTGGTTGATTCGAACACGGGGGGAGTGTTGTGAGCCGAGATTACTCCTCCGAGGAGCTCGTCGGAGATTAGGAGGTGGCGGAGCGCGATATCAACCGTCGACTTCGAGGATAGAGGAGACGCGGTGATCGTCGTCGGCGACGGATTCAGATCATCTAACGAAACTCTCCGGAGTTTACGGGGTCGGAAAGTGATTTGTGAAGAGCGAGAGGGCTCTGCAGCTTCGAGATTGACGGCGGAGATTGGCGACGGAGGTCGGCTTAATGCGGTTAGGGTTTTACGGAGAGACATGGCGACGACAGGATTGGTCTGCGGTTCTGTGATGATCGTCAAACTCGTTAGCAGTTTACTGTCGGAGAGAAGTGCTTCGCCTTAAGCCCAATCAAACTCTTTGTTGGGGCTCTTAATGGGCCTCGATAATTATCAGTCGGCCCCTATATAGCCCAATAATACGTTTTGGACTGAATTACACACTGCAGGTCGTCGATACCATTGAGCTAATTAGTGGCTCTGATTTCTATATCCTTGCGCAAAGCCTAATACAAATCTTAATAACGCTCATTTTAGCCCGATTTTTCTGAAGCTTGTGATCTCGCACATGTGGTAGATTATCATTTTTTTTTTTTGTTAACAATGTACTTTGGCCAAAGTCTAATCTATAGTGAGACAATATTATACTACTACTCTGACTTTGGGTTTTGTAATTAGCCAGCCATACGACATGGTTATCTCTTCATTTGCCTAAACAATAGCAACTTAGTTATTGACAAGAATTGAATAACATCAATAAAACTACGCCTTGTTTCACCTTAGCCTTGGATATCACTACGTGGTTAAGATATCAAACTTAGATATTGAAGAAAGTTTAATATTACAAAATATCAAAATAATTATTAGTATAACAATGAGATTTTGTGTGATCGTGCACAGTAGATTAAAAAGCTGGTAGATTAGTACAAACAATGCTGCAGAATCGGTTCAGTAGAAACTAATATAAAAAACAAATGAAAATATTCTGTTCAGCGCATATTGACACGAACATAAGGTCAAGATGAGGTAAATTGATTAAAGACAAAACGACGGTCAATATATGAAGGAGGAGAGAGAAAAATAGAGCATAATACGACAAAAATAAGTTCATTAAATCACTACAATGCTCTGATCCATACTGAACACACAACAGTACCACAGACATGAGTAAACCCACATTGGTACGATCAGAATCTAATCTCCTTATTCGACGATTAGATTTCAATCTCCAAAATTTTATTTTATTTAGTTTTTAATCAATTAAACACACACACAATAATAATTAAAGTCTCAGTTGTGAAATTCAGAGACTCAGCTGGAACTGAAACTTATCCTTCCAACCACAAAACTATATACATTAAAATAGTTGTATCCTATGTCTTTATTTTTGGCCTGTGTTTTTCTCTGAACTACAAACTCTTTTTTCTTACTAAAGTCATGATTACATCAATCCATGTATTTTATGTGTGATATTCACATTCACCATACTATTCATTTCAAAGGCTAAAGGCAGAGAAATTTCCCATAGAGGAAGAGGTTTAAATTCTGAAAATGAAAATAGAAAGTCGAAATTTTAAAATTGATCACAGCTCTACTTTATAGATAAACAATAAGTTAGACCGTCGCTTTCAATACCATTAACATCGTCACTTCTATCTTTTTTCCAAACATTTCTTACTTTTTTTAAAAATTAGACATAATATAATAAAAACCACATGGAAAATTTAAAATCTAACGTAAATTGCTCTTTCCTTTTTTTATCTGGTGAAGTCATGGACAAGACTTGCCCTATCCGCCACATTAAGCCTCCACGAAAGAAACGGAACGCCGCCGTGACCACCATCAGAATCACAGTTACTAGCTCCAGCGCCGCCGTAATCATCCATGAACCTAATCTCGTTTGCCGGATAGTTGCACGGAACCCTCTGAGTCGTGTGATGACCCCACAAAGTACCATTATTGTTGTTACCAGTTGCAATACTGTAGTTGTTGTAGCCGGCGTTGTGATGACTGTAGTGATCAACTGCTACGGGTGCAGCTCCGACGACCGCGTTCACTGAAGCCGCCGTGGTTCTTCTCTCTTCCTTTTTGAAACGAATGCCGCATGCGTTGCATAGGGACTGTAAATTCCAAAAACATCCATATCATTTAACCATCAATATCACAATTTAATGTCGTTTTCAATAAATAAAGCTTATAGAGAATCGGATTTCTTTTTTTTTTTGAAGGATGAAATAACTTCGGTTCAAAAATCTTTTTATTTATATAAGAGGTCGCTTTTGAAAGTTTCAAAAACATGTCCAACACCTAATTAACCATCAAAAGCACTATTCAATGATGTATACAATAAGTAGAGTTATATTCACAGTAAAAATCCGTTAAAGAGTACGAAAAATAAAGAGAAAAAGAGGTGAAATGTATACTTTTTTGCAATCATTGTTTTATTTGTTGATTATCCACAAGAAAATTCATTTTGTTGCGTATTAATAGGCTACCTTAGGGCCTCTAGGACCATTTCTCCATAGTGGAGTTGAGGTTGTGTCACAGTTGGCACAGCGTCTGGCAAGGAGAGAGTCGCCACCGCCGCTGCCGTTGCCACCGGAGCAACCGCGTCCTGGCTTGATGGAATTAGCAATGGAGTAAGAAGGGACGTTACTAGGCGTCATTTTGGAGTTGTTGTTGTTTTTGTTTTGAAGCAAGTCCCAGAAGTTGGAGATGCAAGAAGACGCACCAGAAGGAGTAGAGCGTCTGCGTTTCTCATCCTCCTCACAAAGGCGTGTGGAAGGAGTTCCAAGAGAGAGAGTGCAGTCAACGACGGAGGAAGAGTAATAATCCTCGCCATTAGGCTCGTAAACGCCGCCGCTTTGCATGGAAAAGACCGTTGAGTAAGAGCCGGCGTTGGAGTTGTTGTTGTAGCAGCTGCTTTGGTTGTGGTGGTGGAACATTCCGCAAGAATGACAATACTGCCCCTGCATTGAAGTATTGTAGGGAGTCTGCATCATCTCTCTCTCTAACTTTGAAAACCCTAAGTCTAAATTAAGAGAAGATAAAGAAACTCTGAAGAGATAGATTGAAGTAGCAGGTTTTTACGTTGGAGTGGAGTGAAGTGAAGAAAATAGAAGAGGGTCTCACACCTATATATAGAATCAGAAGTGTATACGCAGGTTTTTAGTAAAACGAATATTTAAAATCAATAGAATATGTGGGGACGCAGCTTTTTACGAAGAACATATTAATTTATAGTATCATTTAATCAAGTGGGGTTAGTTTGCTTTTAAATGTTTTTTTATTACAAAATACGATGTACCAGTTCATCAAGTTTTACAGCAAAGTAAAAAAATAAACTTACGGTATCTGACTATGTCGATAATCAATTGAATCAAATAGACTTATTTTGAGTTAATTAGCTCATGTTTTTCTATATTTAGTATAACAAAGACATTCCTTAAGGAGGTGATTAGCCTTTACAAAAAAAGGATGACAAGGTATAGAAATTACATGACGACATACATTATAAAAATATGTAGAAGACAAACAAATGTACTTAGTGGTAATATAGTATTATATGGTCTGGATGGTCTACCCTGAAAATAACGAATTTAGTAACGCTAATACACGGCTCTTTCCCAAATTACGAGAATTAGTGTAAACTTCTATTCGATGATTCACGAGTTATGAAAAAAAAAATTACAGGGGAAATTTAAATAGATTTGTAATTAAGAACAGCTCGAAACTATGTAGAAAATCGAAATCATTCATTTAGAGGCTTCCATAATCTTCAGAATAAACTTTGGCTAGATCTGTTTGACAAAAAAAACTTTGGTTAGATCTTAGTGTTAATAAATGAGATGGTGGGATCGGTTGAAAAACATGCAAGTTTTGGACAACCATATATCATACATACAAACTCTTGTTAATTGATTATTACTTTTAAAAGTACTAATGATTATGTCACTCACACACGAATGTTTCCTATATCTTACATAATTGTAAAAAGGATTTGAAATTATCTTCTTGTGGAGTAAAACCAAACATGCAAAATACTCGAAGAAGTAGAAGAAGGAGAGAGTGATGTGATGTTGATGGTCAAAATTTAGCCCACGTGACAAGGGGTGAGAGAGGAGATGAAGAAGAGTACAGTCATCACTGCAAAAAATCTCCGATCACGAGGATCAAATTTTGATTTTTTATTTGTTCTCTTCCAAATAAATCTCTGTCTCTTTCCGTATTTCTGCCCTAAAACCCTAATCTCACGCGCACCTGCCAACTCGCGCGTTGCCTCGTCCTTTTACTTCCACATCGCAGTCACACGTTCGATATCTGCTCAGCCTCATGTGGTTAATGATGATCCATGATGATGTAAGTAAAATGACTGAGATTTGGTTATTAGATTTCTTCAAAACTTGTAGCTATAGCTAGAGTCTACTCTACTCTTGTCGTCAACGAATACTAGTCTTCTTCCCTTATTTAATTGGATTTGTTTTGTTTTTCTGAACTTGTGTATGTTTATGTTTATGCTTTAATTAATTAAAACCCTCCATTTCTTCAAATCGTGGACACTCGATTGTTACATTTGCAGATAGAAGATAGGAGAAACCATTCAGTTGCATATATAGGCAGCAGTGGTGATGGAATGATGTATCTATTATTTACCTATATGTAAGTTTTTCAAAGATATATACATAATCCAATTATATATTCTTTCTACGTTTTCAAATATCATTTTTAGTCTTGCGAAATATTTGACAATGAAATTTTTTACCTGATAAAAATAAAATAAAAAAACCTTGCAAATGCCTAATACTAATAAGAAGAAAAATACTAAAATCTGAAAGAAAAAATATTAAGTTTTGATATTTGTGAGTGTTACGGGGGGCTTTTACTTGACCATTGAAGGATGGCATATAAAAAAGTATTCAGTCACACCATGTGAGACCATCTCCAACCCACCTTTATTTTTATTTCTATATTTTTCTCCAAAATAGAAAAACTTTATTATAGAGGTGAATTTGCTTCAATGTATGCTTTTATAATAGAGTTCCTCTATTTATAGGGGAAAATATAGAGATTTGCTATTTTCATCTCTAAATATAGAGGTAAAAAGTAGGATTCTTCTATATTTTCTTTTAAAATAGAGATCTCTATTATAGAGTTGGATTTGCTAATATAAAGATATACATTGGAGATGCTCTGAAGGTCACATAATCAGAGTGGTATTTAATTTGGGTGGATTAACTATATAATGAGAATCACAATATTTTATTTTAATTTTTGGATAAGCTAGATGGTTAGAGCCGACACCATATTGGAGGATGTAAGGGCATCTTCATCTCTACTCTATTTTTTTCTCTAAAATGGAATAAAACTGAATATGGAGTAAAAAATGCTTCAACTCAACTTCATATCTCACTCCATAATGAAATTTACTCTATAAATGGAGTAATCTATTTTTTGTTTGTTCATCACTGCATTATGAAGTGGAAAATGAAGTAGAGTTGGAGAAAGTTTACTCTATTTTCACTTTTACTCCATTTTGAAGAAAAAAATGGAATTATACATTGGAGATGTTCTAATGCCCAACTTGCAGAGGATTTTCAAGCTCGTTCCATTTGTATTGTACATTTTAGGATAAATATTTATAGGAAAATTTGACCCTATAATAAAAAAAAACTATATTTCATCATCTAACCATATAATCATCTCTCTCTTCATTTCCCTTCCTATCTCTCTCTACTTTCTTACTACCAAACTAATATTTTTCCCGTTATAGTCATCTAGCAAATTAACCCATATTTTTAATCTTATTATAATTTTAACTTACAATAGAATAAATTTTAAATTTATCTAAAAAATAGCTAATAGTGTTATTTCATTTTTATTCATTACTCAGTTTTGCAATATACAATAAAATTATTAACAAAACTCAACTCTAATGTAGAATTACTTTGTTTTGAAGTATAGAAGAAAAGTACATTGGAGTTGTTAAAAAAAGCGAGATACATATAAAACATGCTATGAAATTATATCATAAAGTTGAGAAAAAAACACAATGTATAAAACATTCTCAATAATCTTAGTGAAATATAACGTCTGGCGAAAAATATTCAGTGGTCTCGTTAGAAGTTAATTAGAACAACAATCATGGTCATGATATGGTTTGGTAACGTATCGAAATCCTATGAGAATCCAATTCCTTGTGGGAATTTTAATGAAGAGAACACGAAGTTAGAATCATAATGACATGAGAATATCCAGGAAGATTTGGATGAATTTTTAGAGTAACAAGAAAAATATTGCATGAAAAGAAAAGCTAATAGATTAGATTGTGAATAACCCAAAAGATAAAGGGAAGAATCCCCTCTATTCAAGTGAAGTACCTTCCCAGAATCATCAAAGCAACAGTCCAATAAGCCTATCCATACACTTGTATGAATTATATATCTCCTTTTTATTCTATATTTTATATTTTTCATTTTTCATTTTTCATGTTAGCTTAGCAAGAGAGAGATTCGACTCTTGAATCTTGATGGGTCAAAGAAGGACTCTCTAAAAAGGAAAGGTCAAAGAACTAATAATACTCCCCATAAATTTGATCTTGAACTATTGAAAAGAAACAAAGAAAAAGCTATTGGACCCACCACCTCTTAAATCATTACACCTAATAGTAATACCACATGATAAAATTATTTTCCTCTATAGCTAAATTATAGTGATATACTGTCATACTGATATGGTACGGGGTACTTGTATATGTTTCGATGGATAATTAAGGTATATCTAATTTGAATCTCTAAACATTAAAACTTTGATCTCATGATATGAAAGAATAATATGTATGCTGAAAAAAATCCAAAAAATTGAACATGTAAGGAATCAGATGTAAAACATGTACAGCTTGAAATGGTGAAAGTCTTATAGCTGAACAAATTACACATACTATGTCTGATTAAATACACAAATTCAGACCAATTTAGGAGGCTTTGCTTCGAGTTATCCCTTTACAATTTCAAATCAGATGACCGTTTATGGATGAACACTTGAAGTGGAAATATATCAGACCAGTTGCTCCATATTATATATTCTCTAAATTAATTTGAATTTTGATCCGTATATTAAACAAAAAAAGGAGGCTCAACAATTGTGATCAAAAGACGAACTTATTTATTGGTAAGCTATCTTGTTGTTGCGCAGTTATCATATTCGAACATTTAGAAGAAAAAAACATTTGAAAACAATAATTTTAAAATAAAAGGGCAAAATCAGATCGTCTTGAGATTGCTGAAACTTAGTTCGACTATACGACCACCACTTTCCAAAAGATGCTCTGTCGAACGTTAATATTTATAGAGTTTTAAAACTCTAATTATTGTACGTAATCTATATTTATAGTAATTTTGTTAAACTCGAAACGTAAAACTGTGATAACCCCGAGACACAAAGCGTTACGTTTCGCCACTACATGCAAAGCTACTAATATCTCACACGACCCAACAAGCCGTGACCAATACGCTCCCATCCTACCACCAGTTTTTGAACTCACGGGCTTGCAGGCGCCTTGTTATGTAGTGATACGAATAAACCAAGCACTTCGCTAATGCCCATAAATAAACTACGTATAATTAAATTGAAGGCACGAGATCAGATTTTCGTAATTTTTTTTTTTTTTTCCCCCAGATTTTCGTAATTATACTCCGGGATTTTCTTGATAAGGAAATTTAATTTACTAATTATTTACATTTTTTTTTTGATTAACCTAGGGTATCCCAGACCAATAGAGAAGCCACTATAATTATTTACTTTCTTATTTGTTCACAATATTAATTTTCCAGCAATCATTTTAAAAATTTCACAATTGTAAATATTTATAAAAATATATTTATTCTTATCAGTCTTAACTAATAATGAAAATTCAAACAAGCTTGTAAGACCATCCCCATCAGAGAGATGATGAAGAGTTTCTACTCATTATTATACTATTAAAAAAAATGACAAGACACTAAACAAATGTATCTCTTCTTATAAGTTTTTAAAACCGATTAGAACTTCATTTTCTTAAATCTTAACCTGTCTTCTTTTTATTGGTTACAAATTATTTTATTTTAAAATTAATTTTTAATCAGTTAATAAAGTGAACAAATAATAATAATTTATAGCTTAGAACATCTCTAACCCCAGTCCATATTTGACTCCAAAATATAAAAACTAGAGGGAAAAATAAAGCGATGAATAAAAAATAAAAGCATTACTCTATAAATGGAGTAATCTTTTTTTTTTGTTCATTACTCAATTTTCACAATTTTGGAGTAAAATATAAAGTGGTGTTGGAGATACTTAGATACTCAATTTGAGTTTTTTACCGTTGTCATGCCCTAAGAGCATCTCCAAAAAAACTCTCTATGCAAAATCTATATTTAAAGTTTTAAGGTGTTATTCTCCAAAAACAAAACTTCAAATTTAACTTCAAAATTGTTTGTAATTTACACTATGGTCCTTATATTTGTCATAATTAATATAAATCCATAAAACTTTTTATAAATATTAACACATATATATAAATATTATAGTAATATTAATTAATAAAATTTTACACTAAATTATAAATAAAAATACATAACTAAATATTAAACTACAAGCAAAATATCACATTATTACATAAAATTATTTTCTTAATGCTCCATTTTAGATTATACAAAATTTGTTTGGACAATTTTAGAAGTTTCGGAGCAAATTTACTAGACTATTAGTGTCTATGTAATATTTAAATTTGTGTAATAATTATGTCTTCATGTATTTTTTCAAAAATTGTTAAGTTCTTTTTTTGTAATATTTTTGTTGTCTAATTCTTATTTTAAAATATTATAAATATGATGTATAATTAATTATAAGGACCAAGATGCAAATAAAAAATAAAACTTCAAATTTAGAGTTTTGAGTAGTGTTTCACTTCTTAGGGCATCTTCATCTCTACTTCATTTTTTCCTCTAAAATAGAGTAAAAGTAAATATGAAGTAAGAAATGCTCCAACCCAACTACATATCTCATTCCATAATGAAATTTACTCCATAAATGGAGTAATCTATTTTTTGTTTGTTCATAACTTTTACTCCATTATGGACTGGAAAATTGAGTAAGGTTGAAACAATTTTACTCCATTTTTATTTTTACTATATTTTGGAGGAAAAAATAGTAGTTTTACATTGGAGATGCTATTAAAACTCTAAATTTGAAGTTTTGAAACTTTTTTTTTAGAGAGCAAAAAAAACTTTATATTTGAAGTTATAGAGTTTCTTTTGGAGATGCTCTAAGAAAATTAAAAACGAAAGTTCAGAGAATCATGAATTTGTTTAATTAACTCTAATCCGCAATGAAAATTAGATAAAATTACAATCTTAAAAAACTAATTTTAGTATTCAATATGTTTTAACAAAAAAATACCTTACTCAGATTTAATTTGAATTTACATTTTAGTATATACCTATTCATAAAATTGTTAACAAAGAGTTTTAAATATCAACGCTGAGTTGGGTTAGTGGTTCGTGCCCCTTCAGCGTATTACCAAAGACTGCGTCTTGTTCAAGAGGATTAGTACCTTCTGATTATCAGAAAAAAAAACAAAGAACAAATGAAAAAGACTGTTCGTAGTCCGCTACGAGAGCAGTAAAACTACTTGGTGTTTGATGATGATGCAAATGCAAATGATGATGACCATGTATTCGGTGGATTCGGCAGGACCCACGAAGTTCCAAAAATGTTTTCGCCAGTTCCAAGAAAACATAAAGCGAGGGAGAGAGATCGTATTTTTGGTGAAGACGAGTGAATTAGTTGAATTAATCCATTTTGTCGTTAATCAGAGTGCCACGTGGACACATGTAGCTAGATTTAGTTTTCCGCATGCATGCATGCATGTAAAGTAATCAAATGATAACTTAGTAATAACTATTTTAAACTAATGTTTAGTTTATTTTAATATATATAGTAGTATGTGTTGGTTTATGAGTTGTTCCTCAAAAGTTACAAAACACGACTGGAATGTTTCTTCTCTCTGCCTTTTGATGGATTCTGCTTTCTCTTTTATTTTTGTTTGAAAATTCTGTTTGTATGGTGTGTGTTCTTTAAAAATGAAAAATCATTATAGGGGTTGCTAACTAAGAATGATTTCTGCTTTCATGATATACATTAAAAGTAATGTGAATACTATTGTCTATGGGTAGATATAAATATAGTTGTATACAAAATATAAGTTTTTTTGGAGGAAGAAAATTGTAGACTAAATTATTAGTATATTATGGCAAAACTAGTGTACTTTGTTATATTTCTCATCCAAATTTTTTTTCCAAAGAATTGCAATTTAGCATGTCGCTTCTGTTACCTAACAAAAAAGGATGTCGCTTCCAAATACCCCGTGATTTTTTTTTTCGTTAAACGGTTAACTATATAAAAGTATAACAGTTCAGTTTCAGCTGTCCTATGTTTAGACCATTTTTTTTTGTCTACGGCTCCTGTAACTTCATGTTGTCGCCTCCAAAGCGTCTCTTCACACGTCTTAAGGATCTCATGTTTAAAATTCTTAAACATGGTTAATGGAAGTTTTTAAGGTGAAGTTCTTAACAGAATATAAAAAATCATCTTTTAACTTTTAACTCTAATAATTTTCATTAATCATGCTTTTAGTATAATTCATTTAGTACAAAATTCAGCTATACTTTTGTATTTAGTCAAAGTGGTATGGTTGACTGGAACATAGGCGTAGTATATCTTTCCTTTTATTTTAAGTTAAAAATACCACAAATTATCTTATACATTTTTTCAGATTATCTTATGCATATATAAGCTTTGATAAATTATTAGTATATCTAAAAATCTTAGGGATGGATGACGGATATAATTCTGTAACAATTTATTCGTTTGTGTGTAATGGATGAATTAACCGCATATATCAAATGAGATGAAAGTGGCAGAGGCAAAAGAAAAGCAAGAGAAACAAATGTAGGAATGGTCCAATGTATGTGAAGATTGCAAAAGTGGAAAAGGAAAATTGTTGGACCAACAAGAGGAATGCCCCAAGATTGGGAGAGGTATCAATCATGATACAAAACATAAGATATGAATAAATAAATATGATCAAAGGTAGTCACTTTGGTCCATGGTACATCTTTGCTAGCTTGACCAATTCTTCTAGGACACAAACGTATGTTGGATTTGTTGTATCATCTTTACCCAACAAGTTTCTCTTTTTAAAATATATACTACATTTTTGGTCCTAACGATAACTCCACTTTGAATCTTCCACTTATTATTCTTTTGTCTTCGACACAACACAGTTTTTTTCAACTTTTTTCTTGTTCTTGTAGCTCAATAGCTTTAGAGCATAAAGAGGGAGACACACTATAGCAAAAAGAGAGACATTCCATCTTAGTTCGGACAATCGTCGAAAATATAATCTTGTAACTACTTTAGATATCCAAAGTGCCCTGCCAAAGCAAGATAGAAGCAACAGCCTAAAAAATCAAGAATTCGATTCAACAAACTGATTACTACTTAGAAATATATAGTTCCCCCAGCCCACATATAGTAAAATTTGGTCATTGGCCTAAGCTTATGTTATAAAAAAAACATTTTCAAATACGTAGAGGAAATAGTTAACAAGGAAAACATGTCCTAAAACTAAACACAATTTATGCGCGCTAATCAGCTGTATATCTGACATACCACAGATGACTCGCACTAAATCATTATTTGTTAAACCTTTTAATTACATAAAGCTATTGTATTATTTGCAATCTTATGTTTCATAATCTGTTTTTTAATGAAATGGAAAAGTAATTTATTTGTAAAACAAAAAAAAACGATTTATATTATGAAAATTGTTAAACCTTGTAATTACATAAAGCTATTGTATTTATTTGCATTCATATGTTTCATAATCTGTTTTTTAATGAAATGGAAAAGTAATTTATTTGTAAAACAAAAAAAAGGAGATTTATATTATGAAATTAGGAATATTAAATAGTATAGATAAGATACAAATACATATATCCAATGAGTTAATATAAAAGGTCAAAAACCTGTCCGTCACTGGGAAAAATGCAGAGATGGATCATAAGAATTTTCAAAAGGCAGAATGATATTATTGATATGAATTGGCACTTCAAACCATTTTTCGAATCTTCAGAACCTCTTCGCTTCTCCCATCGAATTTCGTTTTGACTCTTTTAACAATGCACGCCGTTCGGCGTAGTCGTACTACTTCCTATACATAGCCCCCCTATACTACTATCTCTTCTTCTTTCCTTACCCAATCGACACGTTTCTAGCCGTTTTATTTTTAAATCCTATTCAAAGACAGCATGCAATTTAATTCCACAATTACTATTATCAGATTCAGACCCATGTATGAGTCCATTAAGCAAACATTACACGATCAAAGGACAGGACAAGAGGAGAAACACAACAATTTCGTGCAAGCAAAACACTTGAATTACAAAGTGTGATGAAAGTAATTTTAAGACATGAAAGAATGTTTGTTACATGTTTTGGAATCTAATTAACTTGGTCTTTGTCACGGTTCAGGCAAGTTACTTTTGAAGCTATCGGCCTCGCCACCCGGAAACAGACTTGGGGACAAGTGAAATAGCGTTGGAGGCAGCTTCTAACCTGCACAGTCCCCGAAGGTTAATCTGTTTATTCTCCACACTACAAATGAAAACTTCAGTAGAGAGACAAAGAGAGGGAAAGTAGTAGTAGTAGTACTTTGATATATCTTCAACAGCCTTAATGACTTCCGTGGAACTAGTTTCAAGAACTTGATCTCCAAACACAATCTCGTCTAACACTGTATGCATCTGCAACGTTGTAAACGCAATAAAGACGATGACACAAGTCACTACTCACTACTACTAACACGTTTTTGTATCATGTGGTTATCCGAAAACTGTGCAAACTATTATGCGGCACCAGTATACCTTGCTGTAGTTGAGCACAATGTCGAGTTCACAGACATTGCTGAAGCATTTGTCCAGTGTTTCAACAAGAACTACAAATGCAAGAATAAGACTGAAGTAATCATGCTATGAAAGATACATGTTTTCCACAAGCTTTAAAAGAGGAAAAAAGAACAAATGAGCAACCATTCATATATTTCACATCAGCTGGTGACAAGAGTAGAGTCATTTCTATAGGACTTAAAACCCAATATACACAGGGATTTAATTAAAACCCAATGCAATATCAAAATCCAAAGTACACAAACACCCACATCTCTGTTACAAACCAACTAAGCCAGCACACCATTCATATCCATCTCATGATAACAAGCTAAGACACTGGTACGATTCTACAAATCACGAGTCTGATTTCTATTGTCTCTGTTTCTACTTTGTATATTTTACTTCCTCACAGCTGATTGCAATTTCAGTTTTTCTTCACACATGTAATATACTGTTTTTATATTAAAAACCACATAATATGATTTTTTTTTATCACATTCTGATTAGAACAATAGTGATATACAAACAGATAAAGAAAAAGCGCAGCTTGAATGAGATCAAGCATAGCAAGCTCATTCTCTGATCCATCAAAAACAAGCACGAAATAGAGAGTAGCATAGTGTTTGTACACAAGCCGAGAATCCTTCACTCGATTATACACAACAATAAGTTGCCTCAACTCAAACAAAGCAAAAACGATTCAAATAATCATTCATGAAGGAGATCCATTAATTACCGGGCCAAACAATGAATCCATCTCCAGAAAACTGCTTACATTCTCAGGTCTACTGCACAATACTACTGTCCAACATAGTGATTATTACATACACAATTAGATCCTCTAAACCTTCTGCCTCGCTCAGAGTGTCTTCTGATCGGCTTAGCTAATAACACCACATTCGATCCTCTAAACCTTCTCTCTTACTTAGAGGTTTTCATAATTAACATTTGATGTTACGAACAAGGTTGCTTGGGAGAGAAGAAGGAGATACAATATAAAAATATCTCTTATTTATTAAAATGAGCATTTACAAGTATATATAGTTAGGATTTACAATTGGTTAAGATAACCACACTTCTAACTAAACCACTAAACCGGGTATATACATCAATAGGCCCCCTCAAGATGAGCTTCCAAAGATATTATGAAGACTCATCTTGGACTTAAGATGCTCAAACTGATAAGGAAACAAAGGCTTCGTGAATAGGTCAGCAACCTGATCTTCAGTCCGTACATGAAGAGTCTTGAGAGTTCCACGATCAAGCCTTTCCCGAACAAAATGACAATCATTCTCAATATGTTTAGTCCTCTCATGAAAAACCGGATTAGTAGCGATGTAGATAGCTGCTGTACTGTCAGAGAATAATATAGGAGTGTGAATCTGAGGAACCTTCAGATCATTCAATAACTTGATAAGCCAAACCATCTCTTTAGAAGAATTAGACAATGCTCTGTACTCTGCTTCAGCAGAAGAACAAGAGACCGTGTCTTGCTTTGTTGAACGCCAGGAGATCAACGAATCACCAAGAAACATAGCCATACCAGTTGTTGAACGTCTGCTATCACGACATGAATTCCAGTCCACATCAGCAAAACCTTTCAAAGTCAAGTCATCAGAGGCAGAGTAGAAGAGCCCCTGACCCACCGTTCCTTTAATGTACTGCAAAACTCGATACACGGCATGAAGATGAGGAGAACGTGGTGCTGAAGAGAATTGACATAACCGGTTCACCGCATAAGTAATATCTGGTCGTGTGATCGTCAAATACATCAAACGACCAACAAGACTTCGATACATCGCCGGATCAGAGATCAGTTCACCATCTTTAAGGGACATATGAAGATTAGGAATCATAGGTGTAGATGTAGGTTTACAACCCAACATACCCGAAGAAGTGAGGATCTCTAAAGCATATTTCCGTTGACAAATAGAAATGCCCTCACTTGAACGAGCGATCTCCAAGCCTAAGAAATACTTCAAAACACCAAGATCCCGGAGTTTAAACTGCTGAGATAAGTCTTGAATCAGAGACTTGGAGATAGATTCATTAGTACTAGCAACAATGATATCATCAACATAGACCAACACTGCCAGAAAATGACCATCAGCACAAGACTTCAGAAACAAAGTATGATCTCCAGTGCCTGTGGTAAAACCCAACCTCAACAAAGCAGCGGAAAATTTCAGAAACCATTGCCGTGATGCCTGCTTTAACCCATAAATCGATTTATTCAAACGAAACACAGCATTTTTAAGCAAAGTAAGACCTTTCCGCTCTGCATAGCCATCAGGGATCTTCATATAAATTTCTTCATTCAACTCACCATTCAAAAATGCGTTTGAAATATCAAGTTGATGAAGAAACCATTTCCGAGATGCAGCTACCTTCAATAGAAACCGAACAGTAGTGAGCTTAGCTACTGGTGAGAATGTCTCAGTGTAGTCTAAACCCTCCTTCTGTGTGTATCCTTTAGCAACAACACGAACCTTCCTCCTCTCAAGAGTACCATCCGCATTAAACTTCAGAGAATAAAGAACCTTGCAACCAACTGCTTTCTTTCCAGCAGGTAGAGTAGCAACCGACCAAGTATTTGTATCTTCCATAGCATTAAACTCCTTATCAACTGCTTCACACCATTCTTTAGAATCCTTTGCCTCAGAAAATGATTGAGGAATTGGGATTTTTGTGATGGTATTGATATATGATAAGTGAGATGGAGAGATTTTAGAATATGAAAGAGAAGACGAAATGGGATATTGTAGATCAGAATCCAACGTATAACAATGATAATCCTGTAAATGAGCAGGTTGTTTACGTGGTCTGGAAGAAATTTGTGGTGGAAGAACAGGAGATGGATAAATTTCTGAAGAGGATGATGATGATAAAGGTATGTTACCTGAAGACAAAGGCGGTGTGAAGAGTTTCAGCGCAGCTTCATTCATAGGAGACGAAGCCAATGGAAATATCTCCTCATGAAAGATGACATTTCTCGAGATAGAAATCTTGTTAGTCTCCAAATCAAGTAGCTTGTAACCCTTGTAACCAGACAGATATCCCAGAAGAACACAAGCTCTTGATCTTGGCTGGAACTTATGCCTCTGTTTCGGAGAAGTAGAGCCATAACACAAACAGCCAAAAGTCCTCATTTGATCATAAGAAAGAATCTTACCAGTTAAAACTTCATGTGGAGTCTTATTACCAAGCAGAGGAGACGGTGTACGATTGATGACAAAGATCGCACACAGTACACAATCACCCCAGTAGGCAAGCGGAAGCTGAGACTGAAACATGAAGGCTCTGGCTACGTTGAGGATGTGCTGGTGTTTTCGCTCGACCACAGAGTTCTGCTCTGGTGTTTCCGGGCAAGAATGGTAAGCAAAAATCCCTTTTTCTTGAAAGAACTTCGAGAATTTCAATTCTGGAGCATTGTCTGATCGCACGGATTTAACTTTCACATTGTACTGATTCTCTACTTGATTCACAAAAGCAGGGAACACGCTGATTACTTCATCCTTTGTACGTAGTAAATAAACCCAAGTGGCACGGGAGTGATCATCCACAATAGTCAAGAAATATCGAAAACCATCCACTGTCTCAACTGAAAATGGTCCCCAAACATCAATATGTAAAAGCTCAAAGTTTGAATTACATATGTTGTTTGGTGAAGGAAAAGAAAGTTTCTTCTGCTTGGCCAAATGGCATATATGACAGAAAGAATTCCCTTTATTCTTGGATCTTGTTGTTCCCAAAGCTTCAGAGATCAAATCAAGTCTTGAGAACGAGGCATGTCCGAGTCTGTTGTGCCAAGTACCAATATCAACAACTGCATTCACCATCACAAAAGCTTCATTGACATCCAGCACATACAGATTACCCACTCTTCTACCCTGACCAATCGTCGAGCCCTTGGTACGATCCTGTATTTCACAAGTAGACGGATCAAACATAACTCTGGAACCAAGATCAGTAGTCAAGGAGCTTATACTGATGAGGTTTAACCGAAACTCCGGTATAAACAACACATTCTTGAGAAGAATATGCTTGTTTAATTGAACATTGCCCACTCCACTGATCTTTATTAAAGAACCATTAGGCAAATTCACAGAGCTAGTCACATTCATATCCAAAGAAATGAAAGATGCTTTATCATGAGAAACATGATGTGTAGCACCCGAATCTAGAACCCATGTATTGGTATTAAGAGTATGCCGAGATACAGTAAGTATGCCAACAAAACAAAAGGTAGACTGAGAGAAAGTGATACCTGGGAGATCAGTAGGTGTCTGAGATGTAGAAGCATCACCTGAACCAGCAACTGCATTACTCTGAAGTTGAGAACTAAACAGGGCAATGAATTGTTGAATCTGATCTTTAGAAAGATTCCCAATCAAGTTGTCAAGTGGAGCAGGTTTTGCGTCTAGCTGAGTAGAAACATTCACTTGAGGAGTCACAGAAGTAGAAGGTTTCTGAAACTTCTCAGGTGTCTTTCCTTTCATGTTATAACCCGGTGGAAAACCATGCTTCTTGTAGTATCTCTCAGCAATGTGACCAACTTTGTTGCAGAAAGAACAAATTGGTTTCCCTTTGTGAGCACCAGACTGGACATAGCATATGGTCGAAGTATTCTGAGGTAGATTAGGAGACTCAGAAACTTGAAATGCAGCAGGTGATATAGCAGAGGTGAAGCTCTTCTGGCTATCATCCTGATCAAGAATGTTATACACCTCTGTTAAAGAAGGTAAAGTCTTCTTCATGATGATCTGACGACGGATGACTGCATATGACTCGTTGAGACCAGCCAGGAACTTCACAATCTTAGCTCGTTCTGCCTTTTGATGAAGACGAAGAGCTTTCCCACACACACAAGGATCATCAGGTTCTTCACAGTTCTCCAAATTACTCCACAATGTCTTCAACTTAGTAAAGTAATCAGAGAGGGAAAGTGAACCTTGACGCAAATCCTGTATCTCCTGTGTGAGGTTGTAAGTCCGAGGAAGGTTAGTCATATGGAAACGGCTATGTAAATCATTCCAAACATCCGTCGCATCATTCAAACGAAGAATACTCCGATAGATCTGAGTTGTAACCGAGTTAAGAATCCACGACTTAACAAGGCTGTTACAACGAGACCATACACGAAAGTTTAAATCAGATTCAAGAGGACGAGGAAGCGATCCATCTACAAATCCAATCTTATTCTTCGCATCTAAAGCTATCTTCATGGCTGCTTCCCAATCATCAAAGTTCAATCCATCAAGCTTCAGGGAAATGAGAATCAGACCTGGATGATCGGAAGTATGCATAAAGAACGGAGAATGAATCGAGTTCGTAAGATCGACACCGGTAGTCGCCTGCGAAGCCTGAGAATCCGGACCAGAGATCGCCGGAGAAGCTATCGGAGCTGTACGGGTCGTCAAACGAGTCGATCGACGAGTTAACTTTTTCACAGAAACCATCGCAACTTGTAGATCGATGAATCACGAGCTCGAGCAAGATAGATCAAGTAAAAATCAAGCTCAATATTAGCTCTGATACCATGTTACGAACAAGGTTGCTTGGGAGAGAAGAAGGAGATACAATATAAAAATATCTCTTATTTATTAAAATGAGCATTTACAAGTATATATAGTTAGGATTTACAATTGGTTAAGATAACCACACTTCTAATTAAACCACTAAACCGGGTATATACATCAATATTTGATGACGTCATTACTAAAGAAACTTCCAACTGTAAAACATTTTCGAGTCCCCGAATTCAAACGAAAGGTGATTGCGGCGCCGTCGCGAGGATAGGTCGTAGCAATGGCTGGTGGCAATCTCCGCGATGAACACGAGAGAGACGGCGGAATTGAAGTTGACAATGCATCGGATCTTCAGATGTATCGCATCCATTCGATCGAATCAACGGTTGTGATTCGTCAGTTACCTTCTCAAGGCATGGCTTCCTGCGACAGCTCTCGTCACGCTTCTCGATAGCTACCGTCGTGATCCAAGCAACAGCCCCCTCACTCGCACTCTCTCGAGTTTCACATACACAGGCTCGGATTCTCCACGGCTTAACATCGTCGAGATCGGATCGGGAACAGGGATCGTCGGAATCGCGGCGGCTGCGACGCTAGGTGCTAACGTTACGTTGACGGATCTCCCAAACGTTATCGAGAATCTCAAATTCAACGCGAACGCGAACGCTCAAGCCGTGGCTAGATTCGGTGGGGAAGTCCACGTGGCGCCTCTCAGGTGGGGAGAGGCTGGTGACGTGGAGGACTTGGGTGGAGACGTTGACTTAGTTCTTGCGTCTGACGTGGTGTACCACGAGCATCTTTATGATTCTTTACTCAAAACGCTGCGTTTAATGCTTTTAGGTAAAGAGGGCAAGAGAGTGTTTCTTATGGCTCATCTCAAGAGATGGAAGAAAGAATCGATTTTCTTCAAGAAAGCTAGGAAGGTTTTTGATGTTGATGTAGTACACTGTGATGATCCCAAAGAAGGTTCTAGAATCGGAGTTGTAGTTTATCGTTTTTTCCCCGAAAGGTCATCTAGAAAAATGTATTTGACAAATGTTTATAACTGAATGTTAAGTGTTTGGTCGGAGTAATTTATGGGTCACTTCTTGATCTTGTTAAGAATTTAGAAATCTAACACACATAGAAGAACGCATAGAACTAGCGATCATGCTGTCGGTCAAAGACTTCAAACACACATAGAAGAATCCAAAAATAACCTAAGGTTCCCTTAAAAGCCATCTTGATTAGTTTCATGCTCATACATTTTCTTTGTTTCTTTTACTTTCACACGGTTGGCAAATGGCAACTTGCATATATGTCACAGTTGATTAATTTTTTGTGGAAAAGCCAAAGGGGTTGAGTAAAAACTTGCAAGAAAGCTACATATATATTTTACTTTCTCATATCTTCCTACAATATTCCAAACTCCCTGAGAAGTCATGCCTACAGATGATCTATACGTAGTAGGTTAAGTTTGTATAAAGGTCATGATTCTTCGTGAAGTAGATTATAACAATGAGTTATATGTTGACTTTTGACCATATCCAATCACATTCTATTTTCCACACCAAAATAGAAAAAAAAGTTTCATCAGAATCAATAATATTATTTATGAAGTAATTTGGCTTATTTGTCACATTTTCCATGATTTTACGTAATTTGCTTACTTGTCATATTTTCCATGATTTTAGGATAAATCATTAGTTTAATTAATATTTTTTTTTTATATTTTGATATCTATATATTTATCATGATATTTAAAATCATGATAAACATGAACCTATTTTACCGATATATATACTAATATTTTCTAAAAAATATTTTAATATATAATAAATATGATATTTATGATATTTAATTAATAAATAGATATTAATAATATATACCGATAATATCATCATTACTTTTCTCTCATTTATAATTTTAGTGACTAATATTATAGCCAGTTTCTCTGATTTTTTTACTAAAAATATTGATCAAATACAAATTATTATAAAATTTATATACAAGTATACTAATATATCTGAATTAATCAGTTTCTTTAGTTAATTTGCTTATTTTTCATCTTTTCCATAGTTATATGATAAATAATTAGTTTAGTTAATATTATTATTTAATTTATTTATTTTGATATCTATGTATTTATGATGATATTTAAAATAATTAATAAACATTAATATATTTTACCAATATATATATATACTAATATTATTTTTAAATATATTTTAATATATAATTATCATGATATTTAGGAATTAATAAATAGATATTAACAATATCTACCGATAATATCAGCATTACTTTTCTATCATTTTATAATTTTAATGACTAATATTATAGCCAATTTCTCTGATTTTTACTGAAAATATTGATGAAATACAGATTATTATAAAATTTATATATAAATATACTAATATATCTGAATTAATCGGTTTCTTTTGTTTATTCGGTTTGATCCTTTAATATATTGAACCATATTCATATACTGATGCTTTCTAAACATAACACCCTCGGTACTTATAAATCCAGACTATTTTCTCTATTTTGGTTTGGTTCGGTTTTGAATGGTTCGTTTTAGTACCACATGATTTCTTTTCAGTCCAAATAAAATATGAGTTAGTTTCACATACAAAATTTCCTAATTTAGTTATTACTATAAAAATATTTTGATCCAAAATCAACATCACATAAATAAAAATATGAAACAAAATAATACAATTTAATACATTGATTACCAATATGAATATTGAAATAATATAATTTATAATAATTTAAAATTTGTATCTAATTAAATTATTATTATCTTATAAAAAATAGAATTAAAAATTGTTAGATGTACATATATATTTATCCGCACAAGGTGCGGGACATCAACTAGTATATATTATAATAGAATGAAATAAAATCACTACTATATAAAAGTTACTAATTTTGAGGCTTCTTAAGAGTGCCACATAGGACAAAATATTTCCCACTAATCAAACTGCCATGTCATCGCGAATGTTTAGATGATGGGTCTCGAACCATCCAAACCCATCAAAATAGTCAGCCCATTGTATAACTTATAGCTTCCTTTTCCTTAGCCTACTCGCCTCAGACATTTCCAGCGACTCCAAATCTGTTCGTCTACCCAACTTCACCGGTGTAACTCCTACGACTACAACAATGGTACTTCAATAATCCATTATAACTCATCAAGTGAAGACTCTTTTTACCTCTCCACATCCCTCCTCTCAATCTCTTGCCCAGTTCCTTAAATTCATTCCTAACACCACCACGCAAGCTCCTTCTCCATTTTTCTTTGCTCAGGTTTCACATGGATCCGTAGATTCCAAGATGCTGGCAATAATTTGAAAAGGAGGCAACCTTATATTTGGAGCTTGAGATGCTGATGATTTGATGAAGAGGTATGTGTCAATGTCTCATTCATCATGCTTTTGATTTCCTAACCGTATACCTCTCAGAATTTATTTCAAACAGTATACATTATTCATCACTAACAGAGTTGAATTGTTTGTTTCGTGTCCTCATTGATGCCATAGCGCAGGATTGGAACAGCTGCTGGCAAGAATGTGCACTTTTGCACGAGATTTGCGGATAAAATTATGTCATAGCTATTGTTACCGAATGGGGATAAGATTACTTATAATGTTACTGATGTAACTGACGTGTGTGGCTTCTGCATGTGTCTGTCATTTCATTTTTTGCTAACTGGATAGTTTAATCAGTCCTTGATCGTTTAAGAGACTCCTTCAGGGACCAACAATGGTACGTTCATCCATTATCTTTCTTCTTCCTCTTCACTCTTAAATTACTGTAAGTTATGATTGTGGAGGTGTGATGTTAAAGGCAGTCATGTCTATGTTTCAAGTGCAAGTCGAACCTCTGAGTAGGCTGCAGTAAATCATTGCATTTTCTTATCGTTTTGTAATTTTTTTAATGATTTGCAATTTATATAGTCCTTTATAGTATAAAATTCCTATTTTCATGTCATCTAACACACTGTTACGAAACTGTATCGAAGCAGGAGGTAAACGAGAATGGTAGAAATATACAATGTGTGGTTTAGAGAACAATATATTTAGCTTCAAGTATCTGGAGGTCACCAACAACTGGAACATGTCCAAATTTTGAGAAAGGGAAGACAGATTGATACAAATCAACGAGATAAATGATTCGGTTTTATTTCTATGCAATAAAAATATGATTCATGGAGGAGCTTATTGGGCTTCTGATCAGCTATTTATGAAAACTGGAAAGGAGAAAGAGGTATTGTATCTTACAATCTGTTTAGTTATCGGTTCAGAATACTGAAAATATATGGGCTCCAGAACTATTTTTCTGCAGCCTTTGAAATGAAGAGTTTTGACTGTTGATGGTTACTCTGAGTTTGGTTAATCTATGATACATGGATTTACTAAATGTACTTTACTTAACCTGCTATTGGTTTCTTTATTACATCTTGCTGAAAACATATTCATACATTTTATATAGGTGTTTTGTTATGCAAAGTTGAAGCTTGTATATGATACTACATTTGTTTAGCTTAAATGAAGTGCATTATGATACTGTTTACTTTACAGTCAGGAAAAAGAAGTGCAACCAGACAACCTCAAAGGAGATGGGGAATGGCTAATGCAGAGGTGGATGAATGGGTGAAGACTACAGTTATAACTTCATTAACAAATTGATTTTTGTTATCACATACAAGTTGGAAACGTCCAATTGACGGTATGGTGAAGTGCAACTATGATACTGCTTCCAATACTAAAGATGGATGGGTTTTACGTAATCGTCTTAACTGGGGGTCATCTCTTTTAGGGATGGCATGACCGAGTTTAGAGGCAGAAGCAATGGTACCAAGTGCATGCTTATGAGATCATGGATGTAAGCAACAATATCAAATGGTGGGCCTCGAAAAATAGTTTATAAAATTCATTTGTCTTGCTTTTTGTTCTCTCAATCACATAGGACATGATAGCATATCTGCACCAGATAATTTTTCCAGATTATCATCTATCATAAATCAAGTTAACAAAAAAATTGATGGGCCATATAAACCTATTAGTTTTCAGTCGTAACAGTATTATAATTTTTTTTATTTTTAAATTATGTATTGTAAATTATAAGATAGAAAATTAAACATGGTTGATTTGAATATAAGTATTAAAATTAAAGTTTCATTAATAATATTAGAAATTTGAATTTCTATCATTATTTAAGTTTTATAGTCTAATATTTTTAACATTATTTTTATAATATATTTTTGTAAACAATCACAAACCATTTGACATCTTTAATCTTGAATGAGACGATCTTCTCTTTTATTTTTGGACAAATAGACCATCTTCTCTTTTTTTTCATGTTGTTACGAGTTTAATCTTGCGAAATTCACCTATATCAAATGACGTACACTTCTTCTATGCCGAAGCTGTTACTATTACCATTAACTACATGGAATTGATTTAGTGAAAAAAACTAATGGAATCATTAATTTGATTTGTCACAAAAAGTCAGTGCATCAGATAGTTTTTGAAATTCAAATAATATACAAACATATGAAAACATAAATATAGCTAGGAAAACTAAAATACTAACCAGGTCAAGTATTCCTTGGTGGGATCATTTTCTTAGTCCAAAAACACTCTTGAACTTAGACACAATTTCCCTGCCAATACAGAAGTAGTTAGTGGTAGATTTATGTAACTGAGTGCGAGTGACAAAATAAATATTTAGGGTCTGACTGGTCCAAATGCAGCGGTTCCGGTTGCGGCTGCGGGCGTTTGCGGATGCGGGTGGTTGCGGTTTCTAGCGGTTTTAAGAGATTTGTACGACTGGTTCTGCGGTTAGAAATTGGTGCGTTTGCGGGATACTTATGACTGGTTAACTACCAAATATAGCAGCAGTTAAATAATAAATTAACAATATTTACATTTTATATAATTATAAAAATATCAAAAATCATAATATTATAATAAATATGTAAATTATATTTTCAAAGTTATAGTTTTAAAATTTTTAAATTATAGAAAATATTTTTATTTTAAATTTTTATAATATTAATTAAAATATAATAGATATATTTTAGTATTTTTATAATTCCATTTTAAAAAATTTATTTTTATTTTTATTTTTGTATTTATATGGTTTTAAAAAAAAAAGAAAAAAAAATTATTCTCCCGCAACCGCCCGCAACCGCAAACGCTAGCTGGAACCAGCTTTTGATTTTAAGAAGTTCGGAGCGGTTTGAATCGATTTGTAGCGGTTTGTATGATTGTTTCGAAACGCTGTCAACCGCTACCAATCGCAAAAGCTACGTTTGCGGGTGGTAGCGGGAAAACCAATCAAGCTCTTACTCTCAAAATTTTAGTGATACAATTAGTTAAAAATAAATCAAACTATTAAATTAAAACAGTTTGTTTTATGGGCTAAAGAGGACTAACAATTTTGAAACAATAGAAAAATCAAGCTATTGTTTATTTTAATATTTGATGACTACAAGTGTTTTGGATCAAAAAAATTCAAATACTATTACAATAATATTTTTTATATATTAAAATAGTGTACAGATTAATAATTAACACCACTTTAAATAAGAACTGATTAGAAAAAGTTACAAAAATCTAATATGAGACAAAATGATAAAGAACAATGTGAAGTTCTTCAATTCAAGAAATCACAATGAAAAAAATTAAAGTTATCATCTGTTTTAGAGAAAAAACTAGGATAGCACCAAACCAAGTTTTTGTTCCCAAAGTAGCACTCAAGTATCAAAGTCACAAAAATAGGTTTCATTAAAGAGGTAAATATACACTTATACCCTTTGGGTTAATTAATCCAAACCTTAAGGTTTAGAGTTAAGATGTGGGTTTTTGGAATTAAGGTTTAAAATTTTATAAAAAATAAATACTAAAATAAAAAATAAAAAATTTAAAAACAGTTTCAAAAAGTATTTTTAAATTATAAAAAGAAAATTTGAAAAAAAAAGCGAAAAAATTTAAAAAAAATTCTAAAAATTTGGAATCTGAAAACATATAATCTGAAACTATAAAAAAAATTATTTTTTTCATTTTTTTATTTTTATTTTATTTATTTTTATTTATTTTTGTTTGTTTATTTAATTTTAAATCAAGGGTATTAGAGATATTTTACCCTTTAATGAATGTCATTTTTGTGACTTTCTCTTTCTATTGCTATTTTTGAGACATAAACTTCAAAATGTGCTATTATTGACAATTGCCCTCTGTTTTATTATCTTTTACATTTTATGATTTATAAGAAAAATACTGTAAAAACTCCAAATATAAAAAATACTATAAAATTTTATAATACACACAATCCGCGCGTAAGGATCTTGTTATTCTAAAAACAAAGTAATCTCACTTACTATCTGCTTATTAATTTTACTTTCAAATTTAATACCAAATATGATTGCAGTAAAACTCAATTCGATTATAAGGTTATTCTATTTTTTTACAAAAATATAGTAACACAATGGGATGTTTTTAGTCAAACTGCAATAAATAAAAACACATTACAGACTCAACAGTTCCATTTCTTTGGCTAAGGGTTCAAAGACATCGATAAAACTTAAAAGCTCTGGTCCATGGTTCTCATTCTGATCTAGAGGAGATTAAAGCTCTGCGTCGTTATTGTTAGTCTTCATTCGACCAGATCCTTTCACGATTATTGTGTTTTTTGTATGTGGTTCAAGATATCTAGTTTAGAAGTGCATTGTAGATCATAAAGTAGTGTAGGTAATTCTCAGTGCTTCTGAGTGATGCTACATCGAAACTAATTGTGATTTGTGATATATAAGCCTCTAAATTGGTCAATATCGTAATCGAACTTTGGCTAATATAAGTTGATGTTGAACCAAAAATACAAATATTGTAAAAACGTTTAAAGTTTAAATGGTGAAAACAATTTCGAAGAGTACATGTTGCATAAAACAATGGCTGCATAAAACAACGGCTGCATAAAACTATTGGAAGTTTAAAAGATTCTTATGTGCGTTATTAAACAATGGGAGTGGAACTTCTGATGGTTGTGAATTTAAATATGTAGGTGCATAGCATATCCAATATGAAATTTAGAGAAATTTTATTTTAAGATGATAAATTTGGTGCTGTTCAAAAAATAACTATGATTTTAAATATTATTATCACAAAATTTTAAATGATAAATTTTAGAAATTTGATTGTTTTTAAAATACTGTCGTGAAATGTTTTGGTTAAAAATATAATAATGCAAATTCTATTGTTTTAGATAAAATCGAAGAAGTTCATTAAAATAAAACTTAAAAGTATTTTAATATTTAAACCATTACAACCTTAATGTCTAATCACTACAAAAATTTCTTAAATATTGAATACATCCCGTGACCTTTGTAAGCAGATCACCAATTAATCAAATCAATTAGGCCTTCTTCCGTAAACGAAGGTTGAGGAAAGAAAAAAAAGAGAAAAATGACGCTGGGACTGTTAAACGCGAATCCAGTAGTGCAAGCTAAGAAGGAACGGCTAGCTCGTACACAAGATCAACACAGAGATTATGATGGCCTTGATACTCTCGACGTCTATGATATCCTTTCTTCTATTTAAAGTTTTTGGTTAGATCAGTTTTATTATTGTTTTTTTTTTTTGGATTTTACTCTTTTTTTGGATTCTTTGACGAAAATAGACAAAGTATGTAAGAGACATAAGAGATCCGGAACACCCTTATTCCTTGGAGCAACTTAGTGTTCTGTCTGAAGATTCCATCACTCTCGATGACAAGCTCAATCGCATCCTGTGAGTTATTATTATCCTTTGTTTAATGGTCTCACGGTGTAGTCCGAGTGATAATGAGAAAGAAAGTTCCAAACTTTTTCTTTTTGGATTAAAAGTGTGAGACTTTTTCTTTTGCTGTGTACATGATCTTTAATGATTTGTGAGTTTGTTGATTTTGGTTATCTGATTAATTCAGAATAACGTTTACACCGACGATCCAGCATTGTAGTATGGCAACTATAATTGGTCTGTGTTTGAGAGCTAAGCTTAAAGAATGCTTGCCACTCCATTATAAGGTCAACTATGCTTTTAAGTAAAAAAGATAGATTTTTTCCATGGTCCACTTGTTATATATGTGTGATTGTTTCATCTAACTCATGTTCAGGTTGATATCAGAGTGTCTCCCGGTTCTCACGCCGATGAAGATTCAGGTAAGGAAGTTATTAGATATAGGAGATGCTTTAAGCCACTTTAAGTCATGTGTGCTCTCTTTTAGAACCTTAACAACTGTAGAGCTTGCAAGAGTATGGATGTTATGTTTATGTCATAAACGATGCTCTTGTGTCCTTAGTTAAAGACTATATTTCAGCTTTTATCATTTGTTTTTGGTGAAAGTTGATGTCTTTTCCTCTGAACTTTAATGCATTGGGACTGTTGCAGTGAATAAACAGCTGAATGATAAAGAAAGAGTGGTAGCTGCCTTGGAGAATCCTAATCTCCGTCAGCTTGTGGATGAGTGTATCTGCTCCAACGAGATATGAATCAGATCATTTTACTTTTACTCTCTTGTACAAATTTGGGATTGTATCGTATGACTTAGAGACTGCTCTTTGTCTCTGTTTGTATTGTCACTACACATTTTACGATGCCTGAATGTTGTATACTGCTTTGATAATGTTACAAACCTTTTCTTCATGGTAACCGCAACTTGAAGTTACCCAGAAATAGCAGCAAAGAAGCTGTCTGATAAACCAATGTGTTGTACTTGTCCTTGATTTTCTATAGTTTTGAGGATTGCATGAGTTTATAAGATATGAAACATCCCCTCTCAAAGTTAAGTTTCCATGACTACTGCCAATAAATTTACTTGTAAGTTATGAATATAAACCATAGTAATTGAAATAAAGCTGGTAGAAAATTAAAAGCCTTCCAAAGGCAGTATAAGCGTGGGGTGAAAAATGGACCAATCTTGATATTGTCCCAACAAACTGATTGGTTAAGTTGTTTAAGACAGCCAATGAAGGAGAAGACAGACTCTTACGTAATCAGTCAGTACATGTCCTGTCTGCATTAATCACACATATCATGTCTTGGTCATGTAGATTTTGTATTGTACTGTTATATGGAGGCTACTTTGGTGGTTGTGGTAAAACATTCAGTTGACTGATTGTTTCTCTGACAATGTCTTGTTAGTTTAATCAACAAAGTTAGTTGAACAAAACTAATTATTTATCTAGCGTATGAGCATAAACAACATTGCTAGTGTTTAATCCATAACTATAGTATATGAGTTTTCACTTAACAAGTCATACAAAGAGAGAACTCAGAACAGGGTGGGTACAAGTAAGAATAAATGAATTGTCTTGTAAGCATGAATTGATATGATACTGAGTAGTAATGTTTTGTGTACCAACAAACTTTCAAAAGCATGATTGAGGAGTTGAAATCATCATCATTATGTATACAAACAAAAACAATAAATATTGACCAGCTATATCTTTGCTTCCACATTTACATCATGATTTTTTGAAGATTTTTTTATTTTATTATTATATTCTAACTAATATTTTGTTAGAATCATTTGCATTCACAAACAGGAGTTGAAAAAGAAGAAACTGAAAGCAACAATGAGAGGGGAGTGATTAGTATTATGATGCAACAATGAGAGGGGAGTGATTAGTGTTATGATTAACAAATGAATATGACTTTGCCTCTTTTCAGTGCCCAATTTCTTGAGATTCTGGCTGTTCTGCACCCAAATATTAAAAAATTAACTTCTTTATAATATAAAAAGTAAAAGACATAAATATTTATTAAGAAAGACGCAAATTGATCCACTTTTCCCAAACCCGGATATTATCTGTCCATTGATTTATAAGAATTTTCCACTTCCAAGGAGAGATTTGCATCAAAGCAAGGAACAACTTCTCCAATGGGGGCAGAGAAGCAGAGCTCAAAGGGACAAGCATGGTGAGAAGAAGACAAAGATTACAATAGTCAGATTATGAACTTAAAAATGCTCATCTTCTTGTGTTTTTTTGAGTGCAGGTTTTGTACCACTGGCTTATCTAGTGACATGGAAATAGAAGTGGATGATATGACATATCATCTCAATAAGGTCTGAAAAACTTAAACAACTTCGTTGTCTGAATTTCAAAGAATTCTTACAAACTAAGCTGAGATTTTGTGTCCCTTTCAGTTCCTTCTAATGTCTAAAAGCAGAAAACTTCACCAGCTCATTACAGAGCAAGGACAGAGTGATGAGAAGAAGAAGAAACGCCATGAAGAAGATGGAGACGGTTATACCCTTCACATAAAGCTTGAGAATTTCCCCGGAGGTCCAGAGATTTTCGAGATGGTTGTAAAGGTATGCTACGGCGTCAAAGTCAACCTCTCTGCTTCCACAGCCGTTCTACTCCGCTGCGCCGCCGAGGAGCTAGAAATGACGGAAGAGTACTCAGCGGACAATCTAATTCTGACGACGGAGAACTTTCTTTCACACTCTGTCTTGAGTAACACACAAGAAACAATTGCAGCCCTAAAAGCGTGCGAACCAGTCACTTCTCTAGCGGAATCAATCGGTATAACGAAACAGTGCATAGACTCCATCGTCTCCATAGCTTCTTCATCAGCCGATCCTTCGCTGTTCGGCTGGCCAATGAACAACTCGACGAAACAACATAGCAAGGTTTTGTCCGAAGATCTGTTGGAACTGAGCTTCCCGATCTTCAAACGTGTAGTACAAGCAATGAAAGCCAAAGGTCTGAGTGACAACATAGTAGAGACCTCTCTGATTCGCTACGCCAAGAAACACATTCCGTTAATCACGTCAAGGTCATCAGCTTCATCTACCATAGCTTCGGAGAACCAACAGAGAGAGTTGCTGGAGACGATCATCTCTTATCTCCCGATACATAACTCCTCCGCAACCTCAACGACTAGGTCTCTCTTCGGCCTTTTACGATCAGCCATCATCCTCAACACCTCCGAGAAATGCCGCACCGTTCTTGAGATAAAGATCGGTTCGCATTTGGAGAAAGCTACGCTTGACGATCTGCTCATCCCAAGTTACTCGTACCTCAACGAAACGTTATACGATATTGACCTTGTGGAGAGACTCATCCGCCACTTTCTTGAAAACGACGCCGTATCATTTTTATCATCTCCGTCGTTGACTGTGGTTGGGAAACTCATCGACGGAGTTCTTTGCGAAATCGCATCGGACTCTAATCTCAAACCGGAAAGATTCTACAGCTTAGCGGTTTCGCTACCAGATGAAGCAAGGCTATATGATGACGGACTCTACAGAGCCATCGATATATATCTCAAGGTGATTTTTACATTATAAAAAACGTTTTTAAAATTAAAAATAATGGTGCTGCCCAGGATCGAACTGGAGACCTTTTGCGTGTAAGGCAAACGTGATAACCACTACACCACAGCACCTGATGTAAAGGTCATTGTTTTTGTTAATTATAGTCGCATCCAAGGATATTGGAGGCAGAGAGGGAGAAGATATGTAGTGTGATGGACTTTCAAAAGCTGACTATAGAAGGTTGCACACACGCAGCGCAAAACGAGCGTCTGCCACTACGAGCCGTCGTAAAAGTCTTGTTCTTGGAGCAACTTCAGCTACGGACGTTAGTAACGGCAGTGACGGAAGAAGACGGTGGTGAAACGGCGGGAGAGGCAAAGGTGGACTTTGGGGTATGGGAGAAAGTGGTGAAGGAGAATGAGGTGCTTCGCTTGGATATGGATGCGATGCGGACGCGTTTGTACCATCTAGAAAGCGAATATTTGAACTTGAAGGAAGTGATCGCAAAGATTGATAAGGAACGTTTGTATGTGGCGAATGCTAGGCCGCGAAAGTGGTCCATCAGCAACAAGTTCGGATGCAAATTCAAGACACAGGTCTGTGATTCGCATGAAGCAAAGATGGTCGATGGAAGATGTCAACGACGCTAATAGTAGTACTATACATAGATCAGAACATGCATCTTGTACTTATTGAATTTTATTTTTTGTTTTTGATAATGTAAAAGGTTGAAAACTTTTATTATAGTATTTAACGAATATGAATCTTTCTTATAGTACTTTATTTTTGGTCATAACCTCTTTTTTTTTTATCATTTTGACACAAAGATATAGGAGTACTAACTTGTTGAAAATTCCGGTCTTCTAGAAATTGTAGTTCAATAAGAGTACGTCATTGTGTGAACAATTCAGCAAAGGCACAGAGCAACTAATCAGCCGCTTTATTTAAATCCCAAGATGCAGAAAATAATATGAAACTAGATTTTGACCACGGGTATTTGTTTTTACCTTTTTATATATAAATTATTGTTTTAAAATATAAGTGATATATATTTTTAATGTTATTATATATTTAAATATTTATATAACTATTTCAAATAGAATAATTTTATAATTTACATATTATAATTAATTAATTTTTTAAACCTTATGTATTTGCTACTTTTTATTATATATTTTATCTTGTTAACCCATCTTACCAACATATTAGATTTTATTTTGAACATAAATATTTTATAATTACGAAAATTAAATATATAAATATATAAATTTAATGCAATTTTATTATATTTAGTTCAATATAATAATTTTATTTTAATATGATTGATTATGATTATATAATAAATAAAGTATTATAGATTTTTTATTTTTCATGTTATATAACTGAATATATTAATGTATAATAATATTTTAAACTAATTTCAAAATTAGTGAAAATATTTAAATATAATTTCAAAAATGAAGATCTTGTAAAAATCTTTTTAAACAGATTTGTTAGAATTTTAAAATAAATATATTTATATTTAAAATGAAAAGATATCAAAAGATATTATGATTAAAATATTTTAAAATTCTATTTATTATTAGTCGGAACTAAAATGTAGTATGAATATGAATAGGTCCATTAGATCCATTTTTAAAAAAATTACACATGAATCAAGGTTGTGATTTCTGTTTTAATATATAAGATAACAAAAATATTTATTTTTAGTGACAACGGTTTGGATAAAGTGATAAACTAATCTACTTGTGGAAAAGACGACTTTTATTCACCATCTATATATATAATCTTGATTTCAATGTTAAAAACA
Organism: Brassica rapa; assembly: GCF_000309985.2. Classification (NCBI taxonomy): domain Eukaryota; kingdom Viridiplantae; phylum Streptophyta; class Magnoliopsida; order Brassicales; family Brassicaceae; genus Brassica; species Brassica rapa. The sequence continues at coordinate 32,791,566 of NC_024803.2, read as the reverse complement.
AAAATTTTGTGTTGTTAAAAAGCAAGAAATTTGGTCCGCATCATATATTATTGTCAATGGAGAAAAACAAAACTATAGAATTCACGTAAATAGATTAGTAAATAAATATATTTCGTATTTCAGTTAACAAAATAAAGAAAAACAAAATTAAATGGTCTGTTTTTGGTTCCTTCTAAAGATTTATAAAATTCAGCTTATTGTTTTTAATTTATTTTATTTCAAACTTTTTTTGTTCATGTTTGTTTCTGATATAACCTCTAAAATAATGGGTCTAGCTAGAGATATATAACCCGAAACGCGCAACCCGAAGGAATAGGTGAACGCAACTGGTACATCTAAAAAACGTGGCGGTTTAACCTGTCTCCCAACCATCGGCCAATCACAAATAGACACGTCAGTTAACACAAGTGGCTCGCGCCGATAAACCAGGCAAGATTGAGACAAACAAAAAAGCAATCATCATCATCATTATTATTTTACAAGCTGAGAAGACGATCTGGATAGCTAAAACCTAGCTGGACGATTATTATTATTTTCTTTTTAATTCAGAGAAAATCAAAATTCATATATAAAACCTTTAAATTTATCATCATCTTCGTACGAAGATCGAGAATCGTCTACAAAGTATGGGGCGTGTGGATTATCTGGCGATGAAGACAGACGTGGATAAGGTTGCTCTAGTCAGTTCCGACGTGGAGGAGCTCAAGATCGCTGCCAAGAAACTCCTCACCGACGTTTCGAACCTTGGTGGTTTAGCCTTTGGTGTTTCCTTCGTCAAATGGATCGCTTCTTTCTCCGCCATGTGAGTTTCAGTTTCTCAACGAACGAACGAAAGATTCTATTTTTCTTTGTGGGTTCTTCGATTGTGATCTTGGGTCAATCGAAATTGAGAGAATTCGAGATTATAGATTGAGATCTTTAGCAACGACTTTGTGTTACTCTGTTATTGAGGGAGATTTGGATATGATTATATGTTTTTGGGTGTTGTGATGCAGTTACTTGTTGATATTGGATCGTACCAATTGGAGAACCAAGATGCTTACTTCACTCTTGATTCCATACATCTTCCTCACCCTTCCTGGTGTCATTTTTAATTTCCTCAGGTAACACAACCTCACAACTTATTCTTACACTCCAGTCTATAAATAGCATTGGTTAAAGTGAAAGTTTCCCTTTCTGGTATCAGTGGAGACGTTGGGAAATGGATAGCTTTCGTTGCAGTTGTACTCAGACTTTTCTTCCCTAAGCATTTCCCAGGTCATCATCATCTCTTATCGTTTACATGTTTGGTATTGTTGTTTCAAACAGTTTGGGGTATATGTCTTTTTTTAATTTTTTTTTGCATTTAAGTCACTTCCCCCACTAATGGTAATACTAAAAATGTCTTTTTTTTTTGTGGTACTAGATTGGCTTGAGATGCCTGGTTCTCTGATCCTTCTGCTGGTAGTTTCTCCACACTTCCTTGTTCACCATATACGCGGAGGCTGGATTGGCTCTGTCATCAGCCTTTTCATTGGTTGTTACCTTCTTCAAGAACATATCAGAGTGTCAGGTGGGTTCAGGAACTCGTTCACGCAGCCCCGTGGAGTTTCAAACACTTTGGGGATCATCCTTCTTCTTGTCTACCCTGTTTGGGCTCTTATCATCCGTGTTTCATAATCACCACCATTCAACTTCCCATCTCCAAGCTGTGTCCAATAATAAATTCTCAATCAAGCAAGAACCTCGGACATCTTTGGTGTTCCTTTGTTCTTGCTTCTGTTACATACCCAAATACTAGGGCGTGAAGCTCAATCAATGTTCCACATTACAAAAAAATGAATCACATTTTTTTCCAACTGTTTGTTTGTCTATGTTGTAATAAGACGAACTTCTATGTGTAAAAATTGCTTGTATGGATTCTGTTTCGTATTGAATGTTTGTCATTCGGATATAGCAAAAGGATAAATAAACTGCACGCTGTTTCTGCACAAAGAAAAAATAAAACTGCACACTGTTCAGATTTCAGTAATTTAGACTTCGTGTCGTTTGTTCAGAAGACAAATGTCTTCCACCGTTTCGCAGACGCACACGCGGAGTCAATTCACGAAAGAAACAGAACTACGCGCTGTTCCTATTTTAAAAAATAAACTTCGTGTTGTTTATGTAGGGACGGTCCCAAAAACCTTAACCCTAGTTTGGCTTTAATATAAATACTTCTCTCCGCCGGTTATAAACATATTGTCTTTTCTCCGACATCGTATCTCATTACTAGACTCTGCTTTGTTCATATGTCCGTTTAGCATTGTTTTTGTTAATGGTTTCAGTTTCTGTTTCTGTTTCATATCTCTTTCGTTCCGAATTGGTTTTGTTCTCGTGTGTAACAAGGGAAAGGGTTTCTTTGTAACGGCCCGGTTCCTGGCCCAAAAATTTTCATAAAAGAATGGGCTTCTCTACGGCCCATTTCACAAAAAACCTAGGGTTCCCTTCACCCTTTCCTTTATAAAGAGATGCAGCCCATTCTTTTCTCTCATTTTCTGAAACTTGAGCGAAGCTCTGCAGAGATTTAGAGAGACTTGGAAACCCTAGCCGTCAAGCTTCTCTTTTCCCTCTTCCCTCTTCTTCTCTCACGCCTCTCTTTCTCTCCTCTCTCCCTCCTCCTCGCCGGTGCCATGTGGTGATGGTGGTGGTGGTTGCAGCCGTGGTGGTGGTGACCAGATCTCGTCTCTCTCTTGTTTAGTTGTTCCAGATCTGTTCAGATCTCTTCATCCTTGTTTCCAGATCCAGATCTAGGCTAAGGTGGAGTGTTTCGAACCCAACCTTCTTTCATGGTTCTGTATACTCCTATATGTTGGAGTTAGGTTTGCTTAGACCCTGTTTGGGAGTTAGGTTGATAGTACATGGTATTGCTAGGATGATAGATGAATGGATCATGATGCATAAGAACCCTCATACTGATAAATGGGACTTGATGAACTGAATTGAATTGTTGTGGTAATGGTTGATTGGTAGTTGATACTTGTATGTTTGGTTGTGATGTCCCATGTGTTGTTGTGATTGAAGTTAGGATGCTAGAGAGAAATAAATGCTAGGATGATAGGTGAGCAGTGATTATAAAAGTTATTGAAGTAGAACTTGAATGCGATGTGTATTGTGTGTGACACCGATAACGGGTGGCGTCTAGTGATTGAGTCCAAGTACAAGTATGAATGAAAAGGGGAGTAATTGGGAATGAGAAGGGTTAAGTGGAAACGATAAGGAAGTGAAAGGATAAGTAAAAGTATGAAAGAATGATGTTAAGGTTAAGCATGGGTGGGAAAGCATATAGAGAGTCTAAGGAAAGTAGGTGGGGTAAGTAGTCCACGCTAGGTATCCATAGGAGATGTGGCGAATCCACATGAATATGGAAGCACCCATAGGAGATGTGGCCAATCCACATGAATATGGGGTAGAAGCCTAGTGGGGGGCTACCCACTGAGGAAAAGTATGTGTGGCAGCAGTTCACGCTAGGTATCCATAGGAGATGTGGCGAATCCACATGAATATGGAAGCACCCATAGGAGATGTGGCGAATCCACATGAATATGGGGTAGAAGCCTAGTTGGGACTACCCACTGATGAAAAGAACGTGTGCCAACCGCGAGAGGCGGGATATAAAAACGTGCATCATGGTCGGGTAACGGGGAGTTAAAGGTGTCATAGGATCGAGTTGGACTGGTAAGATGAGTCGGTTAAGTCTAGGGTTTGACCTGTGTGGCAATGAGTGAGATCATTGTATTGATTGATCACTAGGTTGTTAGAAATGAATGGAAGTTAATGTGGAAATTACAGATGACGATAGGAAATGATAAAATGCATTAACTGATTGTAGTGGCTAGTCGGTCCTAGTTCCCGCATAGAGTAGTATAGAGTGTCATGCGGGCAGGCTGGTCTAGAGCCACTTCACTGAGTAACTTGTTGCTCACCCCTCCATTTCCATTTTTTCCTGTGCGCAGGACTGTAAGTAGAAGTATATGGATGTGGGTGTGACGGTATTTCAAAGAAGGTTATGCGCTCGTCTCTCGGGACCAGTAACGGGATACGTAGGGTTGTCTAAATGAGTAGACACGTGTCCATAACGCCCCTTCGATAACCCCGGTCGGACGCCGGGGGATCGGGCTGTTACAATTGGTATCAGAGCGGGTTAAGATCCCTTAGTTCTGTCCTAAGGGATCGGCATTTCCGACGTTTAAAAAAAAAAAAAAAAAAAAAAAAGAAAAGAGAGAATTGTTTTAACTAAAAGAAAAGAGTGTGTGAAAAGTTTTGATTTTTCTGAAAGTTGTGATTTTTCTGAAAGTTATGAACGATTTCAAAACCACCCACTATATCTATACTTCTATTATGGTTCTGATCGGATGTCTACTTGAAGGATGTCTTCGACAACCAGTATCGACCAGAGTGACAATTACGGGTATCGTGGACCTGCATGGTGGAACCCGAACTACACTCGGACTCAGCGCATCATAAAGAGAAAGGTGGTACCCCATCGGTGACGTCCATTGATGAAGTTCCATCGCCAGACACATGAGTTGGAGTGGTTGGAGGAAAGCCAGAGATGGAAACCCGACTAATGTAACTACCGAGAGCGTGAAGGTTGTGGCGGATATCATGAGTTTAGAGGAACATTAGAGGTGCAGTGAAACAAGTTGAGGCCATAGGTCAATGAAAGTATTTCCCGAAGAATGACATATATCTAATGGAGGGTTAGTTCTAGGATATCTGCCCGAGAGACATGATTGTAAGGGAATACAATAAAGATATAACCCCTGAGGAGATTGTCAGGCACTCTCTAAGGGGGGCGAGAACTGATTCACAGCTTCCTGAAGGAAATGAGAACCGATCTGAAGAATAGTTGTAACGTGCAAGATTACTGGGATCATGAACTAATCTAAAAGGGTGCAGAGCTATTGTTTGGTGTAAGAAGATCATAGGCTAACCAAGCATCACATACTCAGAGCCCAAGGAGAACTTGCGACATCGTCATTAACACAAGGCGGTTTCGTTGTGACAAGAGTGGAAGTGCGAGAAGAACCACACTAGGTGATAATGGATGGGAGCGTACTACCAGTATAACCAGTACAACTAGTAGGGCTATGATAGGAGGTTCGTTCATCAAGGAAAACATGGCCAGACCGAAGGACTCAGAGGACGAGGATATGTTCGGTGTGGAGTAGCTCGTTAAGTTTCATGAGATGAAGTGCTCGCTAAGTTAATCAACGGAGATGTGGTTGGGTACCACACAACGGTGAAGGAAGAGATCATGGGACAAGTTTATCGGTCGCAATGGCCATTGTAGTGGGCAGCAAACAGATTTATCCGGATTCGAAGAGGAACTGCCAAGAGGGTTTTAATGGAGCTTTGCAACTAAGACTTGTTAGTTGAGAATAGTGGGATGTGAGGCCGTATATGATTGATGCAAGAGTTTTATGTGTCAAAATGGAAATGGAATATGATAACAATATATTTTTGTTGTTGGGTCGCCAAGGACATGGCAATCAACCTATGTGATGTACATGTGTGTGGAGCTTAGAGAGGAAGTTGGTTAATGGATCAGATATTAGTTGAATCCATGCAAGACATTAGCTATGACTCAAGCAAATGGATATCCCCTATGAGGATTGTATGAACAACCATGTTGAATCCCTTATGTAGGACCAAAGTGGGGGAGATCAGAATCTCGAGCCTGAGATGATCCAAGAAACCGCTTAGCAGATATAATTGTTGATGATGAGCTGCTGTACGAAAGGATAGAAGAGGTACATGACCATCAGAGAATTACGTCGACAAGAGTGGTGGTGATGTGGAAATGCATATGAGATGAAAACAATCTAGGGATGAGAACGCTGATGGAGAATCGATTTGGGAATTAAGAGGACGTTGGATCTCCGTGAGGAATATGGAACCTGGTCTGTTGCATGAACCATTAGATTTCAAAGGACGAGTTGTTTACCCATTCGGGTTCAGGATGTTAGAGTTGGAGTATCGACATATAGAATTCGGGGACGAATTCCATTCAAGTGGGGGAGAATTGTAACGGCCCGGTTCCTGGCCCAAAAATTTTCATAAAAGAATGGGCTTCTCTACGGCCCATTTCACAAAAAACCTAGGGTTCCCTTCACCCTTTCCTTTATAAAGAGATGCAGCCCATTCTTTTCTCTCATTTTCTGAAACTTGAGCGAAGCTCTGCAGAGATTTAGAGAGACTTGGAAACCCTAGCCGTCAAGCTTCTCTTTTCCCTCTTCCCTCTTCTTCTCTCACGCCTCTCTTTCTCTCCTCTCTCCCTCCTCCTCGCCGGTGCCATGTGGTGATGGTGGTGGTGGTTGCAGCCGTGGTGGTGGTGACCAGATCTCGTCTCTCTCTTGTTTAGTTGTTCCAGATCTGTTCAGATCTCTTCATCCTTGTTTCCAGATCCAGATCTAGGCTAAGGTGGAGTGTTTCGAACCCAACCTTCTTTCATGGTTCTGTATACTCCTATATGTTGGAGTTAGGTTTGCTTAGACCCTGTTTGGGAGTTAGGTTGATAGTACATGGTATTGCTAGGATGATAGATGAATGGATCATGATGCATAAGAACCCTCATACTGATAAATGGGACTTGATGAACTGAATTGAATTGTTGTGGTAATGGTTGATTGGTAGTTGATACTTGTATGTTTGGTTGTGATGTCCCATGTGTTGTTGTGATTGAAGTTAGGATGCTAGAGAGAAATAAATGCTAGGATGATAGGTGAGCAGTGATTATAAAAGTTATTGAAGTAGAACTTGAATGCGATGTGTATTGTGTGTGACACCGATAACGGGTGGCGTCTAGTGATTGAGTCCAAGTACAAGTATGAATGAAAAGGGGAGTAATTGGGAATGAGAAGGGTTAAGTGGAAACGATAAGGAAGTGAAAGGATAAGTAAAAGTATGAAAGAATGATGTTAAGGTTAAGCATGGGTGGGAAAGCATATAGAGAGTCTAAGGAAAGTAGGTGGGGTAAGTAGTCCACGCTAGGTATCCATAGGAGATGTGGCGAATCCACATGAATATGGAAGCACCCATAGGAGATGTGGCCAATCCACATGAATATGGGGTAGAAGCCTAGTGGGGGGCTACCCACTGAGGAAAAGTATGTGTGGCAGCAGTTCACGCTAGGTATCCATAGGAGATGTGGCGAATCCACATGAATATGGAAGCACCCATAGGAGATGTGGCGAATCCACATGAATATGGGGTAGAAGCCTAGTTGGGACTACCCACTGATGAAAAGAACGTGTGCCAACCGCGAGAGGCGGGATATAAAAACGTGCATCATGGTCGGGTAACGGGGAGTTAAAGGTGTCATAGGATCGAGTTGGACTGGTAAGATGAGTCGGTTAAGTCTAGGGTTTGACCTGTGTGGCAATGAGTGAGATCATTGTATTGATTGATCACTAGGTTGTTAGAAATGAATGGAAGTTAATGTGGAAATTACAGATGACGATAGGAAATGATAAAATGCATTAACTGATTGTAGTGGCTAGTCGGTCCTAGTTCCCGCATAGAGTAGTATAGAGTGTCATGCGGGCAGGCTGGTCTAGAGCCACTTCACTGAGTAACTTGTTGCTCACCCCTCCATTTCCATTTTTTCCTGTGCGCAGGACTGTAAGTAGAAGTATATGGATGTGGGTGTGACGGTATTTCAAAGAAGGTTATGCGCTCGTCTCTCGGGACCAGTAACGGGATACGTAGGGTTGTCTAAATGAGTAGACACGTGTCCATAACGCCCCTTCGATAACCCCGGTCGGACGCCGGGGGATCGGGCTGTTACATTCTTGGTGATGAACAAATCATAGATGACGAGTCCGATCAATCCATTCTATAAATCGTGGGGACAAACGAGGCATTTGTCTGAGGGAAATCCTTTTCAATTTTTTGTTTTTGTTTTTATATTCGTCTTGTTAATTGATTCGATTTCGATTTCATATCTATTTAGTCTCTATTTGATTTATTTTCTTGTGTTTGATTTGCGAACGAAGGAAATATGTTTCTCAGTGATGAACAAACATAGATGACGAGTCCGATTAATCCATTCTTTAAATCATGGGGACAAACGAGGCATTTGTCTGAGAGGAATCCTTTGTCTGTTTTTTTTTCTTAATTTGTTTCTGCTGAATGTTTTGAAATGTTTTGTGCGTCATCTTTTGAAAGGAAGAATAAAAGAAAAGGCATGATGAGGATTGTTTATGTCATCTGATTCATGATGAATCAATACCTCCTACTCATTCTGAGTGCCCTTTCTTTTTGCTTCTTAAGTTTTATTTATTTAAAAGTATGATTCGATAATTACAATTGTTTAGTTATAAAAACTGTTTAGTATTATTCAGAACATTACATTTGTTGCATTATGTACAGCATGTTGAATGTCACCTAATTACATACTTTTTCGTTTCAAGTTCTTTTTTTTTGCTCTAATGTTATGCGATAATGGATGATTGGTTTCGAAGCTTGATCAGAAAATTGTTAATTGGAAGAAAAAAACTGATATGTGTATATAAAAACTAAACTGTTGGTAGTAGGGGATACTAATTTAAAGATAAGCATAAAAATTTTCGGAGTTGAGGAAGTGATCCTAGAAAAAGGGTGGACATTTAGTTTAACAGAACACCTTGGCTAACAAAGCTTCGAATAGGAAGCAGGTTCCAATAGCTTCCGGAGAAAACATTGATTTTCCTAGCATTTTAGATTGCAAAAGTATATGTATATATCCATCCCACCTCAGGCGTTGTTATGTCGCGACCAAACAATATTTAATAACTGAATATTCCTGGGAAAAATTAGAACTTAGTCCGAATTTGTCTCTAAACAAACCCACTTTACCAAAAGGCCTTTGTTTTTGTTGGATGAGGAGTTTCATCTATCTTACTTCTTAGGATTGAATTCATAGACATAGATAAATCCATTTATCAGTTGCAACATGCAATCTTACAATAGACATAGATTTAGTTGTTTATTCTTTATGGAAATTGATTAAACCTAGGTTTTTAAATATATATTTCGGGAAATAAAGGTGGCAAGAGCCACCAAAGAGGCTAACGTACTACGAGATAAAGAGCAATACCTACATGGAGGTCAAGGGGACTACTGGTACCGCGAACCAGTGTCCGACTATTGACAGTGTCTCTTCATACATTTTCATTTAAATCTGGTAAGTATACCGGCAAGAAATTTTGCTCTGAGCCTACTTTCTTCACCGCGTCAGGGCAGGTAGCGTCAGTATCAACACCGCACCGTATTTTAAAAACACCAAGCTCATGACCTGCCCCACTTGCACACTCAATTTTTGGTGTTGCTTCTCCCGCAATAAACAGACAGGTCAAATTGAAATGTTCATTTAACAGGTTGGTTCTGATGGAAGCGTGATCTTCAAGGAAGAAGATGAGATCGGTTAAGCAGCAGTCACATTTCTGCTTCTGTGAGGGAACGCGTGCCGTTTCTCTTTGTCCCTTCGTACCCTAAGGGTCGTGGTGGATCCACTGGGTACGGTAATACAGTGGCTTTGCTTGCCGGAGGCAGAGGTGACGAGGAAGTTCTGTCGAAGGAGAACGTCAAGAACACGGTCGCTTCTGTGGAAGAGAGGTCTTGTTGAAGATCACAAAGAGCAACCGGAAGTGATCGAAGTGTTCGAGAGTCTTTAACCGCCCCATACTAACTTGGGTGCTTAAGGTACCAAAAGACGTAAAGATCCAAGGGGTAATTGGTATGGTCAGATTGAGTCACTTTTTGATTTTAAAACCCTAGTTAAACTGTATCGAAACCTCACTTTTACATTAATGAAAGTGCTCGATAAATATATAAATTTTGATATATTATGTTTCAGTAAATCAATTCTTTAGTTACAAAAATTTTACCAAAAAAGTAAAAAAAATCTCTAGTTACAAACTCACACGCGAGTAACCAAATTAAGCAAAAATAAAACTCACACGCGAGTTTAATGAACCGCAAGAAATGGAACATGGATTTGAGCGAGACAACAAAGAATGAGTTGCGTATTGGTTACACGTTATGATATCATGAAAATTGGAAGTTGTTAATTTTGAAAATATCTTGTCAATTATTTTCCTTTATAATTATATAAAAATAAGTTTAGGTGCATTCGAGTTGGGTGTGATGGTATGTTTCAGTATTATAGATGACCACCATTGATATATTTTGTATTGTCTTTAATTAATTCGAAGTTGACTAAGTTTTTAATATGATTCTTATGGTTGGACTACATTTGTCGATGGATAGGAACTAGCGCATAAAGCCATAAAAAGTGTCAATTCTGGTCAATATATTAATAGATAAGAAAGTATTAAAAAAAGAAAGTTATACGTTTGGTGGCTGATTGAGAGCCATCCTACTAAGGGCCTGACTGGTTTAACCGCAGCGGTTGCGGTTGCGGTTGCGGGAGTTTGCGGATGCGGGTGGTTGCGGTTTCTAGCGGTTTTAAGAGATTTGTACGACTGGTTCTGCGGTTAGAAATTTGTGCGTTTGCGGGATACTTATGACTGGTTAACTACCAAATGCAGCAGCTGTTAAATAATAAATTTATAATATTTACATTTTATACAATTATAAAAATATCAAAAATAATAATATTATAATAAATATAAAATTTATATTTAGAAAGTTATAGTTTAATTTTTTTAAAAATATAGAAAATATTTTTATTTTAAAGTTTTATAATATTAATTAAAATTTAATTGATATATTTTAGCATTTTTATAATTTCACTTTAATTTTTTTATTGAATTTTTTTATTTTTGTATTTATATTGTTTTGAAAAAAAAAAAAAATTTTTTATCCTCCCGCAAACGCCCGCAACCGCAAACGCTAGCTGGAACCAGCTTTTGAATTTATGAGGTTCAGAGCGATTTGGAGCGATTTGGAGCGGTTTAGAGCAGTTTGAGCGATTGTTGCAAAACGCCAGCAACCGCTACTAACTGCAAAAGCTGCGTTTGCGGGTGGTAGCGGGAAAACCAGTCATACCCTAAATATATTCAATATACAACACAAGTAGTAATTAGCATATAATAAGCATCAACAATTATTCAAAATCAGACAATTTGTTCCCATCTATTGCTTGATAAATATTACATTTAATGGAAATACATACATATTTTTCAACAATAAAAACTAAATAACATTGACAACAAAAATTAAACTAAATAACACATATTTATATTGCCCATTATAAATTAAAAAAACGTTAGTAGTTTATGAAGTAATTAATATTTGTAAAACAGCAAAGCAAAAAGAGAATAAAGGGGAAACAGAGTACAGTTGGCGTCGTCACAGGTATGGATGAAGAAAGCTTTTTTTTTTCTTTTCTTTCTGCTACGAATTTTCCAGGAAAGTGAGTTGAATTGATGCTTCTTCTTTTTGTTATGTGGAGAGAAAGAGCAGGGGGGATGGAGCATGTGCCGGGATCGTTCGGCACCAGCGCCAGTTTCGCTCTCCGTTTCGGCCAAATCATCTTCTCTTCCGCTTCTCTCATCTTCATGTGTTTGGATTACGACTTCTATGACTTCACTACCTTCTGGTAATTCCCCTACACGTTTCCTCCATGTTCTTGTTCGATCATGATAAGAGGTTCTGTACTATTGTCCTCCTGCGACTTTCTGGGTTCTGAAAATTTCTTGAATCGATGGAAAGATGATTCTTAGAAACAAAATATGTGAAATTTGGACAAGGGTTTCTCTCTGTTTTGTATTATCGACACATAATTGTTGGAAATTCTGAATTTTGATTGAACATTTGAGGATAAGGTTTGGTCTCTGTTGGTGGTTTTGATCAAATTAAACATAAGAGGATAGGGTTTGGTTCCATGATTAGTTAGTGGTTGCTTGTTTTGGTTTTAGGTTCTTAGAGACAGTTAAATAAAACAAACTTGCTTTGCGTATTCCATTCATAAATATTTGAATTTGATATTTTCTTGAAGCTATTTGACGACTGTGATGGCTTTTGTAACTCCATGGAGCATCTCACTTGCACTGGCCGATTCATACTCTGTTTTACTCAAACAACTTCCGCATGAACCAAGACTTCTATCCATGGTTCTCGCCGGTGATACCGTAAGCAAAAAAAAAAAAAAGAGTGCTTTATTAATCTTCCTAATGTATAGCTGCGTATTGTAATATCATCATTATTCTTTGTAACACAGGTAATGTCGTTTCTTTCACTGGGTGGGGCATGTGGTGTAGCCAGTGCAACCGAGCTGCTTTCGTCTATGGGTGCACCCATCTGCGGTGATAACCTCTGTAGCCAATACCAAGTATCGGCTACATTGGCTTTCTTGTGTTGGTTTCTGTTGCTTGCTTCGGCTCTTTTCAATCTTTGGAGTTTACCTTCGTTATTATACTGACAGGGCTTATATGAATGTATAGATAGGAATCATAATAACAATCATAGAACATCAATGTACATTTCATTTACTGAAGAACATGTTCCGTGTTGACAAAAAAAGAAGAAGAACATGTTCCGTTAATGTGAAGTAAATTATCCCAGCTTTATATATACACACACGTTAGAAATAAAAAGTAAGTCGTGTACTTAGGCCTGACCATTTGTAAGTGAACCCAAATATCCAAATTTGAACCGAAAATCTGAATATGTAATCTTTAAAAATATTTGAATGAATTTTGAAGTGTGGTTTTCGGATTACTGGTTTATTAACCTAATTCGCCACAAATCCAAATGAATATCCTTACAAAATCCAAAAATCTAAAAAAGACAAACTCAAATATCTGATAATAGTTTTTGAAACATAATTAAATAATTCAAATATCCAATTTGATATTTATTTTGATGTGATATCTAAAAGTAATTGAATATGAAGTATTATTAACTAAATCTGAAATAAATTTACATTCAAAATAAATTCATATATACAAAGTTATACAAATTTAAAAAAAAACTGAAGTATAATTAATCAATCATAACTCGAACATATATATAACTCGAATCTAATATATTAAAAGTAAAGTATAAATTAAGACTAACCATTAAACTTGAACAATATTTACAATCTAACGACACTGAAAATTAAATAAACATATTTTTAATAATTCTTGTCTTTTCGAAGAAATAAATAATTATTTAAAAATAATTTGAGCATTAATATATCAAAAAAAGTCATGTAGATACTTTTTAAATTATGATTAAAAACCAATTGTTTAAAAATTGAATTCATTCATTTTTTTAGTCCAAACTACATACTTCCTATAATCTAGCTTACCAATATATGATACTATATAATTTAATTAAGATTACACCTTAATATCTTCCTTTTCACATTCTTTCATAAACGGAAATATAAATATATATTTTCAATTTCAAATTTTGATTATAAATTTTTTGTAACTAATCTAATAAATAGATACGAAAATATGTGAATAAAATCAGAGAGTATCAGTAATTTCTGTAACATCATTTTCATCATTTATAAAAATGATCCATAATATTGTTTTAAACATATGTAGTTATATTTCTTATTATTTAATAAATAGAAAGAAAAACCACAAAATAAAAAATTTCACAACATATAAATAAAATACAAATTAATCTGTTAATATATTATTGGTAGTATATTTAATATAACTAAAAGTCCAATTATTTATAAATACGATAAAATAAATATGATAAAAAATATAGATGATATAATTGATGGTAGAAAAACAAAAATATATTTATTTATTATGATAAATAGAATTTTATGTTTTAAAATGCCATTTTAAAACAATTATATCATACATGTAAATTATAAATATATATTATAAAAATTATGAATAAAAAGAATAATTTAGTTATAAAAAGTGAAAATAAATACCCGTGCGGTTGCATGCTTCCAAAAAATAAAAATACATTTGTTATTAATTTGATTATAAAACTTATAATATCTCTTTTATAAGATTTTATGCTGCTACTCGGACTCGAACCGAGATGCTCTATCATTGCTTCTTAAGAGCAGCGTGTCTACCAATTTTATCATAGCGGTAACTTGTTCAAAATAATACTAACAAGTTTTTACTCAATCGTCTGGTCAGATTCTAAAAATATGGATGATATCACAATATAAACTATAGAATCTATATGAGTCTGTTTGTTGATGAAAAAAAAATCACAATATAAACTATAAAATTAGTATTTTTAAAAATGTTATATTAAACAATTATTTGAACGGATAAATTTAAAAATATATATTATCACTTATACAAATAAATATTTATTTATAAAAAAAAAAGTAAAAACAAACATCCGCGCAGATAGCGAAGCTTAAGACTTAAGAGGCTTACCAGAAAAATAAACTATTCCATACGTATACACATCTTTACAAATGTTTTATAAATTCTTTAGGATGATTAGTACAGTCTTTTTTTTTGTCAAAAATGTAAGACATTTATGAAAGTGTTAATCATTTAAAAGTAAATTTGGAAATGGTATCAAGTTTATATGGTAAAATTAGTATTCCTTTGATTTTAACATATAAAGCTCATATATGAACCATTGAATGAGTAATATTAGCTCATATATTATCCTCTATTGCTCGAACTGTGACGTCTCTCTTCTTCTTGTCTTTCTCCTCTGTGAGAATATGGGCCAAACTCAATCTCAGCCCAATAAGCTATACCTGCACAATAAAGGAAAGACGTTAGTTTTCCTTTTCACGTTATTATGTCGGTTAAACTAAATTGCTAAGGCAATTAGTAATAGGAAAGTCTGGGGACTATAAATAGGGAGGTAGTCATAGCTTTTAGGATTATCCGAATATACACAGAATACAAGATATAGAAAGAACAAGTTAGGCTTTGCTATTTGCATAAGAGTTGTCTTGTGATCTATATTGTGTTCTAAAGAAACCTTTAAAGTTAATAAAACCAAGAACAGAGTTTGTTATCAAATTGATCGTTGAGTTCCATAAGCACAAGTTGGATTGAATTCCTAACAAGTGGTATCAGAGCAATCCAGGTTAGATTGCAGGTGCTTAAGGGATGGGGAAAACCAGGATCGAAATTGATAGGTTCGAAGGAACTGGAGATTTCTCGCTGTGGAAAGTTCGTATGATGGCTCACTTTGGAGTCCTAGGGCTAAAGGACATTCTAACTGATGAGAACCTTCTGTTGGATCCGCCAAAAGAGGAAGCAGAAGGAGATACGAAAGTCACAGGAGATGGAACTACGGAATCAAGCTCAAAAATTGATCCCGTTAAACTTGAAAAGTCGGAGAAAGCCAAAGATCTCATCATCGTCAACGTAGGTAACCAAGTTCTACGGAAGATCAGCCATTGTGAAACCGCTGCTGCAATGTGGACCGCATTAAACACGCTGTACACAGAAACCTCTTTGCCGAATCGTATCTACTTACAACATAAGTTCTACACGTTCAAGATGAACGATTCTAAGGACATAGATGCAAACGTTGATGATTTTCTAAAGTTAGTAGCAGACCTAAGTAACTTGAACGTGGATGTCTCAGAAGAAGTTCAAGCTATTCTGTTACTAAACTCAATGCCACGTATGTATGATCATCTTAAGGAAACTCTCAAATATGGCAGAGACACTCTCAAGATCAATGAAGTGACAGGTGCCGCAAGGTCTAAGGAACGAGAGTTACTTGAAAGTGGAAAGCTTTCAAAATCACAAGATGAAGGACTATACGTGGAAGACAGGGGAAGATCATTTAATAAAGGAGGAAACAGAAACGGTAAAGGCAGATCTAAAAGCAGGCACGGGCGATCTAAATCAAAGCCTAGATACGATAAGAACAACAAAGGATGCTGGACATGCGGGAAGGAAGGACATTGGAAGCGAGAATGTCCAGAAAAGAAAACGCATAAAGCTGCTAATGTAGCTGAAGAGCCTAAGCAGCCATTTGTACTAACAGTTAGTACACACGACGCCGGTTCAGAATGGGTCATGGATTCTGGTTGTTCTTTCCATATGACACCCAATAAAGACGTTCTATTTGACCTAGTCGAATTTCAAGGAGGAAAAGTTTTGATGGCAAACAACACTCACTGCGACGTCAAAGGGATTGGCAAGATAAGGATCGTGAGACCCGACGGAACCGTGGTTATTCTTACAGATGTAAGATATATGCCTAATATGAGCAGGAATCTAATATCCTACGGGATGCTAGAACGAGCAGGTTGCAAATACGAAGGAGAAAACTTCTTAATACGTTTCTTCAAAGATGGGAAAGAGATTTTATCCGGTAAGTACCATGAAGGATTGTATTACTTGCAAGGAACAGTTATGAAAGAAGAAGCGAATGTGTCAAGGGCAGAAACTGACAAGACAAAAATATGGCACTCACGTCTGGGACATATGAGTAGGGATGGCAAACTGGGTATTGGACCGCGGGCCTGGCCCAAAAGGGTTTGGTGCGGGGCGGGTTTGGGCCTAGGAATTTATGACCCGCAAAAAAGCGGGCTTTGCGGGATGGGGCTTGCACGGTACCGGGTTAAAAGCGGGATGGCCCAGATGAACCGCGGGATAGCCCAGATGAACCGCTAGAAGCTTCAGTTGCTTTCGTCACCTGAAAACAAAACGAAAGAGAGAGAATGAGAGATGACGACGATGGCTGTGGGAAGCGATGACGATGATGGCCGTGGGAAGCGATGACGACGATGGCCGTGGGAAGCGATGGAGCTCTGGCCGTGGGAAGAGATGGAGCTCCGACGATGGCCGTGGGAAGAGATGGAGCTCCGATGATGGCCGCAGGAAGAGATTGAGCTCCGACAATGGCCGTTAGATGTCCGACATGCGACAATGCTTCTGGTGACCACATCGTGTTCAATCTGCAGCAGAGGAGCTTCTCTTCCTTTTCGTTCCACCAAAAGGTATTAAATTTCTTCTTCTCATGAATTATAGACTTTATATTTTGATTACAATTTCTGCATGTGTACTTCGTAAATGATAAAATGGTCCATTGAAACATGATGATTCTTAATCTGATATTAAGTCATTGTTCTTGATGTGAGTGTGATTGTGCTTAGCTTAGCTTCGGTTTTAGTCGATTTTAATTGATGTTTAGTTCATGTTCTGTTTTTCATTGTGGCTTGATGTTTGAAACTATATGAGCTGTTCTATTAGAAACTTTGATGGTTTTATTGTTAACTATTACTTGTCTGTTTGAGCAGAAGAATGAAATTGCCAAAGCTGTTGAAGAGGAGCTCGAGAAGGCAATGTCTGCTTACGGTTTTGAGATTTTGCAAACTCTCATCGTTGACACTGAGCCTGATGAACATGTCAAACAAGCCACCAGTGGTAACAAAACCGTCTCATCATTTCCTTTATAGACTGGTTTTCATTAGTAACAAAAATGGTTTTCTTTTCTCTTCTTTAATCTGTCAATTTAATTTATATTTTCTAGACATATCAGATTAGATAAGCAAAGTCCACAACGAAGCTATATGTTTCTTTCACGTGTAGTCATTGGCATTGCTGAGGTGATGATTAAGATGTTTTGTTTTATTACCTAAGGGTGTTGATATATCGTAGGAAACTTCACTCACCATGCTCACGCTATTAGTGCCATTTCATTTTAATGGCAACTAGACATTGACATTGTCATAGGATTTGCACGGGCTTATATATAGGATCAATAATATTGTTGTTTATTTTGGAAGAGATGTTGCCTCCTTGCACCCAGAGAAGAAGGTTGGTTCTCGTTGCAGGAGCTGAAACAGAGGCTTGTTAAGCTGAGAGAGGTGGAAGAGGCAGCAGCGCAGGGAACGAGGAAAGGGATTGCCTTCGATGATCCTCAGGTCTGATATTCAACAAGCCAGAAAATCACAAGCCTGTACGTTCACAAACTCTCTTACTTCCCCTGTGTGCATTGTTTTAGACTTTAGATGTTGAATGTATGCTATACCGGTCCATCTCTGACTTGTGAACTTGGTTTAAATTTGTTGTCGTTGCTTAGTTCTTGGTTTGATGTCGTTGCTTAGTTCTTGGTTTAAATTTGTTTCTCATTGCTTGTGATTTAATTTGGAAGGTTGCTTAGTTCTTGAATCAACGAAGCTGAGAAGAAGAGAGAGGAAGAGGAATCAAAGGATTCACAAGTCCTTTTGCAGGGATTGCACGTATACTCGTGAAAACGGCACTGCAAGCAGCAGCAAAGAAGAGAGAGATGAGATACTCTGATCTGAAGAAGATAGAGAGACTTTTTGTAATCTTATAATTGTTGTGGATGATGAATGAATGTAGTTCTTTCGCTGTACTTTTGTGTTGTGTGAAACTCTCACGTTTAATAGAGAAACCCATTCTCACGTTTAGTTACCTTATAATTTAAACAAAACTTAATTTAAATAATTGTTAATATTTTAAAAACCCTACACACGTATCTTAGGCAGCCGTAACTTAGGTTTCAAAATAGAATTTTCGAAAAAACAAACTACGACAGAAAACCTTGAGAGAGAATGGGATCAATAAGCGACTCAGAAGAACAGTTCACGTTTGATCCGAAGTACTCCCCACCAAATACTGTGGACTTGGGAACTCATCAAGTTATGGCTACGCTTGCTGCATTGGAGGAGGTCGATGATCAGTTCGCAGAAGGTGGTGTAAGTAGTGCTGACAGAAAGAAGCAAGGAAGGAAAAGAAAGCTTATCAGTCTTACTGATGATACTGACGATTCTGATGTTGAAATCACTCCACCAACCGAAACAACCAAGCCTCGCAGAAAGACCAGTTATGGAACAGCCTCTAGGAAACCCATGCTCCAATCCACTTTAGATGGAGGTATTGGCTCGTCCGCACAGGCGTGTAGTAAGAAGAAGTCTGTTCCTATAAAATCTGTGATTCGTGGTGGGAGAAGAAAGCCAGTGCCTCACTCCCAAAAGAAAAGGGTCGAGTCTCGCCACTCGCAGCAGCCTGCTGTGTTTACTCAATCGCAAAAGAATAAGAAAAAGATTGAGGAGATACCAGATTTTGATGATGAACTGGAAGAAGATGAGTTGGACGAGGCTGAAAACGCTTTGGAGGATATGGAGAATAGGCAAAGATCAGACGTCTGGAAGGATTTCACGGTGGTTGAAAAACCCAATGGAGATTTGAAAGCTGTGTGCAATCATTGCAAGAATGAGTATGCATGGTATTCTCACTCGCATGGAACAAGTGGGTTGAGAAGACATCGGCGGAGATGTAAAATGTATCCAAGGAGTACGGGAGGGCAGCAACAACTCAATACCGAGGGGAAAGTAATATCTCGCAAGTATGATCATATTGTGTTTAGGCAGATGGTAGCTAAGACAAAAGTCCAGCATGATCTACCTTACTCGTACGTGGAGTATCAAAAAGTTAGAGACACATGGACGTATTTGAATGCTGATGTCCAAACCATTTGTCGAAACACAGCAAGAGCAGATGTGTATCGATTATATGAAAGTGAGAGAGAAACACTCAAGAGAGAATTAGGGAGTCTTCCTGGACGAGTGTCATTCACATCTGACTTATGGACATCATTGAAACGGGAAGGATACATGTGTGTGACTGCACATTACATTGATCGGAATTGGAAGTTGAACAGCAAAATCCTGACGTTCTGTGCTCTACCACCACCACATACCGGTATGAATGTTGCGCTTCAGCTCCTTGAATCACTGAAAGAGTGGGGAATTGAAAAAAAGGTGTTCTCAGTCACATTAGATAATGCTTCAAGTAATGACTCGATGCAGGATATTGTGAAATCGCAGCTGAATTTGAATGATGATTTGTTGTGTGGAGGAGAGTTTTTTCATGTGAGATGTGCAGCTCACATACTTAACCTCATAGTGCAAGATGGGCTGAAGGTTATTGGAGACTCTTTGCAGAAAGTAAGAGACAGTGTTAAGTATGTATTAGGATCGGAAACGCGTGAACAGTTGTTCCAAAAATGCGTGGATGCTGCGGGTGTAGTAGAAAGTGGATGGCTAATACTGGACGTACCGACAAGATGGAACTCCACTTACTATATGCTTGAAAGAGCCATCAAGTATCGTAAAGCATTTGTTAAGTTGGAGGCATTTGATAAGAAGGGTTATAAAACGGCGCCCACAGCTGAGGAATGGACTAGAGCAGATAATATTTGCAATTTTTTGGGTCCTTTTGCTGTGATCACAAGCTTGATGTCTGGTTCGAATTACCCGACTGCAAACTTGTATTTCTATCAGGTTTGGATGATCCATGATTGGCTTCGGAAAAATGAGGAAAGCGAAGATGAGACTGTTAGATACATGGTTCCACCGATGAAAGAGAAGTTCGACAAATATTGGGATGAAGTCAGTGGTGTTTTTGCAATGGCAGCAGTCTTCGATCCACGGTTTAAGCTTTCAATTGTTGAATGTTGTTTAGGGAAACTTGACATGAGTACCCGTGATGCAAAGGTGAAGAATCTGCGTGACAAGCTGAGTATTTTGTTTGAGTCATACGACAAAAAATCCAAGAATAACTCACCTTCCACTGAGCCACGTGAGACTGCTTCGCAAAAAGCATGTGCGGCAGGGTCAATGGGACTGTTTGTGAACTACAATGTGAGTGTTTTTCAATTTTTTTTATTTTCTGTTTTTTTTTTCCTCTCTAATATTTTTTTTTGAAAAAACTTTCTTAGAATTTCTTTGCATTTCGCAAAACCAGTGGCATTGTGAGTGGAAAGACACCTCTAGAAGCTTATCTTGAAGAACCACCTTTGGACATTACTAATTTTCAGAGCTTGGACATCCTCGATTGGTGGAAAGATAATGCGCATCGGTATGGTGACTTGGCTGCAATGGCATGTGATCTGCTAAGTATTCCAATCACAACAGTGGCTTCGGAGTCCTCCTTCAGTATTGGATCGCGAGTTCTGAATAAATATAGAAGCCGTCTACTCCCAAAAAATGTACAAGCTCTGATATGCACTAGAAATTGGATCAAGGGATACGAATCTTACGCACATGGTAAATAACTCACATTATAATTTTTTTTAAAATTATCATTATCCATTATCCTTAGTAAAAGAAGTTTCTGATATTTGCAGATGAAGAAATCGATGGTGATGGTGAAGAAGAGAAATTACCATCATTTGAGTCTATCTTCAATGGGGAAGATGAAGATGATCAAGTTTGATTTGGTGTTTTGCTTTATATTGATTTGGTGTTTTGCTTTATTAAAATATGGGATTTCTTGTGTTTTGCTTTATCACATTGGTGTTTTGGTTAAGATAACATGAAAGAGATTTTGCTATTATCAAGTCAGCAACAAGAGCTGTATGAAGTTGACCTACGGGTTCATGTTATGTTTTTTTTTTATTTTGGCTTGATGTTTGAGTTCATGTTCTAACATTTAGATAATATACGCATATAACATGTTGCAATGAAATATATACCAACACAACGATAAAGAAAACGTTACAAATAGGACAAGTGAAGCAAAAGATTAGTTTTTTTTTTCTTTTTCTTTATGGATTCACGTCTAACAGAATGGTGCAATCATTCATATCAGCTGAAAGATTATTCTCAATAGCTCTTCGTGAATATATAAAACTAGTGTAACACAACCTTCGTGAATGAAAGAGACTTTGCTATGATCAAGTCATTCTTGTTTGTTGTTTCTTCATGCAGAAACTCATTCTTGTTTATGTTTGTTGTGCAGGAAAAATAAAAACAGAGCAATATTCGATATCCCGCGGGACGGCCCGCGAAGGCCTGTAAAAATTGCGGTACGGGATTGGGCAGCTATTTTCAAGACCGCATCCCGCGCGGGACAGGCCCGCCGTATCCCGCCCGAAGACGAACCCGCAGCGGTACGGGACGGGACGGGACGGGAGAACCCAATTGACATCCCTACATATGAGCTTAAAGAATCTGAATGTGCTCGTGAAAGATGGTTACTTGTCTAATAAAGAAGTGGATAAACTAGAGTTTTGTGAGACCTGTGTTCTAGGAAAGTCTCACAAACAAAGTTTTCCAACGGCTAAACATACTTCAAAAGGCGTTTTGGAGTACATACATTCTGATCTATGGGGCGCGCCATCAAGCCCTGAGAGTCTAGGGGGATGCAAGTACTTTATAAGCTTCATAGATGATTATTCTCGAAAGGTTTGGATTTATTTCCTAAAATCTAAAGATGAAGCTTTCAGCAAATTCAAAGAATGGAAGGAAGCCGTGGAGAACAGCACAGGGAAGAAAATCAAGTGTCTTAGAACAGACAACGGGTTAGAGTTTTGCAATAAACAGTTTGACAAACTATGCAAAGATTCTGGTATCAAAAGACACAAGACTTGTCCATACACGCCACAACAAAACGGTGTGTCTGAAAGAATGAACAGGACAATCATGGAGAAGGTGAGATGCATGCTCGCAGAATCTGGATTAGGCGAAGACTTCTGGGCTGAAGCTGCATCAACAGCGGTCTACATTGTTAACCGATCACCAAGTTCTGCCATTGATTACCGTTTACCAGAAGAAGTATGGTCAGGTGTAAAACCTGAGTTGAATCACTTAAGGAGTTTCGGCTGCTCTGCCTATGTTCATAAGATTCAGGGAAAGACAAGTCCTAGGGCCGTAAAAGGCGTCTTCGTAGGTTACCCTTTCGGGGTAAAAGGCTATCGAGTGTGGCTGTCTGAAGAGAGAATATGTGTCACTAGTAGGAACGTAGTGTTTAATGAAGAAGAGATGTTTAAACACACGGTGACCCAGCGAGAAGATGTAGATTTAGAAAAGAAGAAAAAGAAAGTGACGTTTAAGGAAAACCTAATTGATGGCCCTACACTACCTACGACTACAACTGAAGAACCATTGGTTCAAGGTGGAGCTACTGAAACAGAAGAATCAGAAAGCTCAGAAGAAACCAGTTCTGTAGAAGAAGATAAAGACTCAGAAGCAGAACCGGAGCTCGAGGGTTATATGCTTGCACGAGATAGAGTTAGAAGGACGATCAAGCCACCTTCTAGGTTTGAAGATTCTGACTTCGCAGCTTATGCTTTAGCTGTCTCTGAAGAGATTGAAATCGATGAGCCAAAGTCTTATAAGGAAGCCGTGATGAGCAAGAAAAGCAAGTTTTGGAAGAATGCTGCAGGAGAGGAGATGGATTCTCTTCAAAGAGCTCGTACTTGGACACTCATTGAAAGACCTGAGAATGCGAAAGTCATAGGCAGCAAGTGGATCTTCAAGTTAAAGCCTGGAATACCCGGAGTTGAAGAACCGAGGTATAAAGGGAGATTGGTGGCGCAGGGATTTTCTCAAAAAGAGGGGATCGACTACAATGAAGTGTTTTCACCTGTAGTGAAGCATGTGTCGATCAGATTGATGTTATCTCTCGTGGTCAATAAAGATTATGATCTAGAGCAGATGGACGTTAAAACAGCTTTTCTTCATGGAGACTTGGAAGAAAGAATTCTAATGAATCAACCAGAAGGATTCATAAAGAAAG
The DNA here is from genome assembly GCF_000309985.2 of Brassica rapa. Classification (NCBI taxonomy): domain Eukaryota; kingdom Viridiplantae; phylum Streptophyta; class Magnoliopsida; order Brassicales; family Brassicaceae; genus Brassica; species Brassica rapa. Next base: position 32,768,152 of record NC_024803.2, on the reverse strand, counting down.
GAGATGAAAATAAAGTATGCTTATTAAAGAAGTCATTATATGGTTTGAAACAATCTCCAAGGCAGTGGAATCTCAAGTTTGATTGTTTCATGAAAAGCCAACAGTTTATAAGAAGCAAAGAAGACCCATGTGTTTACATGAGAAACGTGAACTCAGAACAAGCCGTGTACCTACTTCTATACGTCGACGACATGCTCATAGCTTCTGGAGATAAACAAGAAATCAGACGTGTCAAGGAGAGTTTGAATAAAGAGTTTGAGATGAAAGACTTAGGAAAAGCTTCAAGGATATTGGGAATGGATATCATAAGAGACAGAACAAAGGGAACTTTAGTATTATCGCAAGAGAACTACTTGGAGAAAGTTCTAAAATCGTTTGGAATGTCTGAAGCTAAGGAAGTGACTACGCCAACCTCAACTCAGTTCAAACTGAAAAGTCTTACTAAAGACCAAAAGGAAGAAGAAGGAAGGCACATGGAGAACATACCGTATGCAAGTGCGGTTGGTAGTCTCATGTACGCTATGGTTGGTTCAAGACCTGATCTGGGCTTCGCGGTAGGACTCGTAAGCCGTTTCATGTCAGAACCAGGAAGAGAACATTGGTCAGCCGTAAAATGGGTTCTACGATATCTAAAAGGTGCTACAAGAAGAAGTCTCACGTTTACTAAGCACTCAAAGTTTAGTATTGAAGGATTTTGTGACTCTGATTATGCAACTGACCTCGACCGAAGGAGATCAGTTACAGGATTCGTGTTTCAAGTTTGGGGTAACACAGTGAGTTGGAAATCGAGCTTACAAGACGTGGTAGCTCTTTCGACAACTGAAGCAGAGTACATGGCTCTTACCGCAGCCGCGAAAGAAGCCATTTGGTTGAGAAGAATATGTGCAGAGTTAGGTTTTGAACAAGAAAGTGTTAAGATTCACTGTGATTCACAAAGTGCTATAGCCCTAGCAAAGAATCATGTTCATCACGAAAGAACTAAACACATAGACACTAAATACCATTTCATCAGAGACGTTGTAGCAGAAGGCAAGGTTCACCTATCTAAGATCCATACTAGTAAGAATCCAGCAGATTTCTTAACGAAAGCCTTACCCGGGCCTAAATTTGATCACTGTTGTGATCTCTTGAACGTCGCCTAAAAGAGCTAGGCGCCACAGGTAACGTCATTGTAGCAATCTCGCCAAAGAAGAAGTATTGAGTTAGTGCTCCGGTTACTTCTTAGCAACAATGAATAAACTTAAAAGTTTAGGGATACGTTACCTGTGGGAAGGAGAGGCGAGGCATAGGGATCTTTAGCTCAAGGTGGAGAAGCTGAAGAAAAGGTATGAGGAACGGATGACAAAGCTCAATGAAGAAACATTGACGACTACCCGGAGAGAACGTCTTAAACAGCTAGGAGGCTGAAGGGAGACGAGTATCTCGGCTGAAACAGAAGCAAGATATTGTTCATAAGACACAGTCTTAAACAACTAGCATAAAGACAGTAACTTTATCAAGAGCTGAAGGGAGACAGGTGTAAAGAGCAATTAGGAAAGCTTCTAAGAGACCACATGATACAGAGACTTATATTACCATTTCAAGCAAACTCAGGGGTTAAGCAAATCATTCATCACCTACAACAGGAGAGACAAAGATTCGTCAATCATCAAGGAAAAGAAGAACTCGCGAGCTTCTTTTAAAAGGTGATTACGGGTCTCTTACCATATAGGAGTAGTTGATGATCAGGCGATTTGAGGAAAGGGAGAGAGCTAAAAGGATTTGGAGTTAATCTCAAAGGAATCGAAGACGAGTGAAAGAAGAGGTAGCGGCGTACGAGCTACATCGAAGCTACGATGAAGGAGTTTTATCGAGAAGCATCATCACCGTTTCGAGGAGCAGATGTAACATCAAAATGACGAGTAGCATAAGGAGGCTCTTGGCGACAGACCGGAGAAGAAACTTGGCAAAGCCTTCACCGGATCGGATCATCAAAATCGCACAGGAAGAGCTCAAGCCATTGTTTTGGTGCGTCTGCGATCTCGTCGAGGAAGAAACGAGAAGAGGTGAAGTGAGTTGGGCCACAAGGTGGAGATTGTGAGAATATGGGCCAAACTCAATCTCAGCCCAATAAGCTATACCTGCACAATAAAGGAAAGACGTTAGTTTTCCTTTTCACGTTATCATGTCGGTTAAACTAAATTGCTAAGGCAATTAGTAATAGGAAAGTCTGGGGACTATAAATAGGGAGGTAGTCATAGCTTTTAGGATTATCCGAATATACACAGAATACAAGATATAGAAAGAACAAGTTAGGCTTTGCTATTTGCATAAGAGTTGTCTTGTGATCTATATTGTGTTCTAAAGAAACCTTTAAAGTTAATAAAACCAAGAACAGAGTTTGTTATCAAATTGATCGTTGAGTTCCATAAGCACAAGTTGGATTGAATTCCTAACATCCTCGTTCTTGCTTCCCGGCGATGACGAAAGACGGACGATACAGAGACTGGGCGGGGCTTCCGCCGGAATTAACATGGTCGATACTGAGCCGTCTTGGCACGGTGGATATACTGGAAAAGGCTCAGAAAGTGTGCAAATCGTGGCATAGCGTCTGTGAAGAACCTTCGATGTGGCGGAAGATTAATATGCACAACGACTTGGGATTCATGGACTCTTTGACCAGGTCTCGTCACGTGGCCATGTGTCGCAACGCTGTCGACCGTAGCCAGGGCGGTTTGGTTGAGATTGACATTTGGTATTTCTGTACTGATTCTCTCCTGAATCACATTGCCGATAGGTACATAGTTTCGATTGATTCTACGATGGCTATATATGTTTCTTGGTGTACTTAGAAGTTAGAACAATTACTTGCAGCTCAAGGAACCTGAGAACCCTAAGAATCGCAATGTGTCATGAAATAAACGATGGGCTTCTCCAAGCAGCTGGGAAACTTCCGTTTCTTGAAGAACTAGACATTTCATACTGCTCATTTGAAGAGGAGATTCTGAAAGCTGTAGGCAAGTCTTGTCCAAATCTTAATTAAGACATTGAAGCTAAACTACCCTGTGCTTAGTTATAGTGATGATGAGTTTGCCATAGCGATTGCTGAAAGCATGCCGAAACTACGCAATCTCCAACTTTCTGGGAACCCATATATGAGCAACACGGGCTTGCAAGCTATTCTCGACGGCTGTCTTCACCTGGAACATCTCGATTTACGCGAGTGTTGGAGACTTGACCTTGTTGGGGACCTAGAGAAGCTTTGCGCGGAGAGAATCAGAGTTTTGAGACGCCCAGGTGACCCAACCTCTGGTCCTCATGATATGTTTTGGTTATAGATGTGATATTAGTACTTTTCAATGTTCTTAAGATCTTGAACAACCAGATAGATACTTGCAAAATTTCGTTTCTGGAAAGTTATGATGATTGTTGTTGTATCAACTTACTGTTGAAAGTTGGCGACTTTGAACTATTATCACATATCTTAAAAACGTTTTCCATTATTTATTTTTCTCAAACAAAAAACTTCCATATTTTTTTTGTGTGGGAAAACATTAAAAGGATATTTCTTATTGAGCAAAACTAAAAAGGAAGCGTTTGCTTTTATTTAGAAGTGAAAGATAAACCCGAACCTTAACAAAAAAAAAAGAACTATAAACCCTAATCTTTCTTGACTATTCTATCTGCTCTATAAAAGTGTAAAAGTAGAAGTCCCCGATTCAAAAACATATCGCACTATATTGAATTTGCTTCCGATAGAAAAAAAACTATTATGGTGGAAAGTATGAAAGAGATTTTTGAAGTTCAAAGCTGCATCAGAAGATTTCCATGGCTAATTCAGATGGTGAAGTCGAGACTATTCCATGAATTATGCGATCAACACATCAAAGAACAACGACGTTACTTCTGTTGCGATTGTATGATTCCTCCTTTTTGCAATGTCTGCTTTAAAAAGAACGATCACAAAGACCATCTTATCATCCAAGTAAACAATATTCCTCCTTAATATTTTTATTTTAAAAACTTATTTTTTTGTTAAGTAAATCTGTTAACTGGTCTCTTTTGACACGAAAACAAGCTTTAATTATGATTATTGGGGTTTGAAATCGCAGGCATTTAGATGTTCAAACCAGACAGGAGTAAGGAAAGACTTCATATCAAACTATATGGACATATCTGGGATACATATGTTTTCTGTGAACCGGTCTTGGATAGTTTTTATTAATCAGAGATGTGAGAGTGACGTTCATTGTTTTAGAAACAATGTTTCACATAGATGCAAAGTCTGTGGATGGGCTTTTGAAACTGCTTCTTCTGCTTTCTGTTCTGTAGAATGCAAGGTAAATTATTATGGTAAATTATTTCTGTTTTTTTTTCACTTTTCTCTTACAATTGCAACTCCACAAATTTGTTGCGTTGTGTAAATATGTTAACACTATTTGTTAATATTTGATAGTTTAGGAGCGTTCTTGGATCACAACTCGATGACATGATGGAGAGTTCAGATGATGTTGATGAACCCGTTGTGAAGAGAAAGGAGAATTCAGAAGATGTGTACGTCTGGACCCATTATGAAGAGAAAACATAGGAGGAAAGGGACTCCATACAGATCTCCATTCTACTAGGATTTAAACTCCTAAAGGAGTTTCATACATATGTGAGGGTTTAAGAGGTTTTGAGATTTAAATATGTGTAGCTTGTGCTTGTTGGACTTTTCCTTTTGTTTTTACTTCCAGATTAAACTGATAATTGTTTCTATGGAATGTGATTTTTTTTTTTCTAAATCATGTTTGTATAGTTTAATCTTAATACCCTCAAGATAATATAGTTGTGATATATATATACCATGCTATTGTTTTCCCCAATAATCTTCACTGTATTACTGTGCATGCGCATGAGTAATTGAGCAAGTTATTTAGTCTTTGTTTGTCTCCAAATATTGAAACAAATGCCATAAACTATAGGCTATTTTTAGCCAAAACGTTAAGCAAATTCTATTGGCGTGGGACCGCCCATAACTCTCTGGATAATTTCAAGTCAGAATATTCCTGAATACACCAAATTGTAGTAAAAAGAGAAAAGAAAAAAAAAATTCCTGAATACATCTTACACATCTCATATTAATGATAATGATCCATTTTATTAATCATACTAAACTGTAGATATATACCCACTTTAATTACCTCAAATTGCTATATACGGTACCGTAGCCAGGGGGTTTGGTTTAGATTGACATTGGCGTACGTACTTGGAACATTTTCTTGCAGTTCGAGTAAATTGACATTTGGTTTCTGTACTGATTCTCTCCTCCATCACATCGCCGATAGGTACTACACTATTTATGTACTCTCTCTCGTTTCCATCAATCAACGGTTTGACCAATATTTATTGGTTCTACGATTGCTTCTGCTTATGCTTCTGCTTCTTAGCATACTTAGAAATTACTTGCGGTCAAGCAAATAAAAAGTTTCCCATTTTTTTGTTTGGAAAAAAGCAAAAAAGGAACTGTATTGAACAAGATAAAAGGAAACATTAGTTTCGATTTGAGACTAAAAGATCCACAAACCCTAACTTCTCTACTACAACTCCATTAATTTACTCTTTAAAAGTGTAAACAACACGACGATCCCGAAACAAATTACACTAAAAATTGAATTTGCTTCCAGTTTAAAAGAACTTCTAAAGTATGGCGAAAAGCATGAAAGAAAATTTTGAAGTTCAGAGCTGGCATCAGAAGATTTCCATGGCTAATTCAGATGGTGAAGTCGAGACTATTCCATGAAGTATGCGATCAACACATCAAAGAACAGCGACGTTACTTCTGTAGCGATTGTATGATTCCTCCTATTTGCAATGTCTGCTTCAAAAAGAACGATCACAAGACCATCTTATCATTCAAGTAAACAATATTCTTCCTTAATCATTATATAAAAAAACTTCTTCTCTATTATTACATTCCCACATTCGTCGATGGAACCACTTAATCAAAATTTCAGTCTCTTTTGACATGAAAACAAGCTTTAATTATGATTATTGGGCTTTGAAATCACAGGCATTTAGATGTTCAAACCAGACAGGCGTAAGGAAAGACTTCACATATCATATATGGACATATCTGGGATACATATGTTTTCTGTGAACCGGTCTTGGATAGTTTTGATTAATCAGAGATGTGAGAATGATGTTCATCGTTTTAGAAACAATGTTTCACATAGATGCAAAGTCTGTGGCTGGGATTTTGAAACGGCTTCTTCTGCTTTCTGTTCTATAGAATGCAGGTACATGTTATTTCTATTTCCATTTCTGATTTTTTTTTTCTTTTCTTTTACAATTATAACTCGACAAATTAATTTGTTGGTCTGTGTAAATATTTTAACACTATAACTGTTAATTTGTAACAGCTTAGGAACACTCTTGGATCACAACTCGATGAGATGATGGGGAGTTTAGACGATGTTGTGAAGAGAAAGGAGAATTCAGAAGATGTTTTTGAACCTATTGTGAAGAGAAAACATAGGAGGAAAGGGACTCCATATAGATCTCCATTCTACTAGGGTTAAAGAGGTTTTTGAAAGTTCAAAAAAAAAAAAAAGAGGTTTTTGAGATGTTTAGGTATGTGTACCGTGTGCATGTTGGACTTTTCTTTTTGTTTTTACTTCCAGGTTAAACTGCTAACTGTTTCTTATGGAATGTGATCTTTTTTTTTCTTGTCTAAATCATCTTGTTTATATAGTTTAATCTTAATACCCTCAAGATAATATATTTGTGATTTATATCGTGCTATTGTTTTCCCCAATACTCTTCATTGTATTAATTACTGTGTGGATAATGAATAAGTTCGTCTGTATTTGTCTTTGAATATTGAGACAAATGTCATAAACAATCCTACAGGCTTTTTTAGCAAATAAATTAAGCCAAATCTATTGGCGTGGATCGCACATAACACTCTGGATAATTTCAGACCGAATACATCTTTAAAATCTCATATTAATGATAATGGTTCCATTTTCTTAATGATATTACAATTAATGTAAATACCCACTTTACATTAAATTACTACATACGGTACCGTTCACCCACCAAGTATCAGGAGATGGTAGTTTTTGTATTGACGCTAGAGATTCTTACTATTCTCTCTGTTGGGAAGATCTTACCTCACATGGTATCATATTTTTTATCCCTTACCTCATTTTATTTGACCAAATTTTTTAAATTCATAGTATAGGTTTTCACATGTTTTTTATCTATCATATTTAAATTTATATTCAGTAATTTATATAAGCCATATATATACACATGACTAACAGGCACTCGTCATGCATTATTATATCAATTTATCCCCATTTGTACTATGTAAAATGTGTACAATGATATATTATTACTTAAATCTTAGAGGGAAAATATACATCAATTTATCAAACGTCAATTTTGGAATTTTACAGTTACAACATACAATATCAAACGTCAATTTTGGCATCCTACAACATACCTTATCGTGATGGTTATATAACGTTATAGTAACGGTCAGCCAAGATGTGTTTTATTTAATAATAGTGCAAAACAAAGATTATTGTAGTGTATCTGTGCGAATCGAGACTAGCTAGTTCCTCTTCATCATATGCAAAAAAGCAGGAGAAATCGGACAAAATCGCTTTTATTATCTTTCAATTATAAGACGCACAAACTAAAAAAAAATAGTTCGTCGGATACGTGGGTGAATAAGTGATCCTAATCTCAGACAACAGATCAAACTCCTTTATAATTTTAAACAATAATGTTAATCAAAACAGAGTTCTTTTTGGGTGAAAAGGTATTAAAAGTGATAGGGAATAATAAAGGTTCATTCAGCGGAAAATATAATGATAGAGGTTCATAACTTCATATAATTGAAGCCTACGAAATTTAATATATTGTATCCGACTTTGGAAACTACAAAACAATTATTTTCTGTAAGGGGTCCAACGGAAAGCGATATTCTTCAACAAATCGATCCTAATCAAAACATTTAAAAATGTAACATTGTACTTATGTTACAATTATAACAACACAAGAAAATTCGATGCAGCGTTGTGGGCCGTAATACCGTGTAGATAGACACTCAATAATTTCGAGTTGAATGGCATTATTGATGCATGTTCATACGAAAATTTAAATTAAAAAAAAATAATGTGATGCACGTACATAGAGTTTAAAGACCCGAATCTCTCGTTAGGTGACCCACGAAACCGAATGAATCTAAATGGGACCGAACCCGACCCGACTCAGCTTGGCCCCACTCATGCTTAAGTCTCTGTTGCCTTCACGTGATGCTCAGCTTCGTTGCAGTTGCACCCCATCCGCCGGAGAATAGAACGCCCGGCCACCTAAGCCTTGTCTCTTTGTCTCCACTCTCTCATGTTTCGCCACTTGGACTTTTCACTCCTTTCTTCTCTCCTTCTTCGCCACGTCTCTTCCACCATATTTCCCGAAATACCCTCATATTTTCGCTGATAGGTCTCACAAGAGGGGTAAAGTTGTAAAATAGATTCGACAACAAGATTACATGAGCTGTTCTGTCTGATTTTGAGCAATAAACGACAAAAACTTAAAGTTGCTTGAAGTTTCCGAATCACGAGGCTCCTTTTCGTTAAACTCATTGTATATATAAAGCCCCACGAAGCATGCATCTCCTTCAAAACACAAACAAGATCTTCTCTATCTCTCTTTCTATCTACAAACTTTCTTGAACTCACGAGTCAAAATTACACGAAAATGGGAGCTTGCAGTTCAAGTGAATCTCGGAGAACAGAGACGGCGAAGCTGATTCTACCAGACGGAACGTTACAAGAGTTTTCATCACCAGTGAAAGTGTGGCAGATTCTTCAAAAGAATCCCACGAGTTTTGTTTGTAACTCCGACGATATGGACTTCGACGACGCCGTTGTAGCGGTCGGTGGCAGCGAGGATCTCCGGCCTGGAGAGCTTTACTTCGTTTTACCTTTGACATGGCTTAATCATCCACTAAGAGCAGAGCAAATGGCGGCTTTGGCGGTTAAAGCGAGCTCCGCGCTTACCAAAAGCGGTTGGAGTTGTGGTCATGAAGGTGAAGGGAGAAGGGTCTCTGGTGGTGAGTGTAGAGTTAAGAGAGTGAATAGAAAAGGGTGCGGCGGAAGAGGGAGGAGGAAGTTTACGGTGGAGTTAAGTTCAATAACAGAGTAGGAGTAATTTGGTCAGAAGATGTGTAAATTGTAACTAGACAGCTTTTTATATATATCCAGTTTTTGTTTTTTTGCTAAAATATATATATCCAGTTGATTTCACTATCTAATAGTTCTGTATAAAAATGAACAAATTGAGACTTTAATCACGAGGATGAAGTGATCCAGAGCTAATAAATTGCAATTTCATACAGTTCAAAAGAGGGAATCAACATACAGATGCAAGTTGCAACTTGTTACATTCAGTCCTCTCTGGCTTTTCTTGGTCAACACCGCGTAATGGTCCGTTTTACATTATTTACGCTTTTGCCCTCAGCTTGTTAATATTGTTGATGACAGTTAGCTTAAGCGACAACATTTAGGTAAATTAGGTTAGTTCCATTTGAAAATCCCATTATCTGTAATCAGATACTACAATAAAAGCCATTAAACGAATAAAAGAAATAGAAGAACAAAAAAACAAAGAAGGCAAAGAACCAGACAACGTAAGATAAAATAACAAGATAAATGTTAAAGGTTGTATAACAAAAACTTACACATCACAAATAATTAGATTTATTCACAAGCAAACTAGAGTATAGTTAAGAGTTGATGTGTAAGGTAAATTGTTTAGGTTTGCTTGTAAATTTAGTATAGTGTCGAGAGTAGAGATATCAAAATGGAACTTTATTATATAAGATTCTCTAGTTATCTAATAAGGTTTATATTTTTATAAAGATAAACATTGAAATATTATAACAGATTTATCCAATTATATATTTTTAATCAATATATTTATATGTATAAATGAGTTTGTGGTAACTAGAGAATATACTATAAGAAATATCCAAGGAAAAGGATTCAAAGTATCAATGTCGAAGGTAAGAGTAAAAATGTATCTTTTATTATCTCTCTAAACTAAAGATACCAAAGAGAACATGAGAAATGCTAGAGAGAAAGTGAAAAGAGATAACATAAGCAAGAGTGAGACTGTGAGAGAATTAAAGTTGGCATCAAAGATATCTTCAACATTTCTAGAGTATCTCAATTTGAAGCTACAGAAGAATTGTTGTCAATTGATCTCATATAGTTAAACACTCATTAGTCTCTCATTTCCAATATGATATTAGAGGTGAAATCCAAAATGGAATCATAACATAATGTCAACAGATCCGATCCATTTATAACCTGGAAGGCTGGAACATTAAAAATCACAAGTTTCCCCGGTTAATCCATGAGAGAAACATTGCGTTAAAAGAAAACAAGTCAGGTTTGCAAAGACTAGAGAATACAAGTCGAGGGCCCATTTTTGTTATGGGCTATAAATACGTGATAGGGTTGAAATAGTTAAGATTGTTGTAACTAAGAGTTGATTTTCGTATTAACAAACTATTCAAGGGCTTAACTGCAAAATCAGTTCAAATTTCCCGACCACACAAACATTGCTTTCCGCTTAGGCAGTAGCGTAAACCACTTCCTTTTGTCTACCCGAAACGACGCCGTGGCGGAGCAATGGCGAGACTCGCCTTCGCTTCATCTCCGCCACTAGCCTCAGCCCGCACTCTCCGCCGCCATTTCTCCATTTTCGCCGCCGTTAATCCCAAAACTTCAGAAATGCCCCGCCTTCACCACGCCTCTCTCGAAGTCATCGGCGGAGGAACCGACCGTTTCCTGCCGCCTCTAAAAGACACACTCTCCAAACCTTACGACGCGTTTCCTCTTATCGGGTTTAACCGCCACGTGGAGACCATCTACGCCGCGTTCTACCGCTCTGTTCCTTTTGTCAGACTCCGCCGCGAGTGTCTCCGCACGAAAGATAACGGCTCCGTGGCTCTTGATTGGGTCGCCGGAGACGACAGTAGCCTTCCTTCCGAGTCTCCGATCCTTATCTTATTGGTACATTCTCTAAACCCTTGATTCAAAAACTCGATCTTGATTATAAAAATTGAATCTTTTTTAAAAATGGGCAGCCAGGTTTGACTGGAGGAAGCCAAGATTCTTATGTGAGACACATGTTGTTACGAGCTCGAAGTAAGAAATGGCGTTGTGTGGTGTTTAATAGCAGAGGTTGTGGAGACAGTCCTGTTACTACTCCTCAGGTTTTGACTTCTCTACTCTTTCATCATTGATGAGTTAGCTTCTTGTTGGTAGACTGAAGTGTGTATGCAGTTCTACTCGGCTTCGTTTTTAGGAGACATAAGTGAAGTGATTGCTCATGTTGGTGCTAGATTCCCTAGAGCTAACTTGTATGCAGCAGGATGGTCTCTTGGTGGCAACATTCTTGTTAACTATCTCGGTCAGGTTTAGCCTTCTTCTTCTTTTTTTGTAACCCTCCCAATGATCAATGTAAGATGATTTTGTAAAGTTACCTTGTTCTTCTGTGTTGCTCAGGAGTCTCATAACTGCACTCTCTCTGCTGCTGTTTCCTTGTGCAACCCTTTTGATTTGGTTATAGCGGATGAAGATTTCCACAAGGGTTTTAACAATGTTTATGACAAGGCATTGTCGAGATCTCTTCGTAGAATCTTTAGCAAGTAGTTGTTCGTTTCCTTCTGTTTGGGTTTCTTCTGGTTGGTTTAGTCATTATTGTCACATTTTTAGTTTATCCCTTTCTGCAGACATTCTCTTCTTTTTGAAGATATAGGAGGTGGGTTCAACATTCCCATGGCTGCAAATGCTGACACTGTTAGGGACTTCGATGAAGGCTTAACTCGAGGTTAGTTGCATATAAAGAATCTTGAGGGCACACAGCTGCAATGATGTATAACAAACCTTTTTTCCATGTAACAGTATCATTTTGTTTCAAGACAGTAGATGAGTACTATTCCAAGTCGAGCAGCTCAAAAGCGATCAAACATGTCCGTACGCCTTTGCTTTGCATTCAGGCAGCAAACGACCCGATTGCACCTGATAGAGGGATCCCTCGAGAAGACATCAAGGTAAGAGACAATGATCAAAGGCTCTTTATTCAGTTAAAAGTTATGTGTTTTTTTAAGTCTATCTAACAACTAAAAGTGACAGGCAAACCCTAACTGCATGCTGATAGTAACACCAAGAGGAGGGCATTTGGGGTGGGTGGCAGGTGAAGGAGCTCCAAACGGAGCTCCTTGGACCGACCCGGTGGTAATGGAGTTTCTGCAACATGTAGAGAGTTGTGAAACCATTAATGGGGATAGATTGTTGGAGGATGTTCACCAAATTCAAGTCTAGTTCTGTTGATTAGTGTGTTTCACTTATATACTGATATACATTTATTGTTATGAACAAGAATTATATAAACACGCAAAGAATTATGGTGTATAAGAGTTCTTGCACAAAATAATTATTTGTTTCAATAAGATTAGTGACCCATCATAAGAGAAAAAAACATGTGAGAATGTTCATTAATTGGAGAGATTAATCTTGGAGGACGTTCATCAAATTCAAGTCTAGTTTTGTTGAATAGTTTTTTACTCTTCCGCTATTGTTGTGAACATGAAATTATAGACGCAAAGAAACATAGTTTAAGAGTTATCGCCTTTCCAAATTCAATACTATCTTCAGTAAGTCATCCTATCTAAAAAGGTCCCAAGTTGATTTGATGACCACCCATATCATCTTTGACTTATCACAACGAAACCACATACTGTATTTAAATTCTATGCTTTGTTAGATTATGCAAAGAAAAATCTTAGAATAAAATATTTAAAGGTACCATTATTTAATGTACAAGTCTAATAGAGTGTATCCTTCCAAAATTTGTTAAGATTTCTTATAATTCCTTTATTTTATTTTTTGGTGAACTTTTAACATTTTTAATTATTTTCTTGATGTTAAGTACTTTGTTTTGTATATTAAAATGAAAACATTATATGTAATGAAGTAAGGCAATATACGATGAAGCAAAAGAAAGTCCAAAGCGTGTTTCGCTTTCAAGCATGGGCATGTAATTGGTTTCGATCACTTTGTTGTTCCCAGAAACTGAACATTAAATGAAAAAAGAATAGTATGTTTGGTAAACTACTAAACTACAAAGTGAACATATTTGAGTTTGAATACTCGATTTAATAAATACTGTAACATAGAAGAATAAAATAATATTAATTACACTAGATTTTTTAACCGCGCTACGCGCGGATAATATATTATATGTATTTCACAATTCTAAAAAATAATGTATAATATTGTATTATATTATTTAAAGAATATAAAATAAGACTACATAACATAAATATATTTTTTATTTTTTCTTTGTGAAAATCATTATGTTGTTTGATTGTTGTACTTAATTCACATATTTGCATAGATATTTGTGATAGATGAATAACTATATTTTTATTATCAGTAAATAATATATATTTATTATATAATATAAGAAAAATGAAATTATTTACTTTTTAACAAACTTGTCTCATGTTGGGGACTCGGTTATAGACATATCATATTCGAATGAAACATTTTTACACTTATCAATCTTCTTAACAATTAAGAAACAAATCTGAATATCAAAACAATATCTCATACGATCTCTTTGTGGAATAACTGCTCTGAAGAAATTGAATTTATGCATCAAAAAAGACTGGAAATGAATGTGCATATGTGTTATCTAAGTCAGCTTTAAAAAAACTATTTATAGTTCATATATCATTTATGTCCATCCTATTTTTTTGTCCATCATTTCTTAAACATCTTGAAATAAGTAATGCTAATTAATAATAAACTTTTTGCTCACAAAATAAAAATCAAATTTGTTTAATTATCGCTTAATTTGTCTAACTGATATATGTATTTCTCAATTCTAAAAAAAATAATGTATAATATTGTATTACATTATTTAAAGAATATAAAATATGACTACATAACATAAATATACTTTTTAAATTTTCTTTATGAAAATCATTATGTTGTTTGATTGTTGTACTTGATTCACATATTTGCATAGATATTTGTGATAGAAGAATAACTATATTTTTATTATCAGTAAATAATATATATTGATTATATAATATAAGAAAAATAAAATTATTTACTTTTTAAACAAACTTGTTTCATGTTGGGGACTCGGTTATAGACATATCATATTCGAAGGAGACATTTTTACAGTTATCAATCTTCTTAACATTAAAAAAACAAATCTACATATCAAAACAATATCTCATATGATCTACTTGTGGAATAACTACTCTGAAGAAATTGAATTTAGGCATCAAAAAGGACTGGAAATGGATATGCAGATATGTTATCTAAGTCTGCTTCACAAAGTACTATTCATAGTTCATATATCATTAATGTCCATCCTATTTTTTTGTCCACCATTTCTTAAACATCTTGAAATAACTGATGCTAATTAATAATAAACTTTTGCTGGAAAAAAATCAAATTTGTATTATTATCACTTAAATATTTTATTAATATGGTCTAAGAAGCTTTTAAGTGATATCATAGTTTAATTTATTAGTTTTTTTGTTACTTTTTAGAGGTTTTTGTATTTAAGATTTTTTTTATTAAACTTCTATTTCTTTCACAGAATTGATATTATATATATATATATATATATATATATATATCATAAAAATTACCATCAAATCAGTTTTACTTATTTATTATTTTGTTTGAACGAAAATACACTTTTTAAATAATTTAATTGAAAATAAAATTATATATTAATTTGCTGTATTTTAACAATTTCATTGATTTAATTAATTTGCTTTTGTGGATAACTTAAAAAGTTTTCATATGAATCTAGGAAAGCAAGCTTATGTTGTTATATTATATTTATTTTGTGTATATAGAATCTATATATAATGTTAGTTTAATAAAGAAAGAACATTATTTTTTTTGTAACTTCAAAAAGATACATTATTACAATTTGAAATGAATCAAAATTGAATAAAATGGTAATTAAATATTTGTTAATCTAATTGTTTAGTTGGATTCTCATGAAAAAAAAAATCGATTGGTTAAACAAATGTTTTAAAAAAATTTGTGGTATTTGTTTGTCTATAAATTATAAAATTTGTTGAATTAATATATTTAATTATTGCATCCTTAAATAATATTTTATTAAGACATTATAAAAATATGTTTTGAGTTGTTTTGTCAAATTGTACAAAAATCTATGCTTTTTCATATTTGTAACTTCAAAAAGATACATTATGACAATTTGAAATTAATCAAAATTGAATAAAATGGTAATTAAATATTTGTAAATCTAATTATTTTTTTTATCTTGTTTAGTTGGATTCTCATGAAAAAAATCGATAGGTTAAACAAATGTTTCAAAATTTGTTGTGTTATTGTTTTGTCTATAAATTACAAAATTTATTGAATTAATATATTTAATTATTACACCCTTAAATAATATTTTATTAAGACATTAGAGAAGTATATTTTAATTGTTTCCTATGCTTTTTCATATTTGTCACGAAAATTTATATGTTAAACTTACTTTTACAAAATTCTTAACTTTGTCACGAAAACAAAAATCTATGCTTTTTCATATTTGTCAACGTTCTCACACTTTCTAAGAATATATTAGCTTAGTCACTTACTTATTTTTTTTTTACAAAACAAAGTATCGGAGTCTTGAAAGTTGAATTTATATTATTGTAAATGTACATAAGAGTTTGTGATTATATACTTAGTGGTTCTTGTATATGTGTCCAAGAATGTTTCAATGGCTTAGTGGTAACTGTCCTATATATATATCATACTAACCCGGGTTCGATTCTCACCTTCGCATTGTTTTTTTTATTTTTTACGAAAAGTAAATGAGATGACATGGCAATTTCGGGTTTTCTGATTGGTTGATTTTTCTATCCTATGTGGACACCCTCTCCATGGCTTATATCCCCCTTTTAGTATAGTATAGATTTCCTGGATTATTTAACTTAGCTTCGAGTAGCTTGATCTATTATTATTATGCTCACTAGATTTTTTCTCCGCACTACGCGCGGATAATATATTTAAATTTGTTACATTTATCATTTTTATTTGTATGTGAATTTTTATATTAAATTATATATAACTAATTTTTAAATTTCATTTTTTATATATTTTTAGTTGGAAGTAAGTATTTCTATTATATGTAATACAATTAACTAATAAAATATGAAGAATCAAGTTCGAGATTTTAGAGTTATGTAAAAAAAAAATATTTATGTATAGAACATAAATTATCTTATTCTAAAAGATCGAAATCTCATATCGAATAAATTCACGAAAAGAAAAAGTACTCCAATAACTTACTTAAAATATAAAACCTCCTTTTCAAAAAAAGCGTACGTAATAATATTTTTTACGTGTAATAGTTAAAAACTGACAATTGGATATCGATCTAGAATATTATTTTAATATATCTAATGGTAAAATATTAATTGTAATAAAAAATTTTGAATTTTGTAATTTTACATGAATTATAAGTCTTTAAAATCTAAAACCTATTTTATTAACATAATATATTTTTTATTTATTTTTTATTTTGACGTTACCAAAATTGCTTTAGTTATATTTGTATATTATTTTTTTAATAATGTAGTTTCTTTTTAAGTAATTTTAAAATTATCAAGAATATAATATATTTAATAATTTTAAATATATCCAAATATGATGCCTCATTTTTATTTATGTTTTCATTGAGCATATTTAATTTTTAGTTTGTATATTTAATAACACCTTGTTGCGTGTTATTCTATGGTTTTAATAAATGTGTTGTCATTTCATTTTTATTACTACTAACATGATTTTTTAGTGATAAGTGATAATGTATTTTAACGTTATATATTATATTTTATCATATATTTTCTAACTCTTCGTGATGGCACTTTTTGTAGAATCATTTTAATTAGATAATAGGTTTAAAGATGTAAATAAAACTGTGTATGTTGTAGATTTAGACTTTTTAGTTTAACTGAGCACTATAATTTATGAAAATTATATTATGATTTTATTTTGCTAAATCTTTCTTTCTTTGTATATTTTTTGTTTTATTTTGTATTTTTACAATTTTATTGCCTTATTCTTTAACTGCAGAGAATTGCGATTTCTAATTTTTGTTCATATACCTGAAAAGTCTCCGCTTGATTTTTGTTTGTTTTCATTCTCCAATTACAATGTACCGTTCGATCGTTTTTTTTGGATCAAACTACTAATATCATCAGATAGAAAAGCTTAAACTCCAAGAATGAAGTGAGTATTTATGCTAGAGAAAACTGATTTAGCCACTAATATAGTGAGATATTATAATATTAGAATGTAAGGAAACTCTTCTCGGTTGTCTTACGCTGGACATAATTAAGTTGTTGTCAATTGATTCTATATTTGTGATAATTAGAAATACATTTTTATGTCTTCCTTACATCATCGTTAATTGGTTTTCTGTTCGACCATTTCTAATATATTCAGAGTAATATAATATTAGATGTTTATTATCACATTTCAATTAGGAATGCACAGAATAAGAAAAGTTCAAGGTGAGACCACTTTACAATTTTGTCTTCATATCTATATAAAGTTAGTTTATAGATTACTCTATTTGTTTCAAAATGTAATCAGTTTTAATTAAAATCTGTAATATTTAAAAGTTATTACTTTAGAAAACTGTCATTTAATATATAAATTTGATCAATTACATAATAATTTACATAATTTAATTGGCCACACAATATCCAATAAATATAAAGTTACATTGAAATATAAAAACAATTTATATAGTAAAACAAAAAATACTTTTAAACCATTATATTATAAAGCAAAGAGAATATTAAAATTATATTGAAACATTAGAATAGTAAAAATCAGAAAAGCTGAAATCTCAATGTCGATCATCTACGTCGGCCATGTCTTAGACCATCTCCAATGTATTCCTCTATTATTTTTCTAAAATAGAAGAATTTCATAATAGAGATGGATTTGTCTCCGATATATTTTTATATTT
This sequence comes from Brassica rapa, assembly GCF_000309985.2. NCBI lineage: Eukaryota > Viridiplantae > Streptophyta > Magnoliopsida > Brassicales > Brassicaceae > Brassica > Brassica rapa. Next base: position 32,750,083 of record NC_024803.2, on the reverse strand, counting down.
TCTCTCCTAAAAGAATATTTTTGATATATTCTTTTCTAAGTTTACAAATAATATTTTTTATTTGTGAAAGGTGAAAACCAGCCCAATTTATTTTAGCATTTTATAAAATTATGATATTATTTACACTAAATATTTCTTTACAAACTATTATGTAAAAAAATATAATTATTTAAGTAAAAAGTTAAAGGATCATTTTGTAAAAACAAATAGAGGAAGTGACATGGCAAAAATATAGTTTCTCATTGGCCGATTATTTTAGCCTACGTGGATACTCTATCTGAGGCTTATATCCTCCAGTTTTAATTAAAATCTGTAATAGTTAAATGTTTTTTTGAAAAAATATTCAAAAGTTATTATTTTAGAAAACTGTCATTTAATATATAAATTTAATCAATTACACAGTAGTTTATATAATTTAATTGGCAACACAATATCTAATAAATATAAAGTTACATTGAAATATAAAAACAATTTATATAGTGAAACAAAAAATAATTTTAAACCATTATATTATAAAGCAAAGGGAATATTCAAATTATATTAAAACATTAGAATAGTAAGAATCAGAAAAGCTGAAATCTCAACGTCGATCATTTACGTCAGCCATGCCTTAGACCATCTCCAATGTATTTTTTTATTTTTTTCTCTAAAATAGAGAAATTTCATAATAGAGATGAATTTGTCTCCGATGTATTTTTCTATTTTCTCTCCTGAAAAGAATATTCTTGATTTATTCTTTTCTAAGTTTACAAATAATACTTTTTATTTGTGAAAGTTGAAAACCAACCCAATTTATTTTAGTATTTTATAAAATTATGATATTATTTACACTAAATATTTATTTACAAACTATTATGTAAATAAAAATTATAATTATATTTATGTAAATAATATATTTTCACTAAAAAATAATTTCAATTATAATTTTTTAAGTAAAAAATTAAAGGATCATTTTGTAAAACAAATATAGGAGGTGACATGACAAAAATGTAGTTTCTCATTGGCCGATTATGTTCGCCTACATGGACACTCTATCTAAAACTTATATCCTCTTTTTACTATTTGTTTGATAATAAGTATACCTAATTTATCTATTCATTGTTTTAAATAAACTAAATGGTATTTTTTTAACTTAAAAAACAATTTCATACAAAAAATTAAAACAATTTTTGAAAAAATGTTGTATGAGTTAAATTAACTAAAAATTCTACAAAATTATTATTATATAATATATTATATTTTTATTATAAACAGGATAATATTTGACAATCTAACTATAGTTAAAATATTATTCATTGATTAAAATCAGTGTAAAAACATAATCTAGATATTCTCAATTTATTTTACTTTTACCACTAAATACTATTTAATTTTACAGATACTATCTTTTATCTTTTGTAATGTTTATATACGTTCTAACGTAATGTTTTTTCTTATATGCTTGATTACAATATTAAGGATTAATTCATCTATTTAATTGTTTAGGGGAATTTATAATATATTTTCGGTCCAAAATTATGATCCAAAACCATTATTTTCATATTTTCATTTTTAGTAAAAACATTAATTGTTTTGAATTAATATCACATTCTAATTCGATATAACTTCATTGATTTTTATTTCCGTAAAATTTCTGTCATTATTAGTTTTTTTCTTACTTCTAATTAACTTTAGTTTTTATTGTTTTTGTTAAACTTCATACATTTTTGCGATTTTTAAACTTTTTTTAATTTTTTGTGAACATAAATGAAAAACGTTGACATGTTGTTGTTTAATGTGGTATTAATTTGTCTTCTCTTATGGTTTCCTCATATTTCGTACTCTTTTTGTGAGGACTCAACCTTGGACAACACTTGGTTCAAAACATATGGTATTTACATGATAACTTGCGAGAGAATTTTTTTTTTTAAAAAGACATTTAGTTACCAAATGAAGTTAATTAAGTAGATAACTAATGTTGCACAAAAAAAAAAATATTTTATTAGTTCATGATTCATGCTGCTCAACAGGATTACTTACGAAGGATGAGTTGTTTTGTTTCACAGATTGTTAAAATGTTAATGTCAGCATTCATTATAGAACAGTCGATTAGTCACAAAAAAAAAGAGAACAGTCGATGGTTAGAGGGGTTCAAGTCATGGTTTAGTTGCGAAGAGTTTCAATGGTCAAGTTCAAAAAAGAAATGAATGCGCTGAACTGAATCTCAAACAATTAAGATCAATGTGTAAGAATCTCTACTCCAGATAGTGGTGACTATTTACATTAGACTTGTTTTTAATGTGAATACACTGATTTGAGAAGAACTTGATAAGTACTGGACATAGAGTATACATCACGCATATGTTTGTTCTCTCCTCACTCCATTTCAGAATCTCTATAGCTAAATTGAGAGGTGATGTTCGGGTGCACGCTCTTGCACGAAGAAACTTGAACTTAACTGGCATGTAACTGAATGCAAGCTGATCCAAAGTGGAGTGACCACTGTTGAAACTTGAAACGGTAAAAACTGACCACATGAATATAGGTCTTGGAACTCAAATGACTTCAGAAGTGTTACATCCCTTCCGCCATATGGAAACTTTTTGAATTCACAGAATGAGAGATTCTTATCACATTGGGTTTTCAATATGCTACTACATAGATAAAAAGATAGTGAAATTTAAAAATATAATAGTGAAAATACTTATACCTTGGAGAAAGATTAAACTTGGGAAGCCTGACGATGGAACTATAGAGGACCTCTCAGACATTATAGAGTTCCATTGCGATGAACCTTCAAATTAGCATATGTGTTGTGTGCTTAAAACTATATGAATCCAATTTTAAATTGCTACAGAAACCATATATTTAAATATATACCTGAGAGTAGATTTCTTTCCTTCAGACACCAAAGAGCACAGTGTATAGTAGTTATAAGCTAATACCTCTCTTTTGGAGTAAACCAAAGTGATTCAGTTGAAACCTGCAGTGAGCATCAATGCTTAGCCACCTGATCAAAAAGCATCAACGCTTAGCCACCTGATCATGGAAACAAAACAACTAATACCAGAGGGAAGCATAATAGATAGATGGAACATGTATGACGTATCTCCTCGATAATGGGAACGTCTTTTCACAACTTTGTACTTTGGAGAACACATGACTAAACAAAAGAAGGGGTTGGACAGTATTTATTTTTACATACGTGGGCACAAAGGTTCATATTGTTAAAAAAAGGTTCTCAGCTCTAAGGTAAAAAAATTGTTAAGTAGTAATGTAAGAACCTACCTGAGAAGTATGGTCCTCATCCTCTGAATCCTCCACACCTGTAACCAATAGCAGTTAACATAAAGCCCCAAACTAATTCTGGAACACTAATTAAAGTGTGAGTGGAAGCCATAAGTGTACTCACGGATAAGGCAGATAATATATATGATATTTCCATTTCTCTCAGCTTCCTGAAGAGCTAGAATAAGCAACTTCTTTGGTGTCAGTGTTTCTTGCAACCTAACCTTAAAAAATTTCAGTGAAAGTGTTAAAACCTCCGGAAAATTGATCCAAAGTCGAAGAAACAATGAAACATTTCTCAGAGAGGAGGTGATGCTTACTTGTTTCCTGAAGAAGAAGCAACTTTGCTTATCCCTTGCAACTTCTTCAGTAAGTTTAATTTCCAAATAGACAGAAGATGAATGAGACCTGAGGAGAGAAAAACAAACTAACAATTATAGAATATGTGTTGTGGAAGTACCGAAGCGAAAAGAAGGATAAAAAAATATGTTGGCGGCATCTGTTGAGCCAAATCTTTCTCTTCCCCTGAACAGAGATATAAAAAATAATGATAATTTTTTTCTAGTCAAACTCGTCGACATTGCAGTGGGATGCAGGCATGTCATCCCCATGAAAGTTCTCATCTAAATCGTCCTCGGAATCTTCCGTTTCATCATCAACATTGTCAATGTACAGCATCCTCGGGTTGGTATTAGACATTTATTTAGTTGTATAAAAAAGCACCTGCACATGTCGAGAAGAACCTTTACTACAGTACTCTGAAAAGAAGCGACCACAACAGTATCTTCTTACAACTGATTTCGGAATAAAACCACATAGACTTAAGTGTATAGACGATTACTATCTAAATGATGTTCTGGACACCATATTAATCTTTCTGATAGAAAGATGCTAGCAATCATCAATTTTTGTCTTGTTGGAAATTGGAAATTGTTAGAAGACACTAATGAATATAAAAACCTAGCAAGCAAAGTTTTACCTGATCTTTAGTGTGATACTCAATGAGAGAATTAGATACAGAACTTAAGAAGAAGAACCAGTATATCATATTTTTCAAGACAATGAATAGAGGCACAGATAATGGAATCTAAGACTAACCTAGGATCCTTCCAACACTGGTGCACTGTCACCAAGCGGTTGTAGCATCAAATTCTTTTGGAAGCTGGAGAGTTTTGTTATAGTATTCATTCTTTGGTATTAGCTTTAACACCGAGTAGGCATTTAAACTCTGCAACCTGCACATACCTGAAACAAAGAAAAACAAAAGAGAGTGGTCAATATTAGGAACAATGAATGATAAGCTTCTGTTTTAGAGAAAGAAATAAAAAAATCTATGTAACTCTAAGAGATAAGGTGATGGAGGTAATAATAAACTCACGGTGGCGTTAGCAAATAAAATACTGAAAACAATTTTGCATCCAGCGTTTGAATATTGTCCATGTCCTTAATAATCGACCAATCAGCCTCCGCTTTGCATCGTTAACTTTTAGCTGGGGATATGTCTGCCTCTACATGCTTCAGCCTTGTAATTCTCTCTAGCTCTACCTCTCTGTTTTCAGCTCTGCTACTTCTATGGCTTTGTCTTCTAGCTCTATATCGCAAGCTTCAATGACATAGTAAAAGTGATTTGAGTTGGTAACAAATAGAGAGGGATATAGTGAAGTTTGTTATAAGTGTTAGGGATTGGTTAATTTTTTTTCATACTACATTTATTCTCACAGAAAAATATAAAAATCTCAGCCTAGCAACATACCTTGTATGATCAACACGAAAGAGATCCTACTGTCTCAACTGAGTGGTTTAGTGGTTGTTAAACCTTGTGCTTGCCCAGCTGATGACTGAAATAAAGCAAAGATAAACAACTAAAATTATATTCCGAGGTTTTAGTTTAGAATATAAGGAGAGAGTAAACTGTTTAACATACCTTTTTCTACATGACATCTTTCTTTGATACAAACGTTCCGCAGCAGTTGGATCAGAATAGATGTAAATCGTTAGAGAGCTCTTGGCCAATAACATCATTTTCCACCTGAAGAAAAATAGCATAGAAGGGAACATGCAATGATTTATTTATCAATACCAGGAGTTCAGCAATTCTTTTCAACTGAGTTTCTTCACCTCAGTCTGATAACGGAAGGGCTGCAACCAAAGCATCAAACTTCACCAAAACAAAAAAAAAATCATGATAGTAGAGATACGTGTACGATTCATTAGTTCCATACAACCAATAGAAATCCAGAAGAAAGAAAAACCGTAAGTGGATTCACACGGGTCACCACAGTTGTAATTATCAAGAAATAGAATTTGAGTTTTCTATCTCAAGATTTTAATCACAAATCTTGAATAAAATTCATATTAAGAAAAACGTATATAGTTGCGTTTCCTCCAAACGCCAGACGCCAAAAACGGGATTTTTCCTAATCATCATCACTTAACGGTCAAGATCTTGATTAGGGAAGCGTTCCCAACTTGGAGTAGAGCAACAACGGAGTCTCCAGTCTTGCACAGCTCCTTCTCTTTCCCCTGCTGAGTCGCAAACTCAATAGCTTCTTCTGTCGATTCATCGTGCGAGGCTCTTGCCGACCCTGCGTACAGCACATGGATCAAACCGCGGAAGATAAGACTATGCCTCGCGGGTGATTCGTCGCTGCAAGACCAGTCGAACACGGTTTCGATCTAAAATAGCAGACGGAGAAGACGAAGAGAAAGGGATCGAGATTCGATTTTGAGAAAATTAAAATTTGTCATGCGTATCTGACGTGGCGGAGAGCTGTTCTCTGATTGGATGATTTAATTGTCCTACGTGGACACACTCTCTGATGCTCATATAACTCTTTTAGTATAGGTTAGATATGAGAAATTATTAATTTCGTTGCAGTAAAAAAGAAGATTTACCCATTTTAATTGGCACTGGAATAATGAAGTTGGGGGAACAGATGACATCAAGAGTCCTTATGCTTCTTCTTTATTCGTGGGTCTAGCTTCCAGCAAATGCCATCAAATCTTCTTTGTCACATATTTTCATATTTTTCTCAAATGATAAAATATAAACAGAACATAATAATATTCTCTTTTTTATAATGGGTGAGAATAAGAATATTCTTATTTCGTGATTTATTAATTTTAGCTTTAAGCCTCTAACCATGAATACAAATACAATTATACGATGCAAAGTGCGAACGTCCTATTTGAAAATGGTTTTGTGACAAACCCTTGCTAAAAAAGAGAGAGGGTTTTGTGACATATAATAACCTTATCGGATATACAACTTCAGCAATATTTTTTCTTAAAAAATTCAGCAATATAAGTGATGTACGTATGTAAAATAAATAAAAAGTAAATTATACAGTGTTAAAATATTGGTTGGTGGACATTATACATCGCACTAGCAGCCACACAGTATAATAATAAGATCTAATTCTAAATTTAAATGATAGCGAACTCCCAGTAGTTCTTGTTCAACTATAAAGGCAAGCCGATACTCTATGGCATAGTATGCGAATAAACTATGCAAAATAAACTAACTACTCAACTAACCCCCTAAATTTATGGAGCTCACAATCCAAATATGGAATATTTTATATTCTTCGATTAAAAAGAAAACAAGGTTTTACGCTATAATAGCCTTTGGCAAAACAAAAAAGAAAGAAAACAGCTATAACCTATAAGGTTACAGTAATTAATGAACCTTGTTAACCATAAACCAATTTAATAGTACATGATAGCATGTGCAATGGCATAATCTTCAAGAAAGTGATGGTTTGTTTTGTAAGCATCATCGAGAATCAAGATTAACAAATAAAGAGGACTGTATCTGTCCCACATGAACATGAGCAAAACACACAACAACTTTTACTTTAAATTTTGATTATTATTATCCTCCTCTTTTAATCAAAATTTTAAACAGCAATAACGATGTAGAGAGAGTGAGAGAGAAGATGGCGTGGCTGTGTGGTCACAATAGAAAACTGTTTTTAGAGAGAGAAAGAGAGAGAATATTTTTGGTGGAAGGCCCACAAACACATGTAATCAACAAAATCATGCGATAAGAGAGAGAGAGAGAGAGAGAGAGAGAGAGAGAGAGAGAGAGAGAGAGAGAGGGAGTGAGGAGACAAAAGTAAAGTGAAGATAAAGGAATCGAGTTGGAGAGACAACCCATTTGATGCATCTCTTTCTCGTCCTTTCTTGGCTTTACTCTCTTCTTTTTGAAATTCCATTGTTTACAGATTAAAGCTTCCTTCTTTTTCATTCTTCAAACACCATTATTACCTTCAAATCATTCAATCTCTACTACACAGCTGCTTGTTCTAATCTCTAGGGTTTATAGTTCTTACTTAACCCCAATCTCTGCAATTGACTCTGTTTCTTAGATTGTATCCTTCTGGGTCCCTTTCTTGTTAATGGTGTGAAAGCTTAAACCTTTCCTCTCTCTCTCACTCAACAATGGCTGAGATCAAGAAGATAACAAAAGCAGAGCAGCAAGGACAAACCAAGATCAGGAGTGTACCAGTAGCTGTAACTCCTGAAGGCTTCTGGTGTTGCCCTTCTCCCGTAGCTTTCCAAAAGACTCTCAAATCTCACCACTCTCTCCACAAACCCAAACACTCTCCGACCGAGAAGAAGCCCGCCGAGAAGGAGAAGGAGAAGGAGAAGAGACCCTCCTCCACGACTATTAGATCCGTCATCGCTTCAGACGAGCAGCAACAACAACAGAGCAACTCAGAAGAGACCACCCATCACAGCATCGCCGTCCCGGTGACGGTCCAAGAGCGTCCAGAGAGGCAAAAGGTCGAGACTTTACCGAGGAAAGTGGCCATCGAGTTCGGCGAGCCAGGGAGCAGCGACGCTAAAGTGATTCTGGTGGGGAAGCAAGGCTTCTGCGTGAAGCTGAGTGTTCACAAGAAGGTCCTTGTTGATCACAGCAGCTTCTTCGCTAAGAAACTCTCCGATAAAGACTCTGTTTTCGCCTGTCTTGAGATCGAGAGCTGCGAAGACGCTGAGATCTACGTCGAGACCGTTGGGCTCATGTACTGTAAAGACATGAAGCAAAGGCTTATGAAACAGAACGTGAGCAGAGTCCTCCGTGTCCTTAACGTTGCGGAGCTTCTTGGTTTTGGTTCTTGTGTTCAGTCTTGTTTGGATTATTTAGAAGCTGTGCCTTGGGTTGGTGAAGAGGAAGAGGAGAAAGTGATCTCTTCGATACTTCGATTAAAGACAGAAGGTGTTAGTGTTGTTACTACTCCTGTGTTAAAAAGAGTTGCTTCCTCTTCTGTGGATCCGCCTAAAGAGACGCTCTCACGCATCATCGAGCTTGTGTTGAGAAGCAAAGAGGAGAAGAGCCGTCGCGAGATGAAGTCTATTGTTCTGAAGCTTCTCAGGGAGCAGAACGGGAACAATGTAGCTGAGAATTTCAACGAGACGATCTACTCCTCTTGCCAGAGCTGCTTAGACTCGGTCTTGTCTCTGTTCAGACAAGACGAGAGTGATGCTAAACAGATAGGTGTGGAAGCTGATAACCTCACGTGGCTGCTTGATGTGTTGGCGGAAAGACAAGCAGCAGAGGAGTTTTCAGTCACGTGGGCTAACCAAAAGGAGCTCGCTTTGTTACACGAGAAGGTTCCTTTGGTGTCTCGTTACCATATAAGCCGTGTGACGTCTAGGCTCTTCGTAGGGATAGGGAGAGGAGAGCTGCTGCCTTCGAAAGACACTAGGCTTTTGCTGTTGACCACGTGGCTGCAGCCTTTGTTCAAGGACTATAACTGGCTGCAGCACGGTTGCAGATCGTTCGATGGGAAGCTTGTGGAGGAAGGGATAGGGAGGACGATACTGACGTTGCCGCTGGAAGATCAGCAGAGGATTTTGATGTCTTGGCTTGGGAGCTTCTTGAATGGTGGAGATGGTTGTCCGAATCTGCAGAGAGCTTTTGAGGTTTGGTGGAGGAGATCGTTTGTTAGACCTTACTCAGATCGTCAGGGTAGTGGGGTGTCTCAGACGGATTCGACTTCAAAAGAGTGATGGTTTTGTGAAGGCTGAGTAAAGCTTTGTTAGATTTGTACAGTGAATAACGTTAGCTGTGGAAACTGGAAAGTGTTTGGTTTTGCTGATCTTTGATTTCCGGTTTGGTTGGTTTCTGGTTTTGGTTTGGTTTATATCGTACCATGGAGAGGTAATGGCTTTAGTGGTTGAGTTTTTTTCTCTCTTGATGTTTTTGTATTTTTCCATTTTTCATGAAAGTATAATGTTACTGGATGTATATTTCTGATTACAAAAAAAATATATTTCTGATTCGATTTCTATACCAATTTTAGTGTTTGGTTTGTACCACGTATGGGCCTGTAACTATGGGTTTCAGTTATGAAGGCTTGAAATCCTTGAAGGTTTGAAGATTAAGGAGGCTTAAGATATTAGTACGAAGATCAGGAGAAGATCATAGAATCTAGAGTTTGAGTGGAACATCTAAAACACAGAGACATTAGAAGATGAGACCAACCTCAACTTAGGTCTCACATTATCCTTGTCAGTTTTCTCTATTTCAATTGGAACTCTGACCTCTAGAGTCAGACGAAGAACACAAAAGGGTACGTATTTCGACTTCTTATGAGTAGTCCACTTGAATATTGCATTTTCACCATTCTTTTCTCCACCATCTTCAGACTTCTCTACTCTTTGCTTCCCATTCATCTCTTGTTCTACTTGGTCTTTTGATGTGATTCAGATTTATTGACATGGTTACTTCTAGTAATAATAATATTTATGCACTTTTTCTGAAGCCTTTATTAGTGTTAGAAATGGTGTCACTATAGATTGATAGTTAAAAGAAAACAGTAAAGCAAGCTTCTTTTCTTGGTAATATTGTAAGAGACTTTACTGGTGAATATAAAGGGTAGCAGTCACTTAGTTAAAGGGGTTTGGAGCAAGATCTCTACAGATTTGGAAAGATACCTTTACTTTTTAGTGGTGTTAGTGAGGTGGTATGTCCTCTATTTTGGCTAACCTTGTCTTCTCTCTAGTCAATATAAGTGAGTCTCCTCTAAATCTACATCAAGCTTACTATATATTGAGCTCAATGACATAGAGAACTCAATGGTCCCAATTTCTTCACTTATACATTTTTAAGGTCGAAAAGGTTGCCTCACTATTCCTGTTGGGGTCATACTACATCTTTTCAGTTGTTGATGTACAAATAAACTCTTTAGATACTAATGTTTATTGAACAATAGCACTTCATGCAAACGATTCAATGTTTTCTAAGAATACATATTAGCAGAGTTACCTTTCGTCTGGTTTTGAAACTCTTCCACCTCTTCCGATCCGTCGCACCTGGACCTAACACACATAAAAAAGCCTTAAATACAAAAGATACTGTGCCGCGGAGGAACAAGTGGAATGGGAAGAACCTCTTACCGATTTCAAATGCATTCTTTAATCAGCATCTTGTTTGACACCTTCAGATTCAGCAATTTTTATTATAATCTACAGTGTAGATGAGTTTCTTCTCTAAGCCTCTGAAAGCGCCATGCCGTTCCAGAATCTCAGCCAGTGTATCCAAAATTTATTACCTGCATGCGTGGAGGCAAAAAAAAACCTAACTTGAACCACACATAACATTTGTTTTGTTGCACAGGTAGTCACACTATTGTCGAAACCTAAATACAAACCTGCCATCTTCTATGCTCCATGACTGATTTCTCAAAAATATGCTCACTGTCTCCAGTTTCAATCGATCTATCCACCGTCTACATACAGGAAAAGATCATCATGGACCCAATACTAATACAGAATTAATAAATTTAAACTAAGAGAGTCAGAGTTTTAAGTCCTTTCCTCTTCATCTGCTAGTTGAGAGTAACTACCATTGTCAAGAAGTAACAAAACACCCAAAAATGTCAAAAGGTATATATCAGATATCATTACTGGAAATAGTTGAGTCGTTAGACAGAATCCCTATTCAAAATCTGTAAACACACGCCTCTCTACAACTTCTCTGTATTCTTGCTGAATGTTATGGCTCAGAGTCTGCAGTGAACAATTTTAAAATATTAGGATAACTTTGTCTGAGGGGTCTGCTTTCAAGAATTTGTAGAACTGCATAAAACTTACTTGGAATCAAGAGATTAGAAAAGCATCAGCTTTCTTATCCAAGTAGAGAAGCTGATGCTATGGATACATGTTTGATCCCATACCGAGCTTACGTCAAGTCTCTTTGGCAATAGCAAGTTGATCACCTATTATAAAAACAATACAACATAAGAAAGATTGAAGTCAAATATTAAAGTATGTAGATAGATATTAACCAGTGATCATTGATGTTGACACCGAGGTCTGAAGCTCTTCTAATGCTGTATGCACTATCATGTCATGGAGGATCAAACAAAGGCGACCCACCAACTAATTCCCATGGACCACCAGAGATTTTTTTTTTGTCCTCAGGTACAGTCCGTCTTGCAACAGCTAATGACCTCAGTCCACGCAGAGCGTACTTGTTTTTTTTGTTAAGTGGTCTTTTTCCTTTGATTAGCTTTTGTGTTGCAAAGATCTTGAATCTGAAAATCATCAAAAGAAAATGGTTTTTAAAGGTTAAATCATTGAAGAGAAAAAACAATTATTAAATTTAAAGAGAGGTCAAACACAATTAGTTCTTAGGTACCTCCTCTGGAGCCTCCTTTTGCTTACTCGGTGCCAGTCTCCATTACCCTCGATATATGTCGATGGGATTGAACCGGAAGAAGCGAATCTCTCTAATACCAGTTCTTGCCTCTTTGGGGTCAGCAAGTAACACTTTTTATTTCTCGGCATTTTTGAGAATACAAAAAACTACAACATGAAACAGAGCTTAAAAAAAATAAAAACCATATCAATATAACCTAGAAAATTAACTGAAAATAAAATACACCATTTCCCTGAAGAACAAAAGAAATTGAGACTTTGGATAAGATCAAACTCACATGATCGATCTGATTGAGCTGGTACTGGTGAGACGTCATTGAAATAAACAGCGACTTGAGACTTTCCGGTGGAGGAGCTTACATTTTCCGGTTGATTTCATGGCCATGAATGTAGCTTCTTTAGAGTAGGTTTTGATTTTGGGAAGACTTAAGTTTAGGCATAGCCTTTATATAGGAGAAGGATCAAGGGAAGGTGAAAGGAATATTGAAGAAGAGTTTAAAGATTATCATTGATGATCAGGAGTGATTTCAGGTAAGGCAAGAAATCATAGGTCTAGAGAAGACAGAGTAATCCAAAACTACTTCGTCTTGGATTAATCCAAAATAATTAATTTTGGATTTGTATTGTAAGATTTTGAAAATTAATGAAAGGAATTTTTTTTAAAATAAGATACGAAGTAAAAGGCTATAGTGTAAACTTTAAAAGTTAATCAAAAGAAAATGTTTTGAACATTGCTCATGAATTTTGGGTTTGTTCATGAGTTTAATGTCTCTCTTATTGTTTGATTAGCTGATGAGTTCAAAAGAAATCATAGGTCTAGAGAAGACAGAGTAATCCAAGACTACTTCGTCTTGGATTAATCCAAAATAATTAATTTTGAATTTGTATTGTAAGATTTTGAAAATTAATGAAAGGAATTTTTTTTAAAATAAGATACGAAGTAAAAGGCTATAGTGTAAACCTTAAAAGTTAATCAAAAGAAAATGTTTTGAACATTGCTCATGAATTTTGGGTTTGTTCATGAGTTTAATGTCTCTCTTATTGTTTGATTAGCTGATGTGATGCAACTTCAACTTGGATATCTTCATTTGATTTCAAATATAAGAGATTCATGGGTATTAAGATTGTCTGGTTTCATTTGTTTTGTTTCGCCTTAAAAATGACAAATATTGTGCACTACACCTCTTCACATTCCATATGTTACTTGTTTTTGTAGTTATTAGGTTGATTTACCCTTTTTAAAAACTAGTATCCATGTCAAATTCAAGCACATAAATTATTAAGATTTACATCCCAATTAAGATACATAAACTGGTCCAAAGCCACCTAAAGACTGAAACATTAGTTTTTTCCTACAAAATTATTTATTTTGGATTTCGATGTTCATGAAGCAGGTTCATCGTGGGTTTCATCACTTCCAAGGCCGGTTTGGCGATGGCCAAAGCAATGATTAGAATTGCTAAGAAAGAGGAATGTTTTATTTTGGTGACAAGATGGTAACCAAAGCTATCGAGAACACTACTCCCATCATTTTGTTGATTGCTGCACATGATGATATGATTTGATTCCTTATCATCTCATTCCATGTTTCTTTATCTTTTGTATATAATTCATTGTGTTTTCTTTTTTAGGTTCTTGTGGAGCTCATGTTGCTTAGACAACTAAGCACAATGTCTCATGCCTTTAGTATAATTATTCTTTTTCCTTCATATTTTTCAAGTGCGCTACTTAATTTATATGCTTCTCATATTTTAGAAGTAACAAATAGTGAATGCTCTCACACTGGTTTAGGAGATCAAGTTAAAGCAGTGAAGCCTGAATTAAGAAGGAATCCTTGGTAATGATGACAACAAAGAGACCGAGATAAACCTCCATCTGTATCTATATAACCTTTTGTTGTAATAAAGTTACCATCAAACACGATTATGGGCTTCACGTTTTTAACATTAGGAGCTGAACTGATTCATGGAGAATAACTAAAGGGAGTCCTATGTATGTATAGGTTGACTAACTAGTTGGAAATGAATCATTGGAGTCCATATACTAAATGAAGCTAGTAACAACAATGGATCAAGTGAAAAGAAGCATTAATTACACATATTCCATTGTCGATTTGAAATGTTTACATTCCGGTGTTGTATGGATAGTACAATGACTAGGACGCCCAAGCATTCTCCACTGAGTTAGAGAAACCTCAGCCGTGAGATCCTCAAATCGAATTTCTCAAACATAAAATATTCTTATTATAATATGTTCTATTAGTTTGTTATTTAAAAAGAAAAATCAAATTCATTTACCAAGTGACATGTTTTCAAAAGAGGTTCCAAGAGTATGTTATGACCGATGATTTGAGAATCCGTGCGTATGTTTCTCTCATTCTTTTTTGCCTTTCTTATTAAATTATGAGATATTAAGTGAGAAACTTGGTGCTGGAGTTCTCTTAAGAAGGGAGAATAGCATTGGCTTACTCATCAGATACAAAGTTATTGACTCTAGTAACTTTGAAAACATTTGAAGTAGATCTTGTACAAATTATGAAGTTAGTAGTACAAGAGGTGCTAGAAGAAAGCTGAGCTATACATAATACATTTTAGAAAACTTATTGGAACTTTGAAAAGTTTTTCTCCTTTGAGAGAGAGGAAATTAACACAGAGATCAATAGATTTTGATGTGTGAAGTTGATTATGGTTACCCACAATATCTATTGTGTATAAATTGATGTAATAAGAAGTGTACGTCTCTCAACACAACTAACAAAAGCTTTAGCAAAAATGTTTCCGAGTTTTTTATTTAAGAAAAAGCAGATACTAAGGAAATATAAAATCTGAAATCCAAAACACCTAGGGGAAGAAGACACCTAAAAACCACATACATTCAACTAGGCTTGAACAAATTTTCTGGATCCGAAGTTCAAAATTAGATCCGATTCCAAATTTAAAGTACACAAGAGAATCCGATCTAACCTCTGTTCAAAAACGCGGGCGCCTAGCCGTAAAATCGGCCGCCTAGGCGCTCGGCGTAAGGGTCCTGCGGTGAGTAAACCCAAATCGGGTTACTTAATCGGACACCAATTAATCGCCCGCATAATGTTATTAAACAGTACGGAACCGATTTTTTACCGAATTATAAGCGTAGTTTTAAAACTTACTGGCAAGTATTTGGGCTCTGTTAAAAAGCCCAATTTGAAAAATAATGTAAGAGACGAGAGTTAATTTATAGAACTTTTTAGAACTACGTTTGCTTGCATTAACCGACGGGAATATTGAAGAAGAGTTTAAAGATTATCATTGATGATCAGGAGTGATTACAGGTAAGGCAAGAAATCATAGGTCTAGAGAAGACAGAGTAATCCAAGACTACTTCGTCTTGGATTAATCCAAAATAATTAATTTTGGATTTGTATTGTAAGATTTTGAAAATTAATGAAAGGAATTTTTTTTAAAATAAGATACGAAGTAAAAGGCTATAGTGTAAACTTTAAAAGTTAATCAAAAGAAAATGTTTTGAACATTGCTCATGAATTTTGGGTTTGTTCATGAGTTTAATGTCTCTCTTATTGTTTGATTAGCTGATGAGTTCAAAAGAAATCATAGGTCTAGAGAAGACAGAGTAATCCAAGACTACTTCGTCTTGGATTAATCCAAAATAATTAATTTTGGATTTGTATTGTAAGATTTTGAAAATTAATGAAAGGAATTTTTTTTTAAATAAGATACGAAGTAAAAGGCTATAGTGTAAACTTTAAAAGTTAATCAAAAGAAAATGTTTTGAACATTGCTCATGAATTTTGGGTTTGTTCATGAGTTTAATGTCTCTCTTATTGTTTGATTAGCTGATGTGATGCAACTTCAACTTGGATATCTTCATTTGATTTCAAATATAAGAGATTCATGGGTATTAAGATTGTCTGGTTTCATTTGTTTTGTTTCGCCTTAAAAATGACAAATATTGTGCACTACACCTCTTCACATTCCATATGTTACTTGTTTTTGTAGTTATTAGGTTGATTTACCCTTTTTAAAAACTAGTATCCATGTCAAATTCAAGCACATAAATTATTAAGATTTACATCCCAATTAAGATACATAAACTGGTCCAAAGCCACCTAAAGACTGAAACATTAGTTTTTTCCTACAAAATTATTTATTTTGGATTTCGATGTTCATGAAGCAGGTTCATCGTGGGTTTCATCACTTCCAAGGCCGGTTTGGCGATGGCCAAAACAATGATTAGAATTGCTAAGAAAGAGGAATGTTTTATTTTGGTGACAAGATGGTAACCAAAGCTATCGAGAACACTACTCCCATCATTTTGTTGATTGCTGCACATGATGATATGATTTGATTCCTTATCATCTCATTCCATGTTTCTTTATCTTTTGTATATAATTCATTGTGTTTTCTTTTTTAGGTTCTTGTGGAGCTCATGTTGCTTAGGCAACTAAGCACAATGTCTCATGCCTTTAGTATAATTATTCTTTTTCCTTCATATTTTTCAAGTGCGCTACTTAATTTATATGCTTCTCATATTTTAGAAGTAACAAATAGTGAATGCTCTCACACTGGTTTAGGAGATCAAGTTAAAGCAGTGAAGCCTGAATTAAGAAGGAATCCTTGGTAATGATGACAACAAAGAGACCGAGATAAACCTCCATCTGTATCTATATAACCTTTTGTTGTAATAAAGTTACCATCAAACACGATTATGGGCTTCACGTTTTAACATTAGGAGCTGAACTGATTCATGGAGAATAACTAAAGGGAGTCCTATGTATGTATAGGTTGACTAACTAGTTGGAAATGAATCATTGGAGTCCATATACTAAATGAAGCTAGTAACAACAATGGATCAAGTGAAAAGAAGCATTAATTACACATATTCCATTGTCGATTTGAAATGTTTACATTCCGGTGTTGTATGGATAGTACAATGACTAGGACGCCCAAGCATTCTCCACTGAGTTAGAGAAACCTCAGCCGTGAGATCCTCAAATCGAATTTCTCAAACATAAAATATTCTTATTATAATATGTTCTATTAGTTTGTTATTTAAAAAGAAAAATCAAATTCATTTACCAAGTGACATGTTTTCAAAAGAGGTTCCAAGAGTATGTTATGACCGATGATTTGAGAATCCGTGCGTATGTTTCTCTCATTCTTTTTTGCCTTTCTTATTAAATTATGAGATATTAAGTGAGAAACTTGGTGCTGGAGTTCTCTTAAGAAGGGAGAATAGCATTGGCTTACTCATCAGATACAAAGTTATTGACTCTAGTAACTTTGAAAACATTTGAAGTAGATCTTGTACAAATTATGAAGTTAGTAGTACAAGAGGTGCTAGAAGAAAGCTGAGCTATACATAATACATTTTAGAAAACTTATTGGAACTTTGAAAAGTTTTTCTCCTTTGAGAGAGAGGAAATTAACACAGAGATCAATAGATTTTGATGTGTGAAGTTGATTATGGTTACCCACAATATCTATTGTGTATAAATTGATGTAATAAGAAGTGTACGTCTCTCAACACAACTAACAAAAGCTTTAGCAAAAATGTTTCCGAGTTTTTTATTTAAGAAAAAGCAGATACTAAGAAAATATAAAATCTGAAATCCAAAACACCTAGGGGAAGAAGACACCTAAAAACCACATACATTCAACTAGGCTTGAACAAATTTTCTGGATCCGAAGTTCAAAATTAGATCCGATTCCAAATTTAAAGTACACAAGAGAATCCGATCTAACCTCTGTTCAAAAACGCGGGCGCCTAGCCGTAAAATCGGCCGCCTAGGCGCTCGGCGTAAGGGTCCTGCGGTGAGTAAACCCAATTTGGGCTCTGTTAAAAAGCCCAATTTGAAAAATAATGTAAGAGACGGGAGTTAATTTATAGAACTTTTTAGAACTACGTTTGCTTGCATTAACCGATGTGGGACTTTAGTTTTTCTAACTTTTTGTGTTTTTCTTTTATTTAAATTTTCACTGAACATGTCCTAATAAATTAATAATATACTGTTGGTCCAGCTTTTACCAATACAATAAATATCTTATATAATAAAGTAGAGTATTCTCTCTCCTTCTTCCTCCACGTCCTCAAGGAGAGATGGGCAAATTGAGCCACGTGTCGGCACTAAACCAAACCTCTCTTCCGTCATCTTTTCGGACTGGGCCGTACTTTTTCAAGGGCGAAGTCCAATATTTATGAAGCCCACTAGGACTACTCTCCTCCTGCGTTTCCCCTACTCTGTTCAAATTCACCGAAATCCTTAGCCTACAGTTCCAGGTTTCTGTAACGCTTTTCATAGACGATGAACAATTTTATTTACTTCTCACCATTAAATCAGTCCTTCAATCTCTCACACTACGTGAATTCAATTACCTCTTTCCCAAAAGTTCAGATAAAAACCGTAAAAAGTCATTCTATAAATACAGTCTAAGAAATCTTCAAATCAAGCTGATTCAACCGAATAAAATCTCTTGCTTACAGCACAACCTGCAACAATGGAGGTTTCTCGAGCCCTTTTTCTGATGTTAACACCGGTTGCTGATACCGTCATCACGCATCTTGTGCGATTCTGGAAAGCCCGAGACGTTAACAAAAGAGGGGAACTGATGGGAGTGGACACGCTCCTTCTTGATGAAAAGGTTTGTCTCCTTAGGTTCCTTCATTGTGGCTGAACTTGACAGCTTCTCATACACTCAGGACCTCTAATTGTGTTTGCTTCTTTCCCAGGCGACGCTTATCCAAGTGTACATGGCTTAATATTTCCCGTCATCTGCTGAGAGAAGGTGCAACTTACGAGATCAGCCGGTTTGATGTTATAAGTAGCAACACCGAATACAAGCAGGACCGGTATGACTACATATGTTACATAATTTATATTTTGATTGTAACATGTAACAACGGTTTGCTGCAGGTCTACAACAGTTAGTGCAAGTGTTTATAACGCACAAGCCGGCCAGCTAAAAGAAAAGTTCTTGGCAGTGGGTGTGCCGAAGGTCATCGTCGGTACCAGCATTAACCCCAAGTTCGTATGAGGTAAACCTTCTGCATATGACTTTCAGGACATACATTTGCAATCCTGCTATAATCACAGATTAACTTCCTAACAGTTACATGGAGTCTTTCTGTGGATGCTAATCCTAGGACACGTTCCTACTTTGACAACGAAACAAGAGCCAGTGAGACCTTTGTTGGCAGGTTACTCCCTATAACAACTAAAATTTAAACTTGCTTTTTTTGGAATCAATAACAACTGCACAGACACGTACGTATTGGTTAATAGTTTTCCTGATGAATTTATCTCTCTTTCCATCTTCATTTCTAATCTGATCATAACAAGAAAGACATTTTTTCCCTATCATTATCTTCAATTCCTCACTCTCTCTTTTCATCTGCATTCATGATCCTGATTTGATATTTTTTTGATACAAAGGGTGATTTGGTTTCATTATTTATTCTTCATCTACCTTTGAATTGCATTGTTCGAGTTTGTGTGGGTGGTGAAAGCAAAATAACAAATTGTAGCAGGGACCATGCATCATCTGACCCTGGAGATTCTTGAGGCTGGGCTGCTGGGGAAGAAGCTTTATGAAGCAAAAGTGTTGGTGAAGCCATGGTTGAACTTTAAGGAGTTGCACGAGTTAAAGCGTGTCTGTGATGATGACCCTACCATTACTCCCTCCTATTTTTGTTGCAAATAAGGTATGACTACATATGTTACATATATGTATGGAAGACAAAGATTCATCTTAAGAAAGACTTTAACCATAATTTGGTTTTGTGGATCAGATGAGTATGAATCTGGATGGAGGAAGTTTCTAGAGATGATCCAGAAGTTCAGAATGTTTGCTGATCATGCATAGTTGCATACTAACGCTAAGGTATGTCTTCAAATATTGTCAAACACATGAAGGGCTAAGCAAATGAGAGCTTTGAGAATTCAAATCCAAACCGACAATTTGTTACGTTCACAGATTAAATGGAACAGACAGCTAACATGTATTTCTTTTATAGTCAGTGCTTGTGTAGTGTTATTAATGGTTCTCTCCTGTTTGAATGCACGTACTGGCTTTGATTGTTTATGTTGCCTTTGAGTTATCTTCCCTTGATGAGTCATTACTGTGCTTCAGTGTCAATATATGTCGTTTGGGGATGACTTCTACTTTTTTTTCCATCTTTTTCATTTCCATTCACGTTCTTAGTAAGACCTTACTGTGTCTAATTAATGAACTTCTTACTGGGTAGTCTTTTCTAGACTTTAAGCTAATGGTGTATCTCATGTGTATTTGTGTTTCTGAAATTGGGATGTATTCCTTTATCGAGTTTTTGTGAGAATTTATTTAAAAGTTATTGGTCATAATTAGACTGGTATTGCATTAGCCTGCAACGAATCCTAATTCGAAATGTGAGCATAACTACATACGTTTGTGAAGCAGTCGTACGTTTGTCATGTTCTTCCTTTTGTAGCATTATTCACAAAGTTACCATCCAATATTTATCAGTGCCTATGAACATGAGTCATGTAACATTGTGTTCAATAGTTTCTCTACGTCCGCACCCAAACACTTATCAGTCTTCATCCCTGGCTTGCGCAGTTTTAGTTACGAGTATGGATGCCAGTATGGCACTGTGTAGGATGAACAACCTCGGTGGATGTTGTCAGCCTTTCCTCTTCCATCACACGCAAAATAACTACTTACGTTGTATGAAGACTATGGTGCAGTTTAATGTTTGTGGTCTTTTTTCATTCATTACCTCTTAAAAATAATTTGTCATAGTTGGGTTGTCATCGGCAATGCCTATTTGGGTTTACCAAAAATTATTTCCTTTTATTTCCAACCGAATATTTGGATTTCCAATGAATAAGAAATAAGTAGTATTTTTAAAATTTCAGTGATTTATATATATTAGCATAAATTTACAGGAATATGAAAAATTATTTCCTTTTTCACTACAAACTAAAATTCTCTTTTAACATTTTTCTACCAAAAATAATAAATACAATTATAATAATATATTTTACATATATATATAATTAGTTTTTTTCCTTTTTGGTGATAGCTCATCGTATATGATGTACATCAATTCATTTAATAATATAAATAAGAAATGCCATCTATCATTTTAAATAAGTTAGATACAAAAACTAAATAAGATAAAAGGCTATTTCTTATTTTTACCATAAATTAGAATTATTTCAACATGTTTTATATAAACTTGATTATGCTAATATATTTTAACCTAAACCAAGCTGAATTTTATAAATAACTGAGATGTTCATATGTTTTAAGGCCAGAAAAAATGAGAGGAAAAAAAACAAATAACCCTGAAATGAACCAACAACCAATGATCTATGCCTACCCGAAACCGTTAATTTTATAGTGGATAAATGACTAAATGCAAAGATTTCAAAAATTTTATTGACTGCAACGAATGTTCGATTCACTATTAACAAGTATTAAAATACACACAACAACAAATTATTGATAAAAAAATATATAATATTATTAACCAATCACATGTTGCAAAACAAAATGACAACACGAATATAAATTTCCTAAAGAACACTACGCCAAGAAACATCACCCCAACATCACTTCAGTGTAACTAAAAAATATTTCAAATTGATTAATGAAGTTATTACGTTTTAAAATAATTTATTTTAATTAGTGAACAACTTTTAAATATTAGATCATCAAACAATTGCTTTTTTTTGTATCAATTATTCAAAATTATTTACTATTTATGCACCAATATTTAGTTTTTTAGTAAATATAAAATCTGAATAATGTACTATCAAATACATGTTAAAAATAAAATAATGTTTATTTTCTAAATAGTAAAGACTAATGTTAGGTTCTCATAATGTCTAACCAATTAAGATACTTTTATCGTGGTAAGTATTTTTTTTCCACATCGTTTAAATAAATAATTAAACATAAAAAATATCAGTATATTCGGTGACACAAAAAATCAAAAATAATCTATCTTCTTCGTTTTTAATCTAATGCTTGCAGTTTTAAAAATAATCTTCTACTTACTATCCTAAATAAAATAGAAAAGTATTTTTCAAAATTATGTTTTCATAATGTTTTTTAAAATGAGAGATATACTTGCAATGTCTAAGAAAAAAATTAATGTTACAAGATTATACTTATATCATAAATACTAATTACAAATTTATGATGTTTATATGTTTAACATTTATATACTTACCCGCTCCGCCCGTAGGGCGGGTTAACCCCTAGTATCTTAATAAATCTAAGATGTGTGGTTTTGTTGAAACAACATATTTGGGTATTATTCTCGAAAATTAATATAGTTTGTGTTTGAATTTTGTAACCGGATGATATACATTTATTTTAACAATAAAATTTTGTTACAATGAAAATATCTGTATATTTTTCAATGATAGTGTATATACACAAATGAGCAGTTTATCATATATTTTACATTAAATACTTACAATTGTATTATATATATATATATATATATATATATATATATTCAATAATGGATTTTGTAAGAGTTAAATTTTAATATAAATTGTTAAAATATGTATTTACATTAAATAGTTATTTTTAAATTTTATATTAAAAAATATTGCCAAAAAAACTAGTCCCCGCGTACTCCCCAATTAATCTCCGATTTTTTGTCAACTTGCTAGGCGTCAACCGGCCGCCCGACTCACGCCTAGCGTAGTTTCGAACAGGGGGATCTAACATATATGTCTGGACTGTACATGAATTTCTATATACGTAGAACCATATCCGAACCCGAACCGAACCCAAAAAAATAACGGATTTCCAAAAATATCCTAAGTATAACTATATATATATAAATACTAGTTATATTACCACTTATAGTAATTTAATTGCTAAACTATAACTATAAATTTGGATATGTTATTTTATTTGTGGATCATTCAGATTTTTCCAATTATTTTAGGATATTTAGATATTTTTTACATGTTTAAATATAAATAAAAAAATTTGATCTCCGCATTTCAGATAAATCAGTTATTTTCTATATATTTGGACTCAACCAAGTAATTTTCGGATACAACTGAACCAAACCCGAAAAATATCAAACCAAATAAAAAATTTTAAATTATCTGACTTGTACGCATTTTTCTATATCCAAACTGATATCCGAAATATCCAAACCAAACTTGATATCTAATCTATTAAAACAGAGTCCTATTTTTTATGGACAGAACTTAGATTCACCCTAGGGGATGAACCTTTAAATTCACCTCACCTTTTAAAACCAATCAAATTTCCACATAATATATTAATTAAAAAAACACTAAATTAAATAAAAAATAGTTACAAAAAATAAAAACGCTAATTTTAACGACGCTAAAGCTTCCACCTAAACCCTAAATCTTAAATTCTAAACCCTATACCCTAAATTATAAACTCAAATCCAAACCCCTAAACCCAAACCCTATACCATAAACCCTAATCATAGACCCTAAACCCAAATTATATACCCTAAACCCAAAAACTAGACTATAAACCTAAATTCTATACCTTAAACCCAAGTTCTAGACCTTAAACCCAAACCATAAACCTTAAACCCAAATTATATACCCTAAACCCAAAACTTTAACTATAAATCCAAACGGTAAATACTAAACCCAAACCGTAAATCCTAACCCAAAACTTATACCCTAAACCCAAATCCTAGACCTAAAACTCAAACGGTAAACCTTAAACCCAAACCTCAAACTTAGATGCTATAGGATTAGGGTTAAGATTTACGGTTTAGGTTTAGGATCTAAGACTTGAGTTTATGGTATAGGGTTTAGGTTCATAGTCTATTTTTTGGGCTTAAGGTATATAATTTGGGTTTAGGGTATAGGTTTTTTGGTTTAGGGTCTAGGATTAGTGTTTAGGCTATAGGGTTAGGGTTTAGGGTCTAGGATTAGGGTTTATGATATAGGTTTTGGGTTTAGGGGTTTGGATTTGGGTTTAGAATTTAGGGTATAGGGTTTAGAATTTAAAATTTATGATTTAGAGTTTCGCTAGAAGTGTTAGTGTCGTTAAAATTAACATTTTTATTTTTTGTAGCTATTTATTATTTAATTTAATATTTATTAATTAATAATCTATGTGGAAATTTAATTGGTTTTAAAGGGTGGGGTGAATTTAAAGGTTCACCCTAGGTGGTGAACCTAAGTTCTGTCCATTTTTTATCTACTGTTAACAAGTCATACTAGGACTATCTAAAAAGTTACTTAATATGACATATTTCATTATGTACATTAATAATAAAACAAATATAAATATAAATTTATTTTTATGTATAACAAATTATGTTGAGAAAGAATCTAACAAAATCTTACCAACCTTTTAAATATTTTTATAAAATAACATTTAATTAATTTCGTAAATACTAATATAACTTTATAATTCAATGTTAATTAAAAATTTATTATAAAACAAGAAAATAAAATTCTATATTATTTTATATATATTTTAATTATATTATGTATTATATTAAAATTGAAGTACTATATGAATTAAATATGGGTAAATTTATCTATTTTATTTTTAAAATAGTTTCATTTAAATAAATTATTACTCATCATCAAAATGTGTTAAAATTCGTAAATTTTATTATATTTTTTTGAAAAACAAATTTATAAACATACATTCATTAACATAGGTTAAACTTTTATATCTACAACTACATATTATTTCATTTTTTTTTATTTTGAAACTCTCAACAATATATTGTTTAAAAAATAATAATATACAAAAATATAATAGTTTATAACGAACCTTTAGTTCATATACTATTTAAAAATATGTTATTAGAAATCTATGAAATTTTAATTATTCATTCAAAATATTAATGACAAATCAAATTTTAATTATAAATTTAATATTTATATTAATTATAAACATAATCTGAGAGATGTTTAAAAATCTTACCGAAATTAAAATTATTTATATAAAATAATGTATTAATTTAGTAACAAAACAATTTCGAAAATCATATAATCTCCCATCTCAAATATAGTACTTGTGTAATTTTCCAAAATTTTTTGACAAAATATAAAATTTAAAAAATACGTATGCAAACTTAAAATGATAATGTTTTAAATTTTTCAAAAGGTATAATCATAGATAATAAAGAATAATTTCTTGAAATGTTACACGGAAAAACAAACTATGTTATAAAAATTAAAGTAATCTAATATTTTGAAGTCTTAATTTAATAACAAAAAAAAACTTAATATCATAACATCCAAAAAATATTCTACATCAATAAAATTTACTAAAGTAATATGATGGATGCTACCATGTATACAATTTACTAAAATAATAGGTTTATATTGACAATATATAACACTAAAATTAAAATCTATACTATTAAAAGAGAAGGAGTTTTAAAAAATCTACCTATGAAAAGTTGTTGGACCCTTTCATTAGACTTAACTATTTTTTAATATTTTTTTCATTTTTGCATCGTTTTTTTAATTTTGGTTATTGCTCGATATAAATATTGATTTTTGAGTTTATTCTTATTTCGTTATTTTGTTTTGGCCTGAGATTTAGAAAATGTTTAAGATTTGCGCCTTGTGCAGAATAAATATTTTATATTTATTACTTATTTTATATTTTTTGCATATTATGAAATTATAAAATAATAATTATATATTAAATAACTACTATTATGTAATAAATTGGCATACGCATATAAATCAACGACCACTCTTGTTTATTCGCAATCATTTTACGATAAATAAATTAAACCAATCAATTTTATCTATCGTGTATGATATATAATTAAATTTAAATGATACTAACATAGATATATAGTTTGGATATTTATTAAATGAGGTTTCTACTCAAATGATTTATGATTATTTGCATTTTTGTAACAAAATTTTACACCAACGATTTTTTTATGTGGAATGTTTAGTGGTTTCAGTAATTTATAATCATTTTAAAAAGACAATGAAGATTTCAAAATTAAAATATTAACTTCTCAAGATGTATTCAAAGTAAATATCAAAATATAAGTATGTATTTTCATATGATGTATAGTTTCATTTAAACGAAATTAAATATATATATATATATATATATATATATATATATATATTAACATAAACACCTATTAAAATAAATTTATTTATTCATTTGATTTTATAATCATTGTATCTTATTATAGAAAAAAATTTAAACTTTGATCACAAAAGTTTATGTGAAACTTTTAACAGTTTTAGTAATTTATACTCGTTTTGAAAAATTCAAAATACAACATGTACAAAAAAATCTAAAATTTATTATATGGTTAATGTAATTGTGTGATTTATTTTAATAAAAATAATTAAACAAAAATAATAGAAAGTATACAAATTGTTAGCAGAGCTTTATTATTTAAAATCATTAATTGTAATATATATCTTAATCGTAATTCCGTAGGTTTTATTGAAGGAA
This sequence comes from Brassica rapa, assembly GCF_000309985.2. NCBI lineage: Eukaryota > Viridiplantae > Streptophyta > Magnoliopsida > Brassicales > Brassicaceae > Brassica > Brassica rapa. The sequence continues at coordinate 32,723,696 of NC_024803.2, read as the reverse complement.
AAAATATATAATAATTTAATTTGATATATGAATGGTGTATAATGGTCATACTATCTAGGTATATAATATAACATTCTCTAGTAATTTAGTTTTGGGCTTATGTACTGTAAAGACATGAATCAAAGGCTTATGAGACAGAGCGTGACCAGAGTCCTCCGTGTCCTTAAGGTTGCGGAGCTTCTTGGCTTCGGTTCTTGTGTTCAGTCTTGTTTGGATTATTTAGAAGCTGTGCCTTGGGTTGGTGAAGAGGAAGAGGAGAAAGTGATCTCGTCGATACTTAGGTTGAAGACAGAAGGTGTTAGTGTTGTGACTACTCCTGTCCTCAAAAGAGTTGCTTCCTCTTCTGTGGATCCGCCTAAAGAGACGCTCTCACGCATCATCGAGCTTGTGTTAAGAAGCAAGGAGAAGAGCCGTCGCGAGATGAAGTCTATAGTCCTGAAGCTTCTCAGGGAACAGAACGGGAACAATGTAGCTGAGAATTTCAACGAGACGATCTACTCCTCTTGCCAGAGATGTTTAGACATGGTCTTGTCTCTGTTCAGACAGGACGAGAGTGATGCTAAACAGATAGGTGTGGAAGCTGATAACCTCACGTGGCTGCTTGATGTGTTGGCGGAAAGACAAGCAGCAGAGGAGTTTTCAGTCACGTGGGCTAACCAAAAGGAGCTCGCTTTGTTACACGAGAAGGTTCCTTTGGTGTCTCGTTACCATATAAGCCGTGTGACGTCTAGGCTCTTCGTAGGGATAGGGAGAGGGGAGCTGTTGCCTTCGAAAGACACTAGGCTTTTGCTGCTGACCACGTGGCTGCAGCCTTTGTTCAAGGACTATAACTGGCTGCAGCACGGTTGCAGATCGTTCGATGGGAAGCTTGTGGAGGAAGGGATAGGGAGGACGATACTGACGTTGCCGCTGGAAGATCAGCAGAGGATTTTGATGTCTTGGCTTGGGAGCTTCTTGAATGGTGGAGATGGTTGTCCGAATCTGCAGAGAGCTTTTGAGGTTTGGTGGAGGAGATCGTTTGTTAGACCTTACTCAGATCGTCAGGGTAGTGGGGTGTCTCAGACGGATTCGACTTCAAAAGAGTGATGGTTTTGTGAAGGCTGAGTAAAGCTTTGTTAGATTTGTACAGTGAATAACGTTAGCTGTGGAAACTGGAAAGTGTTTGGTTTTGCTGATCTTTGATTTCCGGTTTGGTTGGTTTCTGGTTTTGGTTTGGTTTATATCGTACCATGGAGAGAGGTAATGGATTGGCTTTAGTGGTTGAGTTTTCTTCTTTTTCTTGATGTTTTTGTATTTTTCCATTTTTCATGAAAGTATAATGTTACTGGATGTATATTTCTGATTACAGAAAAATTATATATGTCTGATTCGATTTCTATACCAATTTTAATGTTTGGTTTTTACCACGGATGGGCCTCTAACTATGGGCTTCAGTTGTCAAGGCTTGATATCCTTGAACATTACGAAGGCTTAAAATGTTAGTACGAAGATCACGAGAAGATGGATTAGACAAGTAAAATTAGCTTGATGTATCTCATCATAGAATCTAGAGTTGTGAGTGGAATGAGTTGTATTTTTACATGTTTTTATAAATAATTTTTTTGATGTATGATTTTGGTTGCATGTTTAATAATATTTTATTATTCATTTATAGTTTTTCTAAAAACAAGATACAAATGATTTAGGTATTTTGTATGTAGAGTCAAGAAATGAAATTGTGCTTTAAAATTTTTTTGTAAACCATAATTGAAAGAGATTTGTGTTTCACAAGAAAAATTTGGTTTGTAATACTTTATAACTTAAAATTACTCTATCAAATGACAAAACAAATTACAAAAGCACCGAAGTATGAACATGAAGTTCATATCTCTTCGGATGGAAAGTGTAACACCAAACAACAACAAAAAAAAAACATTTCTCTAAACAAGAATCAGATTACTTTAACGTTTAAATTTGATAGCTAGTATTTCATATTAATACAGGTTTTTTGACTGGTTAAATTATATCAGTAAAAAAATCAAATTGTGAATCAAAGTATCATACCGAAATCAAAAAAATTAATAAGGAAAACATCTAAAATTGAAGCTGGTGTGATTAAATATCTTTATGCAAAACGTATTCTTATTCAAGCAGAGTGCCACATAACTATCTTTTGACCTAATCACTAGTATTATTACTTTTCTTTACAACTTTCACCACCAAACATTTAAGCATTTATCTTATTTAATGTCTTTGTTATTAGAGGTAATGAATATAGACTTAACCTAGGACGTAAACCAAGATTTAGTTTGATCCGCTAAGAGAACTGTGAAATCAAGGATTTTTTTATATTAAATCATTTAAGAGATGTTGTAAGAATAATATAAAATCCAATATACACAACAAAATTCAGAACATAAATACAACAGAAAGAAGCTACCCTCTCTGTTCATACTCGACTTCGATGTGATTCCCGTTCACTGAGCCCAACATAGTGAATCCCTTTCCCGTTAAATAATTGTTCATTGTTCTACACGCAAAGAACATGTTATTTTCACATGCTTGAATAAATTGATTATTTTAGTTACATTGGAACGTAATGCTTCAATAAGTTTTGCTAACACCAACAATTAATTTGTTTATAATGGGTACAAATTGGCCTTGTTAATTTTTTTCGTATTCTTCTATAAATTTTGAAAATTAGTGAAAGGATTATTTTTAAAATAAGATACAAAGTAAAAGACTATAGTGTAAACTTTAAAAGTTACTCAAAAGAAAATGTTTTGAACATTGCTCATGAATTTTGGGTTTGTTCATGAGTTTAATGTCTCTCTTATTGTTTGATTAGCTGATGTGATGCAACTTCAACTTGGATATCTTCATTTGATTTCAAATATAAGGGATTCATGGGTATTAAGATTGTCTGGTTTGATTTGTTTTGCCTTAAAAATGACAAATATTGTGCACTACACCTCTTCACATTCCATATGTTACTTGTTTTTGTAGTTATTAGGTTGATTTACCCTTTTTAAAAACTAGTATCCATGTCAAATTCAGGCACATAAATTATTAAGATTTACATCCCAATTAAGATACGTAAACTGGTCCAAAGCCACCTAAAGACTGAAACGTTAGTTTTTTCCTACAAAATTATTTATTTTGGATTTTGATGTTCATGAAGCAGGTTCATCGTGGGTTTCATCACTTCCAAGGCCGGTTTGGCGATGGCCAAAGGAATGATTAGAATTGCTAAGAAAGAGGAATGTTTTATTATTGGTGACAAGATGGTAACCAAAGCTATCGAGAACACTACTCTCATCATTTTGTTGCTTGCTGCACATGATGATATGATTTGATTCCTTATCATCTCCTTCCATGTTTCTTTATCTTTTGCATATAATTCATTGTGTTTTCTTTTTTAGGTTCTTGTGGAGCTCATGTTGCTTAGGCAACTAAGCACAATGTCTCATGCCTTTAGTATAATTATTCTTTTTCCTTCATATTTTTCAAGTGCGCTACTTAATTTAGATGCTTCTCATATTTTAGAAGTAACAAATAGTGAATACTCTCACACTCAATGGTTTAGGAGATCAAGTTAAAGCAGTGAAGCCTGAATTAAGAAGGAATCCTTGGTAATGATGATAACAAAGAGACCGAGATAAACCTCCATCTGTATCTATATAACCTTTTGTTGTAATAAAGTTACCATCAAACACGATTATGGGCTTCACGTTTTAACATTAGGAGCTAAACTGATTCATGGAGAATAACCAAAGGGAGTCCTATGTACGTATAGGTTGACTAACTAGTTGGAAATGCATCATTGGAGTCCATATACTAAATGAAGCTCGTAACAACACTGGATCAAGTGAAAAGAAGCATTAATTACAGATATTCCATTGTCGATTTGAAATGTTTACATTCCGGTGTCGTATGGATAGTACAATTACTAGGACGACCAAGAATTCTCCACTGAGTTAGTGAAACCTCAGCCGTGAGATTCTCAAATCGAATTTCTCAAACATAAAATATTCTTATTATAATATGTTCTATTAGTTTGTTATTTAAAAAAAAAAAGCAAATTCACTTACCAAGTGACATGTTTTCAAAAGAGGTTCCAAGAGTATGTTATGACCGATGATTTGAGAATCCGTGAGTATGTTTCTCTCATTCTTTTTTGCCTTTTTTATTAAATTATGAGATATTAAGTGAGAAACTAGGCGCTGGAGTTCTCTTAAGAAGGGAGAATAGCATTGGCTTACTCAGCAGATACAAAGTTATGGACTCTAGTAACTTTGAAAACATTTGAAGTAGATCTTGTACAAATTATGAAGTTAGTAGTACAAGAGGTGTTAGAAGAAAGCTGAGCTATACATAATACATTTTAGAAAACTTATTGGAACTTTGAGAAGTTTTTCTCCTTTGAGAGAGAGGAAATTAACTCAGAGATCAATAGATTTTGATGTGTGAAGTTGATTATGGTTACCAACAAGATCTATTGTGTATAAATAGATGTGAATAAGAAGTGTACGTCTCTCAACACAACTAACAAAAGCTTTAGCATAAATGTTTCCGAGTTTTTTATTTAAGAAAAAGCAGATACTAAGGAAATATAAAATCTGAAATCCAAAACACCTAGGGAAAGAAGACACCTAAAACCCACATACATTCAACTAGACTTGAACAAATTTTCTGGATCCGAAGTTCAAAATTGGATCCGATTCCAAATTTAAAGTACACAAGAGAATCCGATCTAACATAGATGTCTGGACTGTACATGAATTTCTATATACGTAGAACCATATCCGAACCCGAACCGAACCCAAAAAAATAACGAATTTCCAAAAATATTCTAAGTATAACTATATATATAAATACTAGTTATATTACTACTTATAGTACTTTAATTACTAAACTATAACTATAAATTTGGATATGTTATTTTGTTTGTGGATAATTCAGATATTTCCAATTATTTATGGATATTTAGATATTTTTTACATGTTTGAATATAAATAAACAACTTTGATCCGCGCATTTCAGATAAATCAGTTATTTTCTATATATTTGGACTCAACCAAGTAATTTTCGGATACAACTGAACCAAACCCGAAAAGTATCAAACCAAATCAAAAATTTTAAATTATCTGACTGGTACGCATTTTCCTATATCCAAACTGATATCCGAAATATCCAAACCAAACTTGATATGTTACCTTAATTGCCAGCCCTACGTCCAACTCAAAACTACCTACCACATAAACAATGGAACACAATTATACGTCATTTGTGAGAAAATAAGTGTGTTGGACAGATGCCCAAATTTTGGATGGAATGAGTTGGGAAGGGGTTCTATTTGGAGGACCAATTATTCAGATTTTATTATAAATGGGACTTAAAATTGGTAAAAAGAAATATTGTGACGTGCAAGTAACTCTCGGGTAAAAAAAATTAAAATTTTATAAATTGTCAGTAATTAGGTGGGGAAAATTGCTAAAAGAGAACAAAAAAATAAGGTTGTTGTCCCCTTGGTATAATACCAACATAAAGTTATCTCAATAGTATAATTTTTCTCATAATCAAACTAACCCTATACTTAATCTAATTAAACACAATTTAAAAGTTAATTTGAATTTTAAAAAAAAAAAAGTTAATGGAGAAAAGGAAAAAAAAACAGTTGAAAGGCAATCGAAAAAAAAAGAGGTATAGATATGCATCTTAGAGAACAAGAGTTTGTGAGAAGAATCAAAAGAAAAACTATGGAAAAACCATAGATTGATGAATAAGAGAAGGGATAATCGTTTTTTTATTTAATTTTTTCAAGTAAAATCAACCATAACACGTTTTAGGAAGTTAGAATATTTCTAGGAGATTTTTAGAATATTTCCTTAACTGAAATTTCATTACTTTTCGCAAAAAATCAGGTATTTTTATCCGTAGAAGGTGACTTCTAAAAGTTTAGAAGCATGATAAAAATTCTGAATACACTTTCTACTTTGAGTAGACATAAGAGTACATTGTAGAAAACACATTTCCCGAAATTTAGAATACTTTATAAAAGTAGAAGATGCATTCGGAAGGAAAGTGGGATACCTTTACGATTAGTAGAATGTGCATTTCTCTTTTTTAGAAATTTAGTAAATAGTAAAATGAGCGTTCTAAAAGAAGTAGATGAACGTGTTTATTTTAGAAATCGTTTTCTACTATACCATTTTTCGTAGAAGACACATTCTACTTTTAGTAGAACGTATTTTAAAAATCTTATTTACCAAGTTTTTGAACAAAAGAAAATTACCAGCTTGTGTATTTGGATGTTTTATTGATTGTTTATATTTTTAATAATTTTTTTGATTCACAAAATTATTTATTTCATTAGTTTTCAGAAATACAAAGAGTAAAAAGGAGAAAAGTGGGTGAGGCATCGCAGCCAGCTACTTGTCTGATCGCAAGGCTTGATAAGCTTACTAGAAACAGAATATCTTCATTGAGAAGGAGGGTAGGAGGCAAATATGAGAAGATGATGGAGGATTGGTTTGACAGAGTCTAGTGAAGCTTGAGAGATATAGATAGCATATTTTCTTTTGGATTTCTTTTCATGTATTTGAATATGGTAGCAGATAAAACTCTGTACAAAGGTTTTTTTTTATTTGAATAAATTTAAAATTCTTTCAAAAAAAAAGGAAAAAAAATGGACAAAATTAATTTTATACCAAAGGGACAACAACCTGATTTTTTTGTTCTCTTTTGGCAATTTTCTCAAAGGGGTATCCAATTTTTCTAGTTTATTTGTCTTTCCAAATTCCAATTATACATTGTCAGTTTTTGAGATTTACATTATACTTTATAGTATCTCTAAAGCAGCCGGCCTCTTTTTTTGGCCGACATATAGGATTTCCTATTACTTCTCCTTGGTTTTATATTTTGAGACCTATTGGTTCTCTGTTTTTTATTCTTTTTTTTTCGAAAATGGGCATAGCTGGTTCTCTGTTTTGCTCTGTTTTTGTTTCATGAAACTCTGTTTTTTGAGTTATAGCTCTGTCTTTTCTAATACAATGTTACTAATAAGAGTTAAAAAAAAAAAAGAAGCAGCCGGCTGTTATGGTAACCATAAATAATAGGAAACTATCACTGAAATATAGAAACTTTATTTATCCAAGTTTCCGATTATTTATGTTTTCCAATTTCTTTTTTTTTATCGTCATCTATATGTACATACATATGTATGTTACGGTTATAAACCATGTGAGCATCTTACCTCTCTTTTGACAACCAGGTTCCACGACAATGGCACTGAAGCTACCATATGATTTGGAAGAGGAAATTCTCGCCAGAGTTCCATGGAAATATCTTGCAACGTTGAGAAGTGTATGTAAGCTTTGGAATAGTCTTATTTTGGAGGAGAGACTCAACAAGAAGAACTTGTCGTTTCACATGCACAGCTATAGTGGTGAGCATCGGTTTATACTCAAAGACACTGGTCCTACGATTTCTGCCGTGGGCATTGAGGAGCAGAAAAACGTGGTCGATCCTCCGTCCTTGATCGTCCAAGACTTTACCCTTATAAAAGCTCGAACATGTAATCCAGTTAGGGTGTACAAGACTGTTCATTGCGACGGTTTGTTGTTGTGTGTCATGGACAACCAGCTTGTGGTTAGGAACCCGTTACTGAAGGAAACAACCTGGATCAAATGCGGTAGTGACTTTCACCAACGAGATGATGCTTACAGCCTTGGATACCTCAGCCACTGTGATTACAGGATCTTAAGGTTTCGTTGTGCTAATAATTCCAGAAATAGACCTTCAAGGGTCGAGGTCTGTGAAGTTGCATCCAAGACATGGAAGGTTATAGATAACATCAGTTTTGATTGGTTCCTTAGCGTGCCGTTGTCGATCCTCTCTCTGAGAGGAACTCCTTATTGTATAGGTCTTCGAGAAGATCATACAGCTTTTGTACAAAGCTATGATTTTTACAAAGAAAGGTTTCAGCCCATAGATGACTTGCCATTCAGCTATGATGAGTTGAATCCTATTGCACTAGAGATTTATAAAGGAGATAGGCTTTCGGTGTTGGAGCAATGTCACAAAACAAGGAAGATATGCATATGGGTGAAGCATTGGCTCATGCTTACTTCTTGGACCAAATTGGTGGTCGTGGACATACCAGAGTTTCCGCTTATATATCCACGTCTTACCCTCCTTTCTACAAATTATTATTTCGACAAAAACAATAGGCTTGTTATAACTTGTAATGATACTGACATGAAGGGTCTATCTATTATCAGAGTCATCAACGACAAGGATTTCCAAGTAATTAAAGCTAATGAATGTGAAATTTATTTCCCTTTTTTATGCAGCTACGTTCCAAGCTTGGTTAGGCTTCCAGTGTTTTGGAAGCAAGACACCAGTCGGATTCGTTGGAGAAAACGTAGATTCAACTAGTTTGTGTTTAAGATACTAGAGCAAGTTTGCGCTGGAATTTGTCTCATTACATTTCTATTTAATATTTATTTTTAATTTAATGATTTTATTTTAATTATTCATGGAACATTATTTTTTGCAATTTTTATCATTAATTTTTTTTATCTCGTTTGTTGTGAAAGACTCAAAACAGTTTTGTTACGGTCAACAAAATTTTCTAATATAATTATTGCGATTATTAATGAAGGTATATTCTATTTTTATTTTGTCGGTATATATATATATATTAATTGTTTGTCTTAGTATAAGTTATCTAATTTCATTTCTGTTATTTTTGTTTGTTCTCTTTTTGTTAGACCATGCAATTATATATATTTACTTTCATACCAATATTAAAATTATAAGTTGAGCTTTTTATTTTAGCATTTTTTTAAAATCAAATTAAATTAAATACAATAATTTTACATTCTCCGTTCACAATACATACAAAATATACTTATTTTATCCTTTAAAACAATTGTAATGTAACTTAAAAGAAATTAATGTCAGCTATATGTAACACTAAATATTTTTATAACAACTTAAATATTATGGTATTTCGATTTCTGGATATTTTAGTTATAAATAATATTTAAATTATTGATTATTTTGAAACTTAATATAGTTAATATTTTAAGTATGTAAAGTTTATGATAAAAAATTTAGATATCCATTCGATTATTGATTTTGTTTCAAGTTCAGATCTATTCCAAATTTTTGTTTTAGTGATTTTTAACGGCTATGTATTTAGTAAGATCTAAACTCTGGCCATATCTCTTTAGAATATTTTCTTAACTGAAATTTCATTAATTTTCGCAAAAAATCAGGTATTCTTATCCGTAGAAGGTGACTTCTAAAAGTTTAGAAGAATGATAAAAATTCTGAATACACTTTCTACTTTGAGTAGACATAAGAGTACATTGTAGAAAATACATTTTCCAAAATTTTGAATACTTTATAAAAGTAGAAGATGCATTCGGAAGGAAAGTGGATACCTTTACGATTAGTAGAATGCGCATTTCTCTTTTTTAGAAATTTAGTAAATAGTAAAATGTACGTTCTAAAAAAAATAGATGAACGTGTTTATTTTAGAAATCGTTAAATCGTTTTCTATTATACCATTTTTCGTAGAAGACACATTCTACTTTTAGTAGAACGTATTTTAAAAATCTTATTTACCAAATTTTTGAACAAAAAAAAATTACCAGCTTGTGTATATAGATGTTTTATTAATTGTTTTTATTTTTAATAATTTTTTTGATTCACAAAATTATTTATTTCATTAGTTTTCAGAAATAAAAAGAGTAAAAATGAGAAAAAATGGATAAAATTGGTTTTATACCAAAGGGACAACAACCTGATTTTTTTTGTTTTCTTTGGCAATTTTCTCTTAGGTGTATCCAATTTTTCTAGTTTATTTGTCTTTCCAAATTCCAATTATACATTGTCAGTTTTTGAGATTTACATTATACTTTATAGTATCTCTAAAGCAGCCGGCGTCTTTCTTTGGCCGACATATAGGATTTCCTATTACTTCTCCTTGGTTTTATCTTTTGAGACCTGCTGGTTCTCTGTTTTTTATTCTTTTTTTTTCGAAAATGGGCATAGGTGGTTCTCTGTTTTGCTCTGTTTTTGTTTCATGAAACTCTGTTTTTTGAGTTATAGCTCTGTCTTTTCTAATAGAATCCTACTATATAAAAGAAGCTAAATTCTAGCTTTTGTAGAGGTGCCACATGGGCAAAATAATCCTCACCTATCAAACTGCCATGTCACTTGAAAAAAACTATAGTCCATGCTCCTTGATTTATATCACGTAACATCACTGAATATCCCACTCGGACCAGTCCGAACGCTATAAAACCAAAGAAAAATATATAATAGGCTGCAAAAATATTTGCCGGTGGGCCAGGTAAAGAAAAATCTCGCAGCCCAAAAATATTCTCATCCAAAAAGAATTAAAAATATATGTCATTTAGAAAATAATTAACTAACATACGACTTTTGATATTTCTAGAAATTTCAAATTTGTAACTGCTAATTTATTAATAGAATCATATATCTATATTAAATTATGTTCTATTTTTAATCGTTAGACTTCAAGGGTATAGAAATTATTAATTTATAATATATATAGTTCATAACTTTATATTGTAGTTATAAATAAAGAGAAAATAACCGGGGAGGTGAAGAAGCTCATGTAAAATTATGTAATTAAAATGGTAAAATGGTGAGTATGATGAGGTGAATCTAAGAAAATTTGTTGTATAAATTATGGTGCTTTCTTCGTCCACTATAATGATTTAAAATAAAAATATATATTCACATAAATAAGTCAATATTTATTGTTTTTTTTTGGTAAGATGTTAAGATTATTATTTTCTGAAAGGTTACACTGTTCTTTTTAAACAACTTATTACAGCAAAGAAACAAAAACAACCAACAATAACACAAGGTAAAAAAAGCATTAAGGAGGTCTTATACAAGAAAGATAAAAAGAAGTAGAGAAGAAGAGAAAGAAGAACTTGCCGGGTAAGAGAGGAGACGGTCACGCATCATACGGTCGAGAGAGGCAAGGATGACTGATGAAGGTGAGGAGACAGCTGTGAACACACGAGCATTACGCTCTTTCCACAGCATGTAGATGGCTGACTGGAGTAGCATGCGTATCTGCGTTGACGCGAGGTTGATTGATCCAGGCTGCAATAGAGTGTAGATCAGCCGGAGGAGAAATTCAAACTTCAGCAGCAAAAGGCTTCCATATCAAGTGAGAGAAAGAGCACTCAAAGAAGAGATGATGGTGAGTCTCTATTTCCAGATTACAAAGGACGCACGTTCCTGAGACATTTAACCCCCAACGCCTTAAGCGATTCTTGGTTGGCAGTCTTCTCTACAAAGCCAGCCATGATATAAACGCATTACGTGGAATAGTCTTGTGCCAATATTTGTTGTTGATAGTGTTTATATTTTTTTCTGATATTAGTATCCATATTTTTTAATAAACTGATCTAAGGAGATTAGTTTGTGGAGCTAACCAAACGAGGATTATAGTGTTTACTTTGGAAAAAATAATAGGTTGAATGATAGATGGCGTGCGTGCTTTTTCACATAGAAATCTGTACATATATTAAAATTGTAAGATTTGAATCATAGAGAAATATAGTGTATATGACTGAAGTTGGTCCATTCCGAAACTTAAGATGGCTAAAATTCTTCTTTGTAAAAATGCATAGATGTGAATCTTATATGAATAGAGTTCTCCATTGCTTATAGCAGTGTAATAAACTTTGTGTGTAAAGGAGAAGAAATGTTATATAAGTGAAAACAAAAATTATGATTTTTTTTTCTTGTGCGTATAGGCTCTTCGCAATTTGAAGAAGAAATAACATATTGTGTGAAAATCTTTGGCTCGGTCAAATTTTATCCAGTTGTTTTTAAAACTGTTGTTATCGGATTCATGTAATTTTTCAGTGTTGATTTAAAAGCCCAAAAAACCTATCTATACTGACTTTTTGATATATTTTTTCTGTGATTTGAATTTAAAAAGAGATAAAACTTTTGATAAGTTATGTAAACTCAGAACAAGTATTTAGCTTTAGAAAGCATTTACATGTTTCAAACTTATAATATATACATATATAATGTTTAAAATTATGCATATAAAATCTGTGTAAAATGTGCTTGAATATGTTTCTCTTTTTTAATGTGTTAATCGTACTATATATAACATTATTTTAAAATTTCAAAAAGTTTATGTCACATACAAAAAACCATCAATACAAAATATAATTCTACATATACAACAAGAAAAATGAAAAATTATAAACATACAAATTTAAATTAAGAAAAACTAACATTGAAAAAACAAGAAGTTAATGTAAAAGAAAAAAACCGACAAATAATATTATAAATAAAATAAATTTATAAGATACGGGCGGAAAAAATCTCTAGTGTTACTAATAAGAGTTAAAAAAAAGAAAAAAGAAGCAGCCGGCTGTTATGGTAACCATAAATAATAGGAAACTATCACTGAAATATAGAAACTTTATTTATCCAAGTTTCCGATTATTTATGTTTTCCAATTTCTTTTTTTTATCGTCATCTATATGTACATACATACGTATTTTACGGTTAGAAAACATTGTTCGCGTCTTACCTCTCTTTTGACAAACCAGGTTCCACGACAATGGCACTGAAGCTACCATATGATTTGGAAGAGGAAATTCTCGCCAGAGTTCCATGGAAATATCTTGCAACGTTGAGATGTGTATGTAAGCTTTGGAATAGTCTTATTTTGGAGGAGAGACTCAACAAGAAGAACTTGTCGTTTCACATGCACAGCTATAGTGGTGAGCATCGGTTTATACTCAAAGACACTGGTCCTACGATTTCTGCCGTGGGCATTGAGGAGCAGAAAAACGTGGTCGATCCCCCGTCCTTGATCGTCCAAGACTTTACCCTTATAAAAGCTCGAACATGTAATCCAGTTAGGGTGTACAAGACTGTTCATTGCGACGGTTTGTTATTGTGTGTCATGGACAACCAGCTTGTGGTTAGGAACCCATTACTGAAGGAAACAACCTGGATCAAATGCGGTAGTGACTTTCACCAACGAGATGATGCTTACAGCCTTGGATACCTCAGCCACTGTGATTACAGGATCTTAAGGTTTCGTTGTGCTAATAATTCCAGAAATAGACCTTCAAGGGTCGAGGTCTGTGAAGTTGCATCCAAAACATGGAAGGTTATAGATAACATCAGTTCTGATTGGTTCCTTAGCGTGCCGTTGTCGATCCTCTCTCTGAGAGGAACTCCTTATTGTATAGGTCTTCGAGAAGATCATACAGCTTTTGTACAAAGCTATGATTTTTACAAAGAAAGGTTTCAGCCCATAGATGACTTGCCATTCAGCTATGATGAGTTGAATCCTATTGCACTAGAGATTTATAAAGGAGATAGGCTTTCGGTGTTGGAGCAATGTCGCAAAACAAGGAAGATATGCATATGGGTGAAGCATTGGCTTATGCTTACTTCTTGGACCAAATTGGTGGTCGTGGACATACCAGAATTTCCGCTTATATATCCACGTCCTACCCTCCTTTCTACAAATTATTATTTCGACAAAAACAATAGGCTTGTTATAACTTGTAGTGATACTGGCATGAAGGGACTATCTATTATCAGAGTCATCAGCGACAAGGAATTCCAAGTAATTAAAGCAGATGAAGGGGAATGTGGTTTTCCTTTTTTATGCAGCTACGTTCCTAGCTTTGTTAGGCTTCCAGGGTTTTCGAAGCAAGACACCAGTCGGATTCGCTGGAGAAAACGTAGATTCAACTAGTTTATATATATACGTATTTTTTCCTTTCATGTGATTTGTTTCTTTCTCTTTGATTTGGTCTATTAAACCATGCATGCATCTTTGTTATTTGGAAAGTGTCGAAAACAAAAAAAAAGTGTTAAGTTTATTTTACTTGCTCTATACGTAAAATACGTGATTTTGTTAACCTTACTTTCTTTTAGTTACTTTTTGAGATTTATGTTAGAACAAAACTTAGGTTCACTCTTAAATTCACCTTCTCTATTATTACCAATCAAAATGCCACATAGATTAATAATAAAATATATTATTTTTTAAAAAAAAAATCTAAAATAATTGAAAAAAATAGTGACGCTCATTTTAATGATACTAACGCCACTAACTAAACTCTAAATCTTTAAATCTAAGTTCTAAATTTTAAATCTAAACCCTAAACCCTAAATTTTAAACCCAAACTCTAAACCTTAAACCCAAACTCTATATCTTAAACCCAAATTCTAAACCCTAAACTCAAACCGTAAACTCTAAACCCAAACCCTAGACCTTAAACTAAAACCCTAGATCCTAAACCCAAACCTATACTCTAAACCTAAATCTTAAACCCTAAAGAAACAACATCAACGTTAACCCAAACCTTTAGAATATATATAGGATTTAGGTTCAAGGTTTACGACTTGAGTTTAGGGTGTAGGGATTAGGTTTAGATATATGGTTTGAGTTTATAGTCTATAATTTGGGTTTAGGATATAGGGTTTGGGTTTAGAGTTTACGGTTTCGATTTAGGGTTTAAGATTTGGGTTAGGATATAGGGTTTGGGTTTAGGGTTTACGGTTTGGGTTTAGAATTTAGGATTTGGGTTTAGGATTTAGGATTTAGGGAATAAATTTAAAGTTTAGGGTTTAGTTACTGGCGTTAGCATCATTAAAATTGACGTTCTTATTTTTTTTTCAGATTTTTTTAAATAAAATTAATCTATTTTATTATTAATCTAGGTAGCATTTTAATTGTTAATAAGAAGAGAGATGAATTTAAAGGTTCACTCTAGGGGTGAACCTAAGTCTTGTTCCTTATGTTATACTAGGACATGCGCCTTGCGCGTAGTGAATTTATATGAAAATTATTTAAGAAATATCGTATGGAAAAATAAAGTTTATATTCTTTGATCGAATTAATATTTTTTATCCTTAAGCAAGTTTTTAAAAACTTTTTGTTAATTACATAATTTATTTACTGATGAGCTTATCCCATTTTTCAAAATATTTTAGGTAAAAAAATCACCTTTCGCATAAGAATCTAACGATTAGGCCGAAGAATTACAGGCCTACTATTTGGTTATAATAAAACTATGGCAGCTCAATTTTAAATCATGATTTAAAAATTTAAAATTTAATTATTGTTATGAGAACTTTGCGTTCACTGCCTATCTATCTTCAATATTTTTCTCATTTTTGCATCGTTTTTTTTATTTTGGTTATTGCTCAATATAAATATTGATTTTTGAGTTTATTCTCATTTCGTTATTTTGTTTTGGCCTGAGATTTAGAAAATGTTTAAGATTTGCGCATTGTGCAGAATAAATATTTTATATTTATTACTTATTTTATATTTTTCGCATATTATGAAATTTTAAATAATAATTATATATTAAATAACTACTATTATGTAATAAATTGGCGTACACATATAAATCAACGACCGCTCTTGTTTATTCGCAATCATTTTACGATAAATAAATTAAACCAATCAATTTTATCTATCGTGTATGGTATATAATTAAATTTAAATGATACTAACATAGATATATAGTATGAATATTTATTAAATGAGGTTTCTACTCAAATGATTTATGATTATTTGCATTTTGTGTAACAAAATTTTACACCAACGATTTTTTTATGTGGAATGTTTAGTGGTTTCAGTAATTTATAATTATTTTAAAAAGACAATGAAGATTTCAAAATTAAAATATTATCTTTTCAAGATGTATTCAACGCAAATATCAAAATATAAGTATGTATTTTCATATGATGTATAGTTTAATTTAAACGAAATATATATATATATATATATATATATATATATATATATATATATTAACATAAATACCTATTAACATAAATTTATTTATTCATTTGATTTTATAATCATTGTATCTTATTATAGAAAAAAATTTAAACCTTGATCACAAAAGTTTATGTAAAAATTTTAACAGTTTTAGTAATTTATACTCGTTTTAAAAATTCAAAATACAACATGTACAAAAAAATCTAAAATTTATTATATAGTTAATGTAATTGTCTGATTTATTTTAACAAAAAATAATTAAACAAAAATGATAGAAAGTATACAAATTGTTAGCAGATCTTTATTATGTAAAATCATTAATTACAATATATATCTTAATCACATTAGGTAGGTTTTATTGAAGGAAAAAATATATAATTATTTAATTTGATAAATGAATGGTCTATAATGATCATACTATCTAGGTATATAATATAACATTCTCTAGTAATTTAGTTTTGGGCTTATGTATTGTAAAGACATGAATCAAAGGCTTATGAGACAGAGCGTGACCAGAGTCCTCCGTGTTCTTAAGGTTGCGGAGCTTCTTGGCTTCGGTTCTTGTGTTCAGTCTTGTTTGGATTATTTAGAAGCTGACCTGTGCCTTGGGTTGGTGAAGAGGAAGAGGAGAAAGTGATCTCGTCGATACTTAGGTTGAAGACAGAAGGTGTTAGTGTTGTGACTACTCCTGTCCTCAAAAGAGTTGCTTCCTCTTCTGTGGATCCGCCTAAAGAGACGCTCTCACGCATCATCGCGAGATGAAGTCTATAGTCCTGAAGCTTCTCAGGGAACAGAACGGGAACAATGTAGCTGAGAATTTCAACGAGACGATCTACTCCTCTTGCCAGAGCTGTTTAGACACGGTCTTGTCTCTGTTCAGACAGGACGAGAGTGATGCTAAACAGATAGGTGTGGAAGCTGATAACCTCACGTGGCTGCTTGATGTGTTAGCAGAAAGACAAGCGGCAGAGGAGTTTTCAGTCACGTGGGCTAACCAAAAGGAGCTAGCTTTGTTACACGAGAAGGTTCCTTTGGTGTCTCGTTACCATATAAGCCGTGTGACGTCTAGGCTCTTCGTAGGGATTGGGAGAGGAGAGCTGCTGCCTTCGAAAGACACTAGGCTTTTGCTGTTGACCACGTGGCTGCAGCCTTTGTTCAAGGACTATAACTGGCTGCAGCACGGTTGCAGATCGTTCGATGGGAAGCTTGTGGAGGAAGGGATAGGGAGGACGATACTGACGTTGCCGTTGGAAGATCAGCAGAGGATTTTGATGTCTTGGCTTGGGAGTTTCTTGAATGGTGGAGATGGTTGTCCGAATCTGCAGAGAACTTTTGAGGTTTGGTGGAGGAGATCGTTTGTTAGACCTTACTCAGATCGTCAGGGTAGTGGGGTGTCTCAGACGGATTCTACTTCAAAAGAGTGATGGTTTTGTGAAGGCTGAGTAAAGCTTTGTTAGATTTGTACAGTGAATAACGTTAGCTGTGGAAACTGGAAAGTGTTTGGTTTTGCTGATCTTTGATTTCCGGTTTGGTTGGCTTCTGGTTTTGGTTTGGTTTATATCGTACCATGGAGAGGTAATGGCTTTAGTGGTTGAGTTTTTTTCTCTCTTGATGTTTTTGTATTTTTCCATTTTTCATGAAAGTATAATGTTACTGGATGTATATTTCTGATTACAAAAAAAAATATTTCTGATTCGATTTCTATACCAATTTTAGTGTTTGGTTTGTACCACGTATGGACCTGTAACTATGGGTTTCAGTTATGAAGGCTTGAAATCCTTGAAGGTTTGAACATTAAGGAGGCTTAAGATATTAGTACGCAGATCAGGAGAAGATCATAGAATCTAGAGTTTGAGTGGAACATCTAAAACACAGAGACATTAGAAGATGAGACCAACCTCAACTTAGGTCTCACATTATCCTTGTCAGTTTCCTCTATTTCAATTGGAACTTTGACCTCTAGAGTGAGACGAAGAACACAAAAGGGTACCTATTTCAACTTTCTTCTTATGAGTAGTCCACTTGAATATTGCATTTTCACCATTCTTTTCTCCACCATCTTCAGACTTCTCTACTCTTTGCTTCCCATTCATCTCTTGTTCTACTTGGTCTTTTGATGTGATTCAAATTTATTGACATGGTTACTTCTAGTAATAATAATATTTATGCACTTTTTCTGAAGCCTTTATTAGTGCTAGAAATGGTGTCACTATAGATTGATAGTTAAAACTTAAAATTATGTGAGGACCGTAGTGATTGAGTCCTAAAAGAAAACAGTAAAGCAAGCTTCTTTTCTTGGTAATATTATAAGAGACTTTACTGGTGAATATAAAGGGTAGCAGTCACTTAGTTAAAGGGGTTTGGAGCAAGATCTCTACAGATTTGGAAAGATACCTTTACTTTTTAGTGGTGTTAGTGAGATGGTATGTCCTCTATTTTGGCTAACCTTGTCTTCTCACTAGTCAATATAGGTGAGTCTCCTCTAAATCTACATCAAGCTTACTATATATTGAGCTCAATGACATAGAGAACTCAATGGTCCCAATTTCTTCACTTATACATTTTTAAGGTCGAAAAGGTTGTCTCACTATTCCTGTTGGGGTCATACTACATCTTTTCAGTTGTTGATGTACAAATAAACTCTTTAGATACTAATGTTTATTGAACAATAGCACTTCATGCAAACGATTCAATGTTTTCTAAGAATACATATGTAGCAGAGTTACCTTTCGTCTGGTTTTGAAACTCTTCCACCTCTTCCGATCCGTCGCACCTGGACCTAACACACATAAAAAAGCCTTAAATACAAAAGATACTGTGCCGCGGAGGAACAAGTGGAATGGGAAGAACCTCTTACCGATTTCAAATGCATTCTTTAATCAGCATCTTGTTTGACACCTTCAGATTCAGCAATTTTTATTATAATCTACAGTGTAGATGAGTTTCTTCTCTAAGCCTCTGAAAGCACCTGCCGTTGCAGAATCTCAGCCAGTGTATCCAAAATTTATTACCTGCATGCGTGGAGGCAAAAAAAACCTAACTTGAATCACACATAACATTTGTTTTGTAGCACAGGTAGTCACACTATTGTCGAAACCTAAATACAAACCTGCCATCTTCTATGCTCCATGACTGATTTCTCAAAAATATGCTCACTGTCTCCAGTTTCAATCGATCTATCCACCATCTACATACAGGAAAAGATCATCATGGACCCAATACTAATACAGAATTAATAAATTTAAACTAAGAAAATCAGAGTTTTAAGTCCTTTCCTCTTCATCTGCTAGTTGAGAGTAACTACCATTGTCAAGAAGTAACAAAACACCCAAAAATGTCAAAAGGTATATATCAGATATCATTACTGGAAATAGTTGAGTCGTTAGACAGAATCCCTATTCAAAATCTGTAAACACACGCCTCTCTACAACTTCTCTGTATTCTTGCTGAATGTTATGGCTCAGAGTCTGCAGTGAATAATTTTAAAAGATTAGGATAACTTTGTCTGAGGGGTCTGCTTTCAAGAATTTGTAGAACTGCATAAAACTTACTTGGAATCAAGAGATTAGAAAAGCATCAGCTTTCTTATCCAAGTAGAGAAGCTGATGCTATGGATACATGTTTGATCCCATACCGAGCTTACGTCAAGTCTCTTTGGCAATAGCAAGTTGATCACCTATTATAAAAACAATACAACATAAAAAAGGTTGAAGTCAAATATTAAAGTATGTAGATAGATATTAACCAGTGATCATTGATGTTGACACCAACGTCTGAAGCTCTTCTAATGGTGTATGCACTATCATGTCATGGAGGATCAAACAAAGGCGACCCACCAACTAATTCCCATGGACCACCAGAGCTTTTTTTTTTGTCCTCAGGTACAGTCCGTCTTGCAACAGCTAATGACCTCAGTCCACGCAGAGCGTACTTGTTTTTTTTTTGTTAAGTGGTCTTTTTCCTTTGATTAGCTTTTGTGTTGCAACGATCTTGAATCTGAAAATCATCAAAAGAAAATGGTTTTTAAAGGTTAAATCATTGAAAAGAAAAAACAATTATTAAATTTAAAGAGAGGTCAAACACAATTAGTTCTTAGGTACCTCATCTGGAGCCTCCTTTTTCTTACTCGGTGCCAGTCTCCATTACCCTCGATATATGTCGATGGGATTGAACTGGAAGAAGCGAATCTATACTATACTAAAAGCTCTATATGCTGAGATTCTAGGCTGCCACATCACCAAAAATAATCAGCCAATCACAACATTTCATTTGGACATGTCACATAGGCTGAATCACATTCTGTTACGTTTGGGCTTTTGGTGAGTATTTTTTTATGGGTTTCGTTATCAAGTACTCTCTCCTGCGATAAAATTACAATTACGGATTGTATGTTTTTGTTGGGCTTTCTACAAGGGATGGCTGGCCCAGTGCCATGTGTAATCAAGCTTCTTTGTTTTCAACGCCGCATTCTATGAAACCTAATTTCATCTTCTCTATTGTAAAACAAAACTGAGCAACGGAATCACCATGATTTATGTTGAAGCCATAAACTCGACATTTAATCTCAGTAAAGTCTTCCGCCACTACTTCTCATTACATCAGAAACTTCGATCTCTTCAGATTCTTAACGATTTAGAAGCTATAAATAAGCGTTTCTGGCTTCATGGTTATCACAGAATCATTGATTTTTCCTACTTATAACTCAAACACAGAACGGCGAGAACGATGGCTGCTTCCCAGATCTCCCTTTCCGAGTTGAGGCCAGGTCGTTGTGCTCGGGTCGTTGTGACAGGCCTACTCAGATTTTGAGAAGCTATGAATGTTAAGAAAAGTGGTGAACTAATGGGTGTCGATATGTTTCTCTTGGATGATCAGATAAGTTTAGAAGTTTTTTGTATTACGTCTTTGTTGTCATGCCCTCAGATTCTAGGTTCTGATTACAAATATCCTTATTTTGCAGTCTTCTCTCATCCAAGCATTTGTATCTGTTCATCGGCTGAACACTTTCCGAGAACTTCGGGAAGGAGCTATATATGAGCTTAGTGGATTTGATGTGACTAAAAGCAACAATTGTTTCAAGCTTTGTGATTCTGTTGTGGCTATCTCGCTAAACAAGTTTACAAAGATGGTTGAAGTGCCTGCAGTTGCTAATCCGATCCCTACTGAGATGTTCAGGTTCCGATCTGCTGAGCAACTCATGTCGTTAGGTAATACTAACGTTGAGCTTCCAGGTATGTCTTCATCTCTACTCCATCCGACGTCCCACCAGTTTCACCTGAAAGGAATCCACCGAAGAAGGATCGAAATGCATAGACTTTGAAAAAGCATATATGAGGAACTAAGCCAATGTGTTGACATACGTTTTGTCTTTTGTTCCTCAGTTTATGTTGGTACAGTTGGTCCACTATCTAATTTATAATTTTGTCATAGATGTTTTTGTTTCTATTTGCTTGACATTGGAAGTTTTTAATTTTACTCTTTCCTTATTTTATAATGAACCCACTCTTATGGAATACATGACTTGAAACATAGATGAAACATATAAGGCTACATATTACAACAATCACTCCAAATCTCTTAACAATGCTGAGATAGTTGTGGGGCTTAAGGTCCATTTCTTTGTTGATTTGTTGATTTATCCAAAAGATTTAATTAATTAGTTGCAGTTGTTGTTAGTGATTGGTTCTGCCCTCATTATAAATCTACTAAGGGCTTAAACATAGCAGCACAGTGAGAATTTAAACATTGAAGACTCGAGAAATAAGCAAAATTATGGTTATTGCAAACAGAATAATAGTTATAAAAGTTAGTAACCTTTAAAAAGTTTCGTAGATTATATATTATGTATGCTTCATATTACTTCATGTTACTGTGAATCCACTATTGGTTTGGACTGTGATGATTTGTGGTTGTATCATATGACCAGTCTGCATATGACCGTGGATATCTTTACTTATTCATAAATTGATTTTATACAAAGATAGCTATTGCGGCGTAATATTTCCTGCAGGAAACTATTAGGGCCACCATGAGTGAGAAGATGCTATTAATATTAAAGCGGTTTGAAAACGGAAATGACATAAATTTATAAATCATTTTACTAATAAAAACTCATACAGCATCATATCATTTTCAAAAGACGCCAAAATTATCTTTTTTTCATAACTATCAGCTTAGTACAGGCTATTGTTTTAAATAGTAAACATTCCCTCGAAAAGAAATAACATTTGAAACATATTGCCTTTAGACCTCTTCAAACCTTCGTGCGTCACTGGATATAGAAAAAAAGCATAGAAATGCATAGAAAACGGCAACGCGTGTCAGGCAACCAAAAAAGCATGTTTTAGCTGACACCTGATATCTATAATCTGGTAGGGCCAAACCAGGGAAGAGAACAAAAAAGAAAACGAAGATGGAAGAGAATAATAACCTCCATGAGTCTCTGCCACGATCGAAGAAAGAACATATTAGTTTTTTTCGCCGGTGAGTTGGTGTTTGTTCTTTTGGCTCTTTACTTTCTCGACAAAGCCAAGTCTACCTCTTTTTTACGTCTCTGAGTTCCAAATTTTTTTTCACATATATATCTCTTTGTTAATAACTTTGCATAAAATAAGTACGTACGTACTTCGGTTAAAATGTATACTGACATATACTTAGAATAACTAAATAAAGATCCATGTAATAACTTATAGCATCATAAACTTTAACTTCTTACTTTAGCGAACGAAAATTACTACTTACAAACTTATGTTAACTCGGTATCAGTTATTATGCTTTAAAAAAATATGTTAACTTAAGTTAGTCATATGATATAAATAACGTGAGGCAACACTTAATAAGCGAATGGAGGATCACACAGAAGCAAAAAATTGGTGGAGGAGAAAGGTATTATCACATACATAAATTCTGCAATCGCAAATCATTAAGAGACAGTAGATAATCTACGTATGAATCTAGAAATGAGAGGAGAGGAGATATAAACTCGCATGGTTAAGATTACTAACATGAGGTTAAGCTACTATTATCGAACCAAAAATGGAGTGTAACTGAAGAGATACTAACAGAAAAAAGAAAAGGCTTTTAGAAAAGAGAAACTAAACACTTAGAAAAGATCACTAATATAAAAGGCACCACACAAATAAATTGATACTTTATTTATTTGTGAAGGATGAGAGTATATAACGATTAATTATTTAAAATAAATAAAATTTTACAGCATCTTTAAATCAATGTATTAAAGTGAAATAAAATCAGAATATCCTCATTTTTCTTTGGATCAAATAATATTTATTAACTTAATTAAAAGTGTTTAGTCTTGAGTTACATAACGCAAGAGCTAAATATGACTTTGCCAGTGACTCCGCTTCAACATTAGACAAACGAAGAATAATCAAAAGAACACAATTGAAATGTTATACTGAAATAGAGGATTATCAAACACGATGCCACTGACTCAGAACGAATATCCTCATATTTTATTATGAATATTTTCTTATATCCCATAAAATTGGTATTACATATACAAAATTGCTTCCAATTATATACTAAAAATGAAATCATGTTTTCAAATTATTGTATTAAAATAATTCTAAATAAATATTATTAAAAACTAATGTAAACATCTAAAATATACGCAAAATAAAAAGACCACTCTAAGACAAAACTTAACGAAGTTAAAATTAGGGGTGTTCAATCCGGATATCGGTTCGGTTTCGGTTCGGTTTTTTTCGGTTTTCGGTATTTCGGTTAGTAAAATATAACTACCATTCTAAATCCATATTTACTTCGGTTCGGTTCGGTTTATATACTGTCGGTATTCGGTTTATTCGGTTTTATACCAAAAAACATAATTATTTTGTTTGAGATCATATTATATGAATTTTAGAGTCATATTGTCAACACAGTCATTTATTAAAAATATATTACATGTTCAAATAGATGAACAAAAAAGTAAAAATGCTTCTACCATCAAATAAAATAATCAATTCTATAACTAAAATCAAAGCTTGAAATTTTGAAAATAAAAATATGAAACAAAACAGAAACATAAAAGAAAAGTTTTTTCACTCTTCCATATTTAGTGTTCATTAAAGTCATGTTTTTTCAATTGAAAATTTCCCATTAATTATTGTCCATCAAATTTATAATCTTCATATTAATTAAGTGCATACTAAAATAAATCAAAAATATCAAAAAAGACTTAGAAAATAAGATGTATGAATTGCGATGTATTGTTATTTAGTTATAGTTCAAGTGTTTTACAAATTAAGGTTTTTTATTACTATAAAATTATGGTAATAGTTATTAACACAAATTTAACTTATGTAACAAATAGATTTTCATGTATTATTTTAAAATAGATACATATTTACATGTTTCTACTTTTAATCGGTTTTGTTCGGTTTATTCGGTTTAATCGGTTATATACCAAACCATATCCAAATCCTACGGTTTTTATAAAATTATATCCATTCGGTTTATATGGTATATACCAAAACCAAACCATATTGTCTATTTCGGTTCGGTTCGGTTCGGTACGGTTCGGTTTTACCATATTGAACAGCCCTAGTTAAAATGCTCAAGAGCCTTGGAAAATGTTTTATACATATGTTTAATGAAAAACATTAGCAAATTATTTATTTTTTAAAGAAAATTACCATAATACTTTGATTAAAAAATGGTGAAAATTATTTTTTTCACCAATAAATATTAAGAATACCAACGGATTTCGGATAGGTGAGAGCTTTTCATTTCTCTTCTGCTCTTTGATTTTTATAATTTGTTAATGTTGTATTGCAAATAAAAGTATTACTGTTTAATAAAATATTATCCATCTTTTTAGATGTTATGAGGCTGAAGAGAGGCGTGAAGACGGGAAAAAACATCCTATTAATTTCAAAGATATGCATGTGTTATAAACCAACATCCAGATATATAAAAATGTAGGTTAAAATTATATTTTTACAAAACAAAATTCTGTAAATTCATTAGATTTTAAGAAAACTATACATTTAGAAACATGCATTAACATTAATGATCTATTTACGTATTTTTCAGTGACAAACCCGCCCGTAGGGCGGGCCAAACCCTAGTCTCTCTAATAGCAGTTCTTGCCTCTTTGGGATCAGCAAGTAACACTTTTTATTTCTCGGCATTTTTGAGAATATAAAAAACTACAACATGAAACATAGCTTAAAAAAAAATAAAAACCATATCAATATAACCTAGAAAATTAACTGAAAATAAAATACATCAGTTCCCTGAAGAACAAAAGAAATTGAGACTTTAGATAAGATCAAACTCACATGATCGATCTGATTGAGCTGGTACTGGTGAGACGTCATTGAAATAAACAGCAACTTGAGACTTTCCGGTGGAGGAGCTTACATTTTCCGGTTGATTTCATGGCCATGGATGTAGCTTCTTTAGAGTAGGTTTTGATTTTGGGAAGACTTAAGTTTAGGCATAGCCTTTATATAGGAGAAGGATCAAGGGAAGGTGAAAGGAATATTGAAGAAGAGTTTAAAGATTATCATTGATGATCAGGAGTGATTTCAGGTAAGGCAAGAAATCATAGGTCTAGAGAAGACAGAGTAATCCAAGACTACTTCGTCTTGGATTAATCCAAAATAATTAATTTTGGATTTGTATTGTAAGATTTTGAAAATTAATGAAAGGAAGTTTTTTAAAATAACATACGAAGTAAGAGACTATAGTGTAAACTTTAAAAGTTAATCAAAAGAAAATGTTTTGAACATTGCTCATGAATTTTGGGTTTGTTCATGAGTTTAATGTCTCTCTTATTGTTTGATTAGCTGATGTGATGCAACTTCAACTTGGATATCTTCATTTGATTTCAAATATAAGAGATTCATGGGTATTAAGATTGTCTGGTTTCATTTGTTTTGTTTCGCCTTAAAAATGACAAAAATTGTGCACTACACCTCTTCACATTCCATATGTTACTTGTTTTTGTAGTTATTAGGTTGATTTACCCTTTTTAAAAACTAGTATCCATGTCAAATTCAGGCACATAAATTATTAAGATTTACATCCCAATTAAGATACATAAAAAGCCACCTAAAGACTGAAACGTTAGTTTTTTCCTACAAAATTATTTATTTTGGATTTTGATATTCATGAAGCAGGTTCATCGTGGGTTTCATCACTTCCAAGGCCGGTTTGGCGATGGCCAAAGTAATAATTAGAATTACTAAGGAAGAGGAATGTTTTATTATTGGTGACAAGATGGTAACCAAAGCTGTCGAGAACACTACTCCCATCATTTTGTTGCTTGCTGCACATGATGGTATGATTTGATTCCTTATCATCTCCTTCCATGTTTCTTTATCTTTTGTATATAATTCATTGTGTTTTATTTTTTAGGTTCTTGTGGAGCTCATGTTGCTTAGGCAACTAAGCACAATGTCTCATGCCTTTAGTATAATTGTTCTTTGTCCTTCATATTTTTCAAGTGCGCTACTTAATTTATATGTTTCTCATATTTTAGAAGTAACAAATAGTGAATGCTCTCACACTGGTTTAGGAGATCAAGTTAAAGCAGTGAAGCCTGAATTAAGAAGGAATCCTTGGTAATGATGACATCAAAGAGACCGAGATAAACCTCCATCTGTATCTATATAACCTTTTGTTGTAATAAAGTTACCATCAAACATGATTATGGGCTTCACGTTTTAACATTAGGAGCTGAACTGATTCATGGAGAATAACTAAAGGGAGTCCTATGTACGTATAGGTTGACTAACTAGTTGGAAATGCATCATCGGAGTCCATATACTAAATGAAGCTAGTAACAACAGTGGATCAAGTGAAAAGAAGCATTAATTACACATATTCCATTGTCGATTTGAAATGTTTACATTCCGGTGTTGTATGGATAGTACAATGACTAGGACGACTAAGCATTCTCCACTGAGTTAGAGAAACCTCAGCCGTGAGATCCTCAAATCGAATTTCTCAAACATAAAATATTCTTATTATAATATGTTCTATTAGTTTGTTATTTAAAAAGAAAAATCAAATTCATTTACCAAGTGACATGTTTTCAAAAGAGGTTCCAAGAGTATGTTATGACCGATTATTTGAGAATCCGTGCGTATGTTTCTCTCATTCTTTTTTGCCTTTCTTATTAAATTATGATATATTAAGTGAGAAACTTGGCGCTGGAGTTCTCTTAAGAAGGGAGAATAGCATTGGCTTACTCATCAGATACAAAGTTATGGACTCTAGTAACTTTGAAAACATTTGAAGTAGATCTTGTACAAATTATGAAGTTAGTAGTACAAGAGGTGCTAGAAGAAAGCTGAGCTATACATAATACATTTTACAAAACTTATTGGAACTTTGAAAAGTTTTTCTCCTTTGAGAGAGAGGAAATTAACACAAAGATCAATAGATTTTGATGTGTGAAGTTGATTATGGTTACCCACAAGATCTATTGTGTATAAATAGATGTAATAAGAAGTGTACGTCTCTCAACACAACTAACAAAAGCTTTAGCATAAATGTTTCCGAGTTATTTATTTAAGAAAAAGCAGATACTAAGGAAATATAAAATCTGAAATCCAAAACACCTAGGGGAAGAAGACACCTAAAAACCACATACATTCAACTAGACTTGAACAAATTTTCTGGATCCGAAGTTCAAAATTGGATCCGATTCCAAATTTAAAGTACACAAGAGAATCCGATCTAACATATATGTCTGGACCGTACATGAATTTCTATATACGTAGAACCATATCCGAACCCGAACCGAACCCAAAAAAATAACGGATTTCCAAAATTATTCTAAGTATAACTATATATATATATAAATACTAGTTATATTACTACTTATAGTAATTTAATTACTAAACTATAACTATAAATTTGGATATGTCATTTTGTTTGTGGATAATTCAGATATTTCCAATTATTTTAGGATATTTAGATATTTTTACATGTTTAAATATAAATAAAAAAATTTGATCCGCGCATTTCAGATAAATCAGTTATTTTCTATATATTTGGATTCAGCCAAGTAATTTTCGGATACAACTGAACCAAACCCGAAAAATATCAAACCAAATCAAAAATTTTAAATTATCTGACTGGGACGCATTTTCCTCTATCCAAACTGATATCGGAAATATCCAAACCAAACTTGATATGTTACCTTAATTGCCAGCCCTACGTCCAACTCAAAACTACCTACCACATAAACAATGGAACACAATTATACGTCATTTGTGAGAAAATAAGTGTGTTGGACAGATGCCCAAATTTTGGATGGAATGAATTGGAAAGGGGTTCTATTTGGAGGACCAATTATTCAGATTTTATTAAAAATGGGACTTAAAATTGGTAAAAAGAAACATTGTGACGTGCAAGTAACTCTCGGGTAAAAAAAAATTAAAAAATTATAAATTGTCAGTAATTAGGTGGAGAAAATTGCTAAAAGAGAACAAAAAAATAAGGTTGTTGTCCCCTTGGTATATTACCAACATAAAATTGTCTCAATAGTATAATTTTTCTCATAATTCCAAAACTAACCCTATATTTAATCTAATTAAACATAATTTAAAAGTTAATTTGAATTTTAAAAAAAAAAGTTAATGGAGAAAAGGAAAAAAAAACAGTTGAAAGGCAATCGAAAAAAAAGAGGTATAGATATGCATCTTAGAGAACAAGAGTTTGTGAGAAGAATCAAAAGAAAAACTATGGAAAAACCATAGATTGATGAAGAAGAGAAGAGAGAATCATTTTTTTATTTAATTTTTTCAAGTAAAATCGACCATAACACGTTTTAGGAAGTTAGATTATTTCTAGGAGATTTTTAGAATATTTTCTTAACTGAAATTTCTTTAATTTTCGAAAAAAATCAGGTATTCTTATCCGTAGAAGGTGACTTCTAAAAGTTTAGAAGAATGATAAAAATTCTGAATACACTTTCTATTTTGAGTAGACATAAGAGTACATTGTAGAAAACACATTTCCCAAAATTTAGAATACTTTATAAAAGTAGAAGATGTATTCGGAAGGAAAGTGGATACCTTTACGATTAGTAGAATGCGCATTTCTCTTTTTTAGAAATTTAGTAAATAGTAAAATGGACGTTCTAAAAGAAGTAGATGAACGTGTTTATTTTAGAAATCGTTTTCTACTATACCATTTTTTGCAGAAGACACATTCTACTTTTAGTAGAACGTATTTTAAAAATCTTATTTACCAAATTTTTGAACAAAAAAAAATTACCAGCTTGTGTATATGGATGTTTTATTAATTGTTTATATTTTTAATAATTTCTTTGATTTACAAAATTATTTATTTCATTAGTTTTCAGAAATACAAAGAGTAAAAATGAGAAAAATGGATAAAATTGGTTTTATACCGAAGGGACAACAACCTGATTTTTTCTAGTTTATTTGTCTTTCCAAATTCCAATTATACATTGTCAGTTTTTTAGATTTACATCTTATATATTAAAACAGAAGTCACAACCTTGATTCATGTGTGATTTTTTTTAAAAATGGACTTAATGGACCTGTTCATAGAAATTCATACTATATTTTAATTCAGACTAATAATAAATATAATTTTTAAAATATTTTAATCATAGTATCTTTTGATATCTTTTCATTTTAAATATAAATATATTTATTTTAAAATTCTAGCAAATCTGTTTAAAAAGATTTTTACAAGATCTTTATTTTTGAAATTATATTTAAATATTTTCACTAATTTTGAAATTAGTTTAAAAAATATTATTATACATTAATATATTCAGTTATATAAAATAAAAAATAAAAAAATCTATAATATTTTAGTTATTATATAATCATAATCAATCATATTAAATTAAAATTATTATATTGAGCTAAATATAATAAAATTGTATTAAATTTACATATTTATATATTTTATTTTGTAATTATAAAATATTTATGTTCAAAAATAAAATCTAATATGTTGGTAAGATGGGTTAACATTATCAAACTATATAATACATGTATAAAAATTAACATGTATTTCTTTAAAGTTAATAAAATAAAATCTTTGTAACTACTTTAATCATAATATATTTTCATTTTAAATATAATATATATTTATATATTATATTTTAAAAATTCTAATAAATTTGTGTAATATTTAAAAAATAACTTAATGTATTTTAAGTTATCGTTTAGAAATGAAAATAAGTAAATTATATTCTATTTTATCTACTTTTATAGTCATGATCATGTTAAAATATAATTATTATACTAAAATAAATATGATAAATTATATTCAATTGATAAATTTATAAATTTTATTTTTATAAATATAAACTATTTATTAAAAATATAATATGATGATAGAACGACTTAAAATTAACAAACTATATAATACATGTCTAAAAATTAATATATCTTACACTTTTATATATACAATAATAAATTATTTAAAATGAATAAGCATAAAAATATTGGTAAAAAGAAATCCAGTTTTGAAATACAAAATATTTTTTAAATATATTTTCTCATGAATATATTAATTTGCTTAATAACTAAATGCAAATACAATAAGATAAATATATAATAAGAAGTGGTAAATACATAAGGTTTAAACAATTAATTAATTATAACATGTAAATTATAAAATTATTGTATTTGAAATAGTTATATAAATATTTAAGTATATGATTAACATTAAAAATATATACCACTTATGTTCTAAAACAATAATATATGTATAGAAAAGTGAAAACAAACACCCGTACGGTTGCACGGGTCAAAATCTAGTTATACTTTATAGTATCTCTAAAGCAGCCGGCGTCTTTCTTTGGCCGACATATAGGATTTCCTATTACTTCTCCTTGGTTTTATCTTTTGAGACCTGCTGGTTCTCTGTTTTTTATTCTTTTTTTTTTCGAAAATGGGCATAGCTGGTTCTCTGTTTTGCTCTGTTTTTGTTTCATGAAACTCTGTTTTTTGAGTAATAGCTCTGTCTTTTCTAATAGAATGTTACTAATAAGAGTTAAAAAAAAAGAAAAAAAGAAGCAGCCGGCTGTTATGGTAAACCATAAATAATAGGAAACTATCACTGAAATATAGAAACTTTATTTATCCAAGTTTCCGATTATTTATGTTTTCCAATTTCTTTTTTTTTATCGTCATCTATATGTACATACATATGTATTTTACGGTTATAAAACATTGTTCGCGTCTTACCTCTCTTTTGACAAACCAGGTTCCACGACAATGGCACTGAAGCTACCATATGATTTGAAAGAGGAAATTCTCGCCAGAGTTCCATGGAAATATCTTGCAACGTTGAGATGTGTATGTAAGCTTTGGAATAGTCTTATATTGGAAGAGAGACTCAACAAGAAGAACTTGTCGTTTCACATGCACAGCTATAGTGGTGAGCATCGGTTTATACTCAAAGACACTGGTCCTACGATTTCTGCCGTGGGCATTGAGGAGCAGAAAAACGTGGTCGATCCTCCGTCCTTGATCGTCCAAGACTTTACCCTTATAAAAGCTCGAACATGTAATCCTGTTAGGGTGTACAAGACTGTTCATTGCGACGGTTTGTTGTTGTGTGTCATGGACAACCAGCTTGTGGTTAGGAACCCGTTACTGAAGGAAACAACCTGGATCAAATGCGGTAGTGACTTTCACCAACGAGATGATGCTTACAGCCTTGGATACCTCAGCCACTGTGATTACAGGATCTTAAGGTTTCGTTGTGCTAGTAATTCCAGAAATAGACCTTCAAGGGTCGAGGTCTGTGAAGTTGCATCCAAGACATGGAAGGTTATAGATAACATCAGTTTTGATTGGTTCCTTAGCGTGCCGTTGTCGATCCTCTCTCTGAGAGGAACTCCTTATTGTATAGGTCTTCGAGAAGACCATACAGCTTTTGTACAAAGCTATGATTTTTACAAAGAAAGGTTTCAGCCCATAGATGACTTGCCATTCAGCTATGATGAGTTGAATCCTATTGCACTAGAGATTTATAAAGGAGATAGGCTTTCGGTGTTGGAGCAATGTCACAAAACAAGGAAGATATGCATATGGGTGAAGCATTGGCTCATGCTTACTTCTTGGACCAAATTGGTGGTCGTGGACATACCAGAGTTTCCGCTTATATATCCACGTCTTACCCTCCTTTCTACAAATTATTATTTCGACAAAAACAATAGGCTTGTTATAACTTGTAATGATACTGACATGAAGGGTCTATCTATTATCAGAGTCATCAACGACAGGGAGTTCCAAGTAATTAAAGCAGATGAAGGGGAATGTGGTTTTCCTTTTGTATGCAGCTACGTTCCTAGCTTTGTTAGGCTTCCAGGGTTTTCGAAGCAAGACACAAGTCGGATTCGCTGGAGAAAACGTAGATTCAACTAGTTTACCGTATATACGTATTTTTCCCTTTCATGTGATTTGTTTCTTTCTCTTTGATTTGGACTATTAAACCATGCATCCATCTTTGTTATTTGGAAAGTGACGAAAAAAAAAAGTGTTAAATCAATATTTATACGTAAAATACGTGATTTTGTTAACCTTACTTTCTTTTAGTTACTTTTTGAGATTTATGATATACTAGGATAAGATATGCGCGTTGCGCGTAGTGAATTTATATGAAAATTATTTAAAAATTATCGTATGGAAAAATAAAGTTTATATTCTTTGATCAAATTAATATTTTTGATCCATAAGTAAGTTTTTCAAAACTTTTTGTTAATTACATAATTTATTTACTGAACTACTATTAAAAAAAATACGTTGAACAATAGAAGATGCTAAAAGTTCTGAGAAGAATTCATTGTCTTTGCAGTGAATAACAGATATGGCTAATCGAAGAGACGTATGAGGATGACAATGAAATCCCAGAACGCAGAGTTTAGTCACCTTGATAACCAGACGAACTAAAAAGATGAAACCAAGACGGACAACATAAATCAAAACAGGAAAAAAAATCAAACAAAACCGAATGTAGACCCCACAATTAATAAACATACCCACGTGGATAGGTTTAGAAGAGAGCAAAAACTCTCCTATTATAATATAGAGATTTATGATATACTAGGATAAGACATGCGCGTTGCGCGTAGTGAATTTATATGAAAATTATTTAAAAATTATCGTATGGAAAAATAAAGTTTATATTCTTTGATCGAATTAATATTTTTGATCCTTAAGCAAGTTTTTCAAAACTTTTTGTTAATTACATAATTTATTTACTGAACTACTGATTAAGAGAAATACGTTGAACAATAGAAGATGCTAAAAGTTCTGAGAAGAATTCATTGTCTTTGCAGTGAATAACAGATATGGCTACTCGAAGAGACGCATGAGGATGACAATGGAATCCC
Organism: Brassica rapa; assembly: GCF_000309985.2. Classification (NCBI taxonomy): domain Eukaryota; kingdom Viridiplantae; phylum Streptophyta; class Magnoliopsida; order Brassicales; family Brassicaceae; genus Brassica; species Brassica rapa. The sequence goes on along the minus strand of NC_024803.2, from coordinate 32,690,514 downwards.
AAAACGCAGAGTTTAGTCACCTTGATAACCAGACGAACTAAAAAGATTAAACCAAAACAGACAACATAAATCAAAACAGGAAAAATAAAATCAAACAAAACCGAATGTAGACCCCACAATTAATAAAAATGCCCACGTGGATAGGTTTAGAAGAGAGCAAAAACTCTCCTATTATAATATAGATTTCTCTTAATCACCCCAGTAAACGTTATTTTCATTTAATCCAAAAACACCCTTTCGACTTCTCTGTTTTCCTCACGTCAGACCTATATATTGGAAATGATTGAGAGTTGGATGAACCTTCGCAACCACTCTCTGTTAATCTCATTTATCAAGCGTAGCAAGTTTCTTTGGTTATCTAAGTAGAATTATACTTTAATGAATCGCCTTTGGTAGATTTAAGCTTTGATTCAAACGGTTCTGAGAATCTGAGAGAGGTTTTCGAAATATTAAAGGCAGGGGAGGTTTTTGAGTCTCTGGCGATCCCTTTGATGAAACTGGTATGGTTGAAAACTTCGGAGATGGAGAGCGAAGGGAGACTTTCCACTTTCATCTTCAATACTGTAAGTCATTCAAACACCTTCCCCGGTAGAATCATGCGTCTATTCTGATCATACTGTATTTCTCACCAGTAAAGACATCACCATATGGATACTGCCCAAAACGGCGCCAGGTCTGGTTATCTGAACAATCAGATCCGCCTTTCAAAGGTAATACACATCATGATTCTTAGAACAATCTAATCCTTTGCTACTTTTGTTTGCTGTGTGCGCCATTCTGATATAGATTTGAACGAGCTAACCATGGTTCTCATGATATAAAGACTCATGTTATAAAGAGTTTTGCTTTCTAACTCAAGACTCATGTTCCTCGGTTTCTTTTTGTGCAGTTCCTTGTCGGAAGACAAACACTTGATTTAGATTTTACAAGTTCAATTTTGTATATATAAAAAATTAGTTTTGTCTGAGAAAAATGATCTTCTACTGCTGATCTAATCTCTATGTATGTTTGGTTTTGTGTTTGGTCAACTTTCTCTTCTTGTCTCTGTTTTTTTTTCCTGCAGCAATCTGCAATGTTTTGTAGTCTAACTAAAACGTTTCTCTTTGCAGATTAAAACCTGTCCCATGATTGATTGATTCTTTGATCTTTATATGTTTCTACCATACCAACAAGATGGCTATCTCTCCATCAAAACCTCAGACAAGCTCACGGAGTTTCACCAGAGCTTTGGCATTAGCCTTTAACGAGTGGCTACTCATCCCCATGCTCTTCGTCAACTCCATCTTCTCCCACGTGATCACAAGATTCGCAGATCACTCCGAGCTCCAATCTCCATGTCTGATGTGCTCTCAACAACAAATCACCTAGGAATAGGTTTACTTTCACTTTGGGTGAGAGTCTTGTGTATGATAAAAAAGACGCTAGAGAGCTGTTTGTTTAGGATCTCCGTTTGTTATTGTTCTACTTCTACTATCGGCGTACTTGTCTAATATGTATTTGATGATTATCTAAACCCATTTCTGAGTACACTACCTTTTGGATCATCTGATATGATAACTTGATTATCTCATTGAGTGCTTCATCCCAAGCTTCTAAACATAGAGAAGCCTGTAATAACCCACAAGAAAAGCATTAAGCTAAGGTTATAAATGGAAGTAGATTTTACTTTGTAGAGCATTACCACACCATTCTACGACCAAACTTCTGAGACAGTTCTCCCATTACATTTCTTCAAGAGAAGACAACTCCTCCAAACCCGTGGACTACACCAGCACTCTCATTTCTCTTAAGATCATCACCAAGATTTATATGATTCATATCATCCTTATTGAACTAGCTAATGTGTGTACCTGGATGACGCTAACAGAGGTTCATATGACAAGGATCTATGTGGCTGAAAAAAAAAAAAAAAAAAAAGGATCTATGTGGCTGAATGGTGTAGCTTTGATGCAACTATTTTACACATGAAAAAAAAACATGAGAATGAGTTTATTTCCAAGCTCAAGAGAGAAGCTATTAGGTTAAAGAAACAACATAGCAAATATTTTACAGCTTCTTGGTCAATTTTGTGGTACATGAGCTTCTTTCTTGGTCCACAAGTCTTTCGATAAGCTGCCACAACATGAGCTACACCGAAAACCGTGTTACCGTTTTATTCTTTCTTTATAGACAAAATAAGTTCAGATATTATTTTAAACTATATACATATTTCATAAAATTTGGAAAAAATGACCATTGTTGCAAAACAAACAAATATCAAATAAAAACTACCAAATATACCACTCTACTTTAATAACGAAAATGGTTCACAAAACCAAAACAACAACCTCAAACACATACGAATCTTGTGAAATCAAAAACTATACAAAAACACAACAGCATTTCAACACATTTATATAAAGGAAAAAAATGTCAACAACCTCGCGCTTGCGCGGGGACTACGCAACTAGTGGCTTTAGTGGTTGAGTTTTTTTTTGTTTCCTTGATGTTTTTGTATTTTTTTATTTTTCATGAAAGTATAATGTTACTGGATGTATATTTATGATTACAAAACATCAAGATGGATTAGACAAGTAAAAAAAAAGAAGTATATTTCTGATTACAAAAAAAATTATATATTTCTGATTCGATTTCTATACCATTTTTAGTGTTTGATATGGGCCTCTAACTATGGGCTTCAGTTGTGAAGGCTTGAGATCCTTGAACATTAAGGAGGTTTGAGATATTAGTATGAAGATCACGAGAAGATGAATTAGACAAGTAAAATTAGCTTGATGATCTAGTGTTTGAGTGAATGAGTTGTATTTTTATATGTTTTTATAAATCATTTTTTTGATGTACGATTTTGGTTGCATGTTTAATAATATTTTATTATTCATTTATAATTTTTCTAAAAACAAGATACATATGATTCAGGTATTTTGTATGTAGAGTCAAGAAATGAAATTGTGCTTTAAAAAATCTTTGTAAACCATAATTGAAAGAGATTTGTGTTTCAAAAGAAAAATTGGCTTTGTAATACTTTATAACTTAAAATTACTCTATCAAATGACAAAACAAATAACAGAAGCACCGAAGTATGGACATTAAGTTTATAACTCTTTGGATGGAAAGTGTAACACCAAACAACAACAAAAAAACACTTCTCTAAACAAGAATCAGATTACTTTAACGTTTAAATTTGATAGCTAGTATTTCATATTAATACCGTTTTTTGACTGGTTAAATTATATCAGTAAAAATTCAAATTGTGAATCAAAGTATCATATTGAAATCAAAAAAATTAAGGGGTTTTTGCCAAAACTAACCCACAACTTAATTTTAATCCCAAACCTATACCCAAACTTGAATCAAATGCAAAACTAACCTAAAAGTCTAGTGAAATTACAGCTCAGCCCCTTGTGACCAAACAAAAAAACAGAAGCCATTTTTACGAATATAGCCCCAGTAAATCTTCTGAGTCGTCTGAGATGTTGGAAGTCGTCTGGACGACTGAAGTGTAAGTCGTCTGGTACCTGTTTATTTTAAAAATAATTTATAAATCTTGTAAAAAAATATTTTGATGCGTAAAAAATAAAAATCAAGTAATTATAAACAGTTTTAACTGATATAAATTAAAATATGATAAAATTGATTTGTTTTGAAGATAGATGAGTGGAAGTAGTGAAATACTTTGGTTTAGGAGTTTGGCAAACATATGTTGTAGTAATGTATGTATTGTTAGGGTTAGATTTTGGAAAACTAAAATATTTTTTTCAAAAATTAGTTTTCACCTATATGTGTTTATTTCTGTGTATAGTAAATACTTTTCAAGTTTGATTTGGTTTTATGAAGTGTTTAATTAGATAATTAAGTTTAGGGGTTATGTTTAGGGTGTGGACGACTTATATTTTAGTCGTCTGTTGAATAATTTACCCGGACGACGTATATTTCAGTCGTCCACATCGTACCGAACCTTATATTTTACCAATGTACGTTTTAACCTAACCGGATCATTTTACTCGGACGACTTACATTTCAGTCGTCTGGTGAAGAAATTAAAACAGACGACTTACATGTAAGTCGTCCAAATATTCCCGCCTAAAATTTTTTAAAAATTATTTTCCCGCTTAAATAATTTAAACCAGACGACTTACTTGTAAGTCGTCTGGAAAGTCTTCTATTTTAGTTTCCCGCTAAAAATATTTAATTTCCCGCTAAAAATATTAAACTCTTCTGGACGACTTACATGTAAGTCGTCTGTTTTAATTTCTTCACCAGACGACTGAAATGTAAGTCGTCCAGGAAGTCGTCTGAGTCAAAAATATTTAACCTAATTGGATTTTTGTCTCCCTATATAAAGAAAAATTTACACATTCTCTCTCCTCCTCTCAAATGGCTGCAACAAAAATGTAATGTTCATCATTCTAAAACTCTCCAACCTCTCTCTAATCTCTTTGACTTGAAAACACCAAACTTTATATGAATTTTTCAGTTTTGTCTCATGTATTTCTTACTAATCTATCTCTTTTGCAGGTTTTTAATCAAATGGTACTCATCTTCTACTAATTTAGAGGTAGATCTATTAATTTTAGATATGTATTTTTGTGTGTTCTATAAATGTAGATTTATCTAATCTTCCACTCATTTTCTCTATTTTTAAGTCATTTGAACGTTTTTGGATATGCAGGATTTTCAGATCTGGATTTGATGTGCAGGTTTTTCAAATCTGGAAGACTTCTGGGACGACTTACCTGTTAGTCGTCTGGAAGTCGTCTGGACTTCTTGGAAGTCTTCTGACAAAGTCGTCTGGACTTCTAGGAAGTCGTCTGGATTTTTCTGAGCGTTTTGGTAAGTTCTTATGTCTGATTTTTCTTCATTTGGTAACTTCTTGTTGTATAAAGTTCTTACTTTTTTTCCCAAACTAAAACTCTCCAAACCCACTCTAATCTCTTTGACTTGAAAACACCAAACTTTATATGAATTTTTCAATTTTGTCTCATGTCTTTCTTACTAATCTATTTTTTTTTGCAGGTTTTTAATTAGATGGTACTCATCTTCCACTAATTTAAAGGTAGATCTATTATTTTTAGATATGTATTTTCGTGTGTTCTGTAAAGGTAGATTTATCTAATCTTCCACTCATTTTTTTCTGTTTTTAAGCCATTTGAATGTTTTTGAATATGCAGGTTTTTCAGATCTGGATTTAATATGCAGGTTTTTCAGATCTGGAAGACTTCTGGGACGACTTACTTGTTAGTCGTCTGGAAGTCGTCTGGACTTCCTAAAAATCTTCTGGACTTCCTGTAAAGTCGTCTGGAAGTCATCTGAACTTCCTAAAAGTCTTCTGGCAAAGTCGTCTGAACTTCCTGGAAGTCGTCTCGACTTCTTAAAAGTTGTCTGGTCTTGTCTACTCAAGTGGAATCCAAGCTTGTCTTTGTAGATGAATAATCTATAATAGTTTTGTTTGTGGTCTGTTTTGTGAATTGCATGGATACTCTTTTAGTTGTGAATTTTTTGTAAAATCAGTAATAATGTTTTCCAAGATGTATTAAATGTGCTAACAATGTGTTTACACATTTACAAATCAATGAAATAATAGACTTCAGTAGCCTTTTTCTTATCTTTGGATCTCTCATATGCAATAATAAACTCCAATGGCCTTTTTCTCATCTTAATAAACAAGAATGTTGGTAAGAGATGGAAACAAACAATAGTAACTAGTGAAAGCATATCATATTTTTTATAAGTTTGCATTGAAAAACTTAGTCAAATTTAGTAAAACTAAGGGAGAGAACATATTTTGTAAATATGAGTTTTACATATCTTGAAGTTATTTATCACTCTTAAAAATACAAGTTATTCAAAAACTAACGTAGAAGACTTAAAAACTAGTGGAGAAGACGCGGACGACTTCAATCTAAGTTGTCTAGACGACTAAACTATATGTCGTCTGGTCAACGCAGAGGTTATTTTTGCAATTGACTTTGAAATCTGTTATTTCGGACGACTGAAAGTTAAGTCGTCTACTATTGTTTGGTTAAAAAAAAATTCTAAAAAAGCTAGACGACTTACATTTCAGTCGTCAGAGGTTAGTTTTGCATTTGACTGGATTATTTCAGAAGTTTGACTTTTTGGACGACTTACATTTCAGTCGTCTAGTGAAAATTAAAATAATAATATTTTTTAAAAGTAAACGACTTACAGTTAAGTCGTTATAGGTTAGTTTTGCAATTGAAAAAAAAAACTTCAAGATTTAATTATATACAGACGACTTATAATTCAGTCGTCCACGAGACGACTGAAATGTAAGTCGTCCAGGATTTACGAGGTTTGACCAGAATCTCGGAAAAAAATCATGGACGACTTACAATTAAGTCGTCTGGTGGACGACTGAATTATAAGTCGTCTGTGTATAATTAAATCTTGAAGTTTTTTTTTCAATTGCAAAACTAACCTATGACTACTTAATTATAAGTCGTTTACTTTAAAAAAAAATATTATTATTTTAATTTTCGCCAGACGACTGAAATGTAAGTCGTCTGGGGAAGTCAAACTTCTGAAAGTATCCAGTCAAATGCAAAACTAACCTATGACGACTGAAATATAAGTCGTCTAGGTTCTTTGGAATTTTTTTTGAAACCAAACAATAGTAGACGACTTAACTTTCAGTCGTCTCAGGTTACAGATTTCAAAGTCAATTGCAAAAATAACCTCTGCGTTGACCAGATGACTTCCAGGTAAGTCGTCTACAGCCAGACGACTTCCAGGTAAGTCGTCTACAGCCAGACGACTTCCCAAGTAAGTCGTCTGACGAACAGATCTGGAAAAAAACTCGATGTCATACCTTAAATTGGTGAGATAAGTTCCTTAGCATATATAAGGCTTCTCCAAGCACACAGAATCACAAACGAAAGTCACCCACCCATAATCGTTAGCTTCTATGACTCTATGAACCATAAAAATTTTAGAATCAAAATCTTGGGTTTTTTTAGCTCATTGTGGGGAGAAAGTGAGAGATATGTTGTGTTTAGTTCACAAGAATGGAAAAAGAAGAAGGGTAAATCGATTTTGGGAGCATTAAGAGCTTCAAATTGGTTGTTCATGGTGGTTGTGGTATTGATGACAATGACAACCTTGTAATTACTTGAAGATGATGAGGGTGAGAGAGTAAAAATGTCATTTTCGAAAAAAAAAAAAAAAATGATGGCATTTTCGTAAATTATATGAACTTGTGGGGTGAATAGGGCAAAACCAATTTTCAAAAAAAAGAGAGGTTAGTTTTGTGTTTGACTTTAAGTTGTAGGTCAATTTTGCAAAAAAATAAGGAAAACGTCTAAAATTGTAGCTGGTGTGATTCAATCTCTTTATACAAAACTTATTTTTATTCAAGCAGAGTGCCACATAACTATCTTTTGACCTAATCACTAGTATTATTACTTTTCTTTACAACTTTCACCACCAAATATTTAAGCATTTATCTTATTTAATGTATTTGTTATTAGAGGTAATGAATATAGATTTAACCTAGGACGTAAACCAAGATTTAGTTGATCTGCTAAGAGAACTGTGAAATCAAGGATTTTTTTAATATTAAATCATTTAAGAGATGTTGTAAGAATAATATAAAATCCAATATACAAAACAAAACTCAGAACATAAATACAACAGAAAGAAGCTACCCTCTCTGTTCATACTCGACTTCGATGTGATTCCGTTCATTGAGCCCAACATAATGAATCCCTTTTCCCGTTAAATAATTGTTCATTGTTCTACACGCAAAGACCATGTTATTTTCACATGCTTGAATAAATTGATTATTGTAGTTACATTGGAACGTAATGCTTCAATAAGTTTTGCTAACATCAACAATTAATTTGTTTATAATGGGTACAAATTGGCCTTGTTAATTTTTTTCGAATTCTATAAATTTTGAAAATTAATGAAAGGAATTTTTTAAAAATAAGATACAAAGTAAAAGACTATAGTGTAAACTTTAAAAGTTAACCAAAAGAAAATGTTTTGAACATTGCTCATGAATTTTGGGTTTGTTCATGAGTTTAATGTATCTCTTATTGTTTGATTAGCTGATGTGATGCAACTTCAACTTGGATATCTTCATTTGATTTCAAATATAAGAGATTCATGGGTATTAAGATTGTCTGGTTTCATTTGTTTTGTTTCGCCTTAAAAATGACAAATATTGTGCACTACACCTCTTCACATTCCATATGTTACTTGTTTTTGTAGTTATTAAGTTGATTTACCCTTTTTAAAAACTAGTATCCATGTCAAATTCAGGCACATAAATTATTAAGATTTACTTCCCAATTAAGATACGTAAACTGGTCCAAAGCCACCTAAAGACTGAAACGTTAGTTTTTTCCTACAAAATTATTTATTTTGGATTTTGATGTTCATGAAGCAGGTTCATCGTGGGTTTCATCACTGCCAAGGCCGGTTTGGCGATGGCCAAAAGAATGATTAGAATTGCTAAGAAAGAGGAATGTTTTATTATTAGTGACAAGATGGTAACCAAAGCTATCGAGAACACTACTCCCATCATTTTGTTGCTTGTTGCACATGATGGTATGATTTGATTCCTTATCATCTACTTCCATGTTTCTTTATCTTTTGTATATAATTCATTGTGTTTTCTTTTTTAGGTTCTTGTGGAGCTCATGTTGCTTAGGCAACTAAACACAATGTCTCATGCCTTTAGTATAATTATTCTTTTTCCTTCATATTTTTTAAGTGCGCTACTTAATTTAGATGCTTCTCATATTTTAGAAGTAACAAATAGTGAATGCTCTCACACTCACTGGTTTAGGAGATCAAGTTAAAGCAGTGAAGCCTGAATTAAGAAGGAATCCTTGGTAATGATGACAACAAAGAGACCGAGATAAACCTCCATTTGTATCTATATAACCTTTTGTTGTAATAAAGTTACCATCAAACACGATTATGGGCTTCACGTTTTAACATTAGGAGCTGAACTGATTCATGGAGAATAACTAAAGGGAGTCCTATGTACGTATAGGTTGACTAACTAGTTGGAAAGGCATCATTGGAGTCCATATACTAAATGAAGCTAGTAACAACAATGGATCAAGTGAAAAGAAGCATTAATTACACATATTCCATTGTCGATTTGAAATGTTTACATTCCGGTGTCGTATGGATAGGACAATGACTAGGACGACCAAGCATTCTCCACTGAGTTAGAGAAACCTCAGCCGTGAGATCCTGAAATCGAATTTCTCAAACATAAAATATTCTTATTATAATATGTTATATTAGTTTATTATTTAAAAAGAAAAATCAAATTCATTTACCAAGTGACATGTTTTCAAAAGAGGTTCCAAAAGTATGTTATAACCGATGATTTGAGAATCCGTGTGTATGTTTCTCTCATTCTCTTTTGCCTTTCTTATTAAATTATGAGATATTAAGTGAGAAACTAGGCGTTGGAGTTCTCTTAAGAAGGAAGAATAGCATTGGCTTACTCATCAGATACAAAGTTATGGACTCTAGTAACTTTGAAAACATTTGAAGTAGATCTTGTACAAATTATGAAGTTAGTAGTACAAGAGGTGCTAGAAGAAAGCCGAGCTATACATAATACATTTTTTAGAAACTTATTGGAACTTTGAAAAGTTTTTCTCCTTTGAGAGAGAGGAAATTAACACAGAGATCAATAGATTTTGATGTGTGAAGTTGATTATGGTTACCCACAAGATCTATTGTGTATAAATAGATGTAATAAAAAGTGTACGTCTCTCAACACAACTAACAAAAGCTTTAGCATAATGTTTCCGAGTTTTTTATTTAAGAAAAAGCAGATACTAAGGAAATATAAAATCTGAAATCCAAAACACCTAGGACAAGAAGACACCTAAAAACCACATACATTCAACTAGACTTGAACAAATTTTCTGGATCCGAAGTTCAAATTTAAAGTACACAAGAGAATCCGATCTCACATATATGTCTGGACTGTACATGAATTTCTATATACGTAGAACCATATCCGAACCCGAACCGAACCCAAAAAAATAACGGATTTCCAAAAATATTCTAAGTATAACTATATATATATATATAAATACTAGTTATATTACTACTTATAGTAATTTAATTACTAAACTATAACTATAAATTTGGATATGTTATTTTGTTTGTGGATAATTCAGATATTTCCAATTATTTTAGGATATTTAGATATTTTTTACATGTTTGAATATAAATAAAAAAAATTTGATCCGCGCATTTTAGATAAATCAGTTATTTTCTATATATTTGGACTCAACCAAGTAATTTTTGGATACAACTGAACCAAACCCGAAAAATATCAAACCAAATAAAAAATTTTAAATTATCTGACTGGTATGCATTTTCCTATATCCAAACTGATATCCGAAATATCCAAACCAAACTTGATATGTTACCTTAATTGCCAGCCCTACGTCCAACTCAAAACTACCTACCACATAAACAATGGAACACAATTATACGTCATTTGTGAGAAAATAAGTGTGTTGGACAGATGCCCAAATTTTGGATGGAATGAGTTGGGAAGGGGTTCTATTTGGAGGACCAATTATTCAGATTTTATTAAAAATGGGACTTAAAATTGGTAAAAAGAAATATTGTGACGTGCAAGTAACTCTCGGGTAAAAAAAAATTAAAATTTTATAAATTGCCAGTAATTAGGTGGGGAAAATTGCTAAAAGAGAACAAAAAAATAAGGTTGTTGTCCCCTTGGTATAATACCAACATAAAATTGTCTCAATAGTATAATTTTTCTCATCATTCCAAAACTAACTCTATATTTAATCTAATTAAACACAATTTAAAAGTTAATTTGAATTAAAAAAAAAGTTAATGGAGAAAAGGAAAAAAAAAACAGTTGAAAGGCAATCGAAAAAAAGAGGTATAGATATGCATCTTAGAGAACAAGAGTTTGTGAGAAGAATCAAAAGAAAAACTATGGAAAAACCATAGATTGATGTAGAAGAAAAGTATAATCGTTTTTTTAAGTAAAATCTACCATAACACGTTTTAGGAAGTTAGAATATTTTTAGAAAATTTTTAGAATATTTTCTTAACTGAAATTTCATTAATTTTTGCAAAAAATCAGGTACTCTTTCTTTGGCCGACATATAGGATTTCCTATTACTTCTCCTTGGTTTTATCTTTTGAGACCTGCTGGTTCTCTGTTTTTTTATTCTTTTTTTTTCGAAAATGGGCATAGCTGGTTCTCTGTTTTGCTCTGTTTTTGTTTCATGAAACTCTGTTTTTTGAGTAATAGCTCTGTCTTTTCTAATAGAATGTTACTAATAAGAGTTAAAAAAAAGAAAAAAAGAAGCAGCCGGCTGTTATGGTAACCATAAATAATAGGAAACTATCACTGAAATATAGAAACTTTATTTATCCAAGTTTCCGATTATTTATGTTTTCCAATTTCTTTTTTTTTTATCGTCATCTATATGTACATACATATGTATTTTACGGTTATAAAACATTGTTCGCGTCTTACCTCTCTTTTGACAAACCAGGTTCCACGACAATGGCACTGAAGCTACCATATGATTTGAAAGAGGAAATTCTCGCCAGAGTTCCATGGAAATATCTTGCAACGTTGAGATGTGTATGTAAGCTTTGGAATAGTCTTATATTGGAAGAGAGACTCAACAAGAAGAACTTGTCGTTTCACATGCACAGCTATAGTGGTGAGCATCGGTTTATACTCAAAGACACTGGTCCTACGATTTCTGCCGTGGGCATTGAGGAGCAGAAAAACGTGGTCGATCCTCCGTCCTTGATCGTCCAAGACTTTACCCTTATAAAAGCTCGAACATGTAATCCTGTTAGGGTGTACAAGACTGTTCATTGCGACGGTTTGTTGTTGTGTGTCATGGACAACCAGCTTGTGGTTAGGAACCCGTTACTGAAGGAAACAACCTGGATCAAATGCGGTAGTGACTTTCACCAACGAGATGATGCTTACAGCCTTGGATACCTCAGCCACTGTGATTACAGGATCTTAAGGTTTCGTTGTGCTAGTAATTCCAGAAATAGACCTTCAAGGGTCGAGGTCTGTGAAGTTGCATCCAAGACATGGAAGGTTATAGATAACATCAGTTTTGATTGGTTCCTTAGTGTGCCGTTGTCGATCCTCTCTCTGAGAGGAACTCCTTATTGTATTGGTCTTCGAGAAGATCATACAGCCTTTGTACAAAGCTTTGATTTTTCCAGAGAAAGGTTTCAGCCCATAGATGACTTGCCATTCAGCTATGATGAGATGAATCCTATTGCACTGGAGATTTATAAAGGAGATAGGCTTTCGGTGTTGGAGCAATGTCACAAAACAAGGAAGATATGCATATGGGTGAAGCATTGGCTCATGCTTACTTCTTGGACCAAATTGGTGGTCGTGGACATACCAGAGTTTCCGCTTATATATCCACGTCTTACCCTCCTTTCTACAAATTATTATTTCGACAAAAACAATAGGCTTGTTATAACTTGTAATGATACTGACATGAAGGGTCTATCTATTATCAGAGTCATCAACGACAGGGAGTTCCAAGTAATTAAAGCTAATGAATGTGAAATTTATTTCCCTTTTTTATGCAGCTACGTTCCAAGCTTGGTTAGGCTTCCAGGGTTTTGGAAGCAAGACACTAGTCGGATTCGTTGGAGAAAACGTAGATTCAACTAGTTTGTGTTTAAGATACTAGAGCAAGTTCGCGCTGGAATTTGTCTCATTACATTTCTATTTAATATTTATTTTTAATTTAATGATTTTATTTTAATTATTCATGGAACATTATTTTTTGCAATTTTTATCATTAATTTTTTTATCTCGTTTGTTGTGAAAGACTCAAAACAACGGTCAACAAAATTTTCTAATATAATTATTGCGATTATTAATGAAGGTATATTCTATTTTTATTTTGTCGGTATATATATATATTAATTGTTTGTTTTAGTATAAGTTATCTAATTTCATTTCTGTTATTTTTGTTTGTTCTCTTTTTGTTAGACCATGCAATTATATATATTTACTTTCATACCAATTTTTTTTTTTTGTCATCTAAAACGCGGATTACTTTCATACCAATATTAAAATTATAAGTTGAGCTTTTTATTTTAGCATTTTTTTAAAATCACATTAAATTAAATACAATAATTTTACATTCTCCGTTCACAATACTTACAAAATATACTTATTTTATCCTTTAAAACAATTGTAATGTAACTTAAAAGAAATTAATGTCAGCTATATGTAACACTAAATATTTTTATAACAACTGAAGTATTATGGTATTTCGATTTCTGGATATTTTAGTTATAAATAATATTTAAATTATTGATTATTTTGAAACTTAATATAGTTAATATTTTAAGTATGTAAAGTTTATGATAAAAAAATTTAGATATCCATTCGATTATTGATTTTGTTTCAAGTTCAGATCTATTCCAAATTTTTGTTTTAGAGATTTTGAACGGCTATGTATTTAGTAAGATCTAAACTCTGGCCATATCTCTTTTTCAGTTAGTTCAGTTGTAAGACATCATTCAAGTGACAACGAAATGTTTCTATCGGAACTTCAAACTAAAACAAATCGGTAATTAAAATACTTGGTCCTTTTTTAACAACTCCATTGTTTTATTCTATACAGTAAGGTTAATGTCAATATATTTAGGACATTGTCACACAAATCGACAGCAAATCTAGTAAAATTTAAATTATCAAAAATATTGCGCACGAAATAATAAATATTTTAAAACTAAAAGGACCACGTCCATTTTCTAAAAGGCAAAGTCAACTTCCTTAGTGTCATGTCTCTAACAAACATACGACGGAGACGAACAGGAAGATGATCTACCTCAACATGATAACAGTAAATTAATAAATAATCACCAAACACCAGATTGCAAAGCTTCTTTATAACTTGGCTTATTCAGTTTTGTTTTTAGATATTGAGAAAAAAATTACAGATCAACTATAGCCTTCATAGTAGTCATCTTGCTACTTGTGGTGATAGTGAAGGAGAAAGAAGATTTAAAGCAACGATTCATGTCCGTTACGATCGTTATGTCCATTTGCCCATTTTGTCCATTAATGAAGGAGTTATAAGAAAACCGTTAATGCCAACGATTCCTGTGAAGGCATAGCCGTGATAACAATACATAAAGCTCAAGAGACACTGCCTCAATCTCACAATATCAGATTCCTCTATGAAATTCGAATCCATTTGTCTCCACTGTCAAGACGCAGACTTGTGGTCCAAAGGGATCAACTTAATGGCTAAGTGCAGCAGAGAGATATCTTCTGTAGCTTAGCACAAACTATGGATTTCTACAGAGAAAGTCATGTAACATATAAATGATATAATTTAAAGTTTAAGAGTTAAGAGTCATCAAACGAACTTTGATGGGATCCTTCAGATAGCCATGCGTTGTTATAAGATCTCAGAAATCTGCAAAACTAAAGCACATTCTGAATCAATCATCAAAGATAAATAAAAACAGAACAAAGTTTATTGCTTTATTGAGAAGAACCTGAAGCTAAGAAAGATGTTATAGCACCGATGATAAACACCAGCTCTGAATTTTTCTTAAAACCCCACCCCACCAAACAACTTGTCATATGATGCGGGAAAAGTGTCAATTTCGACCCCAACTATTTCAGTCGTGCCAAATACGACCCAAACAATTGATCAGTGCCAAATACGACCTCAACTCAATTATAATTCAAAAAAACTACCCGAACTTCTTAAAACGTGCCTAAATCTACATTGACTCTAACATAAGTTAGTCAACCGTTAACAAGATAAAACGACGTCGTTTTGATATACGAGAAAAAGTGCCAATTTCGACCCCAACACTCTAAGTCGTGCCAAATAAGACCCGAACAAATGGTCAGTGCCAAAAACGACCTCAACTCAATTATAGTTTAAGAAAATTTATCCAATTTTTCTAAAACGTATCTAAATCTACATTAACTCTAACAGAAGTTAATCAACCTTTAACAAAGATAAGACGACGTTGTTTTGATATATGTATTTTTTTTGTTAAATATGTTCATTTCGGGACTCAAATCCGTGCTGGGATATCTTTTTAAAAGGGCACACTAACAACTAGACTAAAATAATTTTTTGAAATATTATTACAAATTGAAATTCTCCATTATATAAAATATTATTCTTCTTCATCTTATCCAATTTAAAACTTTGGTGATTGCTTTATATATTTTAGTTATTGTTTAATTTGTCTAATATTTTGTACAACATATCTTAGTGAAAGAAAGGTAAAAGGCCTCTTAACATTTTTGAACAAAATATCAAAATATATAATATCAACTTTGGAAACTAAAAAAAATTCCACTTAATTTTAAAAATTAAAACTAATTTATATAAGAAAATTGTATAAATAAATTCAAAGTTTTAAGCATATTTAAGATCGTATAATAATAAATATTTTATTATTTATATTTTAGTAAGATATAATTTTATTAAAGATATGATAAATAAGAGAAACATGTTAATGTATTTATATAAATCAGAAAAAATTGTCACCAAAATTTTAAATTGGATAAGATGAAAAATAATAGTAGTTTATATAATTTCAAATTTGTAATAGTATTTTAAAAAATTACTTTTATCTAGTTGTTAGTGTGCCCATTTAAAAGGGTATCACAACATGGTTTGAGTTCCGGAATTAACATATTTTTTTAAAAAAATAGATATATATATATATATGTATATATAAACGACGTCTTCTTATCTTGTTAACGGTTGAATAACTTATGTTAGAGTCAATGTAGATTTATGCACCTTTTAAAAAGTTCAGGTAGTTTTTCTTAAATTATACTTAAGTTGAGGCCGGTTTTGGCACTGCTCATTTGTTCGGGTCCTATTTGGCACGACTGAGAGTGTTGGGGTCGAAATTGGCACTTTTCCTCGTATATCAAAACGACGTCGTTTTATCTTGTTAACGATTGACTAACTTTTGTTAGAGTCAATGTAGATTTAAGCACGTTTTAAGAAGTTCGGGTAGTTTTTTCGAATTATAATTAAGTTGAGGTCGTATTTGGTACTGATCAATTGTTTGGGTCGTATTTGGCACGACTAAAATAGTTGGGGTCGAAATTGGCACTTTTCCCCATATGATGCATTCATATTGAGTTTACCATAACCATCAAACCATTTATCTCTTGCAAATAACTAATCACATAAAAGACCACCAAAGAATGTCCTTTAATATAGAATACGAAAAGCAATAAGAAGTTGATGTATGTATATTACCTTTCAGGCTTTACAATGAATGAGAATCTGATGGTATTTTTTTACATCTACAGAGACTTTACCCTTATTTCAAAAAATAAACAATTAATGTATAACACGTGATCGATCCTCCGTCCTTGATCGTCCAAGACTTTACCCTTATAAAAGCTCGAACATGTAATCCAGTTAGGGTGTACAAGACTGTTCATTGCGACGGTTTGTTGTTGTGTGTCATGGACAACCAGCTTGTGGTTAGGAACCCGTTACTGAAGGAAACAACCTGGATCAAATGCGGTAGTGACGTTCACCAACGAGATGATGCTTACAGCCTTGGATACCTCAGCCACTGTGATTACAGGATCTTAAGGTTTCGTTGTGCTAGTAATTCCAGAAATAGACCTTCAAGGGTCGAGGTCTGTGAAGTTGCATCCAAGACATGGAAGGTTATAGATAACATCAGTTTTGATTGGTTCCTTAGCGTGCCGTTGTCGATCCTCTCTCTGAGAGGAACTCCTTATTGTATAGGTCTTCGAGAAGACCATACAGCTTTCGTACAAAGCTATGACTTTTACAAAGAGAGTTTTCAGCCTATAGATGACCTGCCATTCAGCTATGATGAGATGAATCCTATTGCACTGGAGATTTATAAAGGAGATAGGCTTTCGGTGTTGGAGCAATGTAGGAAAACAAGGAAGATATGCATATGGGTGAAGCATTGGCTTATGCTTACTTCTTGGACCAAATTGGTGGTCGTGGACATACCAGAATTTCCGCTTATATATCCACGTCCTACCCTCCTTTCTACAAATTATTATTTCGACAAAAACAATAGGCTTGTTATAACTTGTAGTGATACTGGCATGAAGGGACTATCTATAATCAGAGTCATCAACGACAGGGAGTTCCAAGTAATTAAAGCAGATGAAGGGGAATGTGGTTTTCCATTTTTATGCAGAGCTACTGTTGGGGTCAACAACGGTCACGACGAAATTACCACCCGAAAATCCTCGGAGATCGTATTTCCGAAAGAGATAGTAAAAAGAAGGATACAACTTTCGTAAAATATAACCAATACGAAGTTTTTAGGAAGAAGTATCCTTTGAAATTCAAACCGAACAAACCAAGCTCGATCACCACGCATACACGCCGTCCGGTCGCTATACAGCAACCAAACCCGAGCCAAGCTCGGTCGCTACGTAGCGACCGAGCTCGAACCCAAGCTCGGTCGCTACGTAGCGCTCGTCCCGCTCGGTCGCTACGTAGCGACCAAGCTCGAGCCAAAGCTCGGTCGTTACGTAGCGACCGAGCAATCGTCCCGCTCGGTCGCTACGTAGCGACCGAGCTCGAGCCAAAGCTCGGTCACTACGTAGCGACCGAGCGATCGTCCCGCTCGGTCGCTACGTAGTGACCGAGCTCGAGCCAAAGCTCGGTCGCTACGTAGCGACCAAGCGATCGTCCCGCTCGGTCGCTACGTAGCGACCGAGCCCGAGCCAAAGCTCGGTCGCTACGTAGTGACCGAGCGATCGTCCCGCTCGGTCGCTATGTAGCGACCGAGCTCGAGCCAAAGCTCGGTCGCTACGTAGCGACCGAGTGATCGTCCCGCTCGGTCGCTACCTCGCTCGGTCGCTACCTCGCTCGGTCGCTACGTAGCGACTGAGCGATCGTCCGCTCGGTCGCTACGTAGCGAACGAGCTCAAGCCAAAGCTCGGTCGCTACGTAGCGACCGAGCGCTCGTCCCGCTCAGTCGCTACGTAGCGACCGGGCTCGAGCCAAAGTTCGGTCGCTGTGTAGCGATTGAACTCTTCCGGACATCGACAGACATCAATCCATGCATTCTCGTCAAATCTTCGAACGCTATCTCCCGAAGACCGTAGCAAGCTCAGTCCACGTTTTCCGCTATTCCAACTCATCGATCAAACTACGCGGATGAGAAACCGCGGAAAATTTATAGTAAACGTGTCGAGTCGGAAGACGGCCTAAAGGGACCTAAAACACGACTCGAGGCCCATCCTACGATTTCCTAACCCAAAGCCCGTAAACCGCAGCACGGTTTACGCTTGGCCCACAAGGAAGGATAAATGTCAAGTTTCCGCGGATAAATACGGAAGTTTTGAAGATAATTGTGAAGATCGGGAAAAATGGAATATATCCGTTTTTATGCTATGACGGCTTAAGGGCAGAAGAGTAAAAGCGTAAACCGACATTGGAGCTAGTATATAAGGAGTCCTAGGCGAGGAGCATGGAGGAGAACTTTTTCAGAGCAAACTTAGCACTTAGAGCGATTTAGGCAATTTTCCGTTTTTGTTATTTCGAGCTGCGACTCAATTAGGTTTAGCCGTCTTAGGGTTGCTAGAACTAGGAATCTCGCCGACAGCTCTCGAGCCCAGGCTTATACCTTGTTGTAAACGCTCATACGCAAATTCGGAATAAGATCTTCTTTGCTCTCTTTTTGATTTACTATACTTTAACGTTGTTGTTCTCGTGTTCTGATTGCTTGACGTGTGGTAATTAGCAGATATCCGGGTCCTCTGGGAAATTAGGATTTTCCTAGTTTCCTTATTTAAACGGAAATCGACGGTGTGAATTTCGGTTCCCACAGTTTGGCGCTAGAAGGAGGGGGGTACGGATCAATCTAACCCACAAAAGCCACATAACTCTCAGTCAGACATGTCAACCAACGACGCGGATAACGTGCAAACTCCTCTTAACGGAGGCAGCGGCACCGATCTCCACACTCCAGTAGCGGACGTATCCGCGGCCAACGCGCAAGCCGACGCCGCGACGCTCGAGGAGTTCAAAAAGATGTTCGCCACCTATGAGAAAAGGTCGGAAGAACAGGATAAGCTCGTGAATACCTTGACCAAACAGGTTGAAACCTTAACGGCAAGAACCCAAGCTATCCGTCCCCGCGGAACCACCAAAATCCGCGGGTAGAGGCTCGACTTCGCCACCCCACTCGATAGAGCAGGAGTCGCACGGGAACGACCTTCCGGTCAAAACCCTAGTGAGAAATCTCCCATCGAAAAGGGGAACCCTGAAAATCTTCCGCCCCATGCAAAGGACTCGGAGGATAACGAAGCCGAACACATTGACCTGGATCCTAGCGATGTCTCCAACGACACCGACGAGGATGTCGACAGACATCCAAGAAGGACCAGAAGCCGATCCGCTCGGGAAGGCTCCCCGTTCGAAAAACCAATGACGGAAGAAGAGGAAGTCGCCTATTGGAACGAACAAGAGGAGCTGGCCGAAAAGCAAACCGAGCTCACTCACAGTAAACGCCGACAAGCTCGGAAATCCACTGACGAGACATCGGATATCCGCGAGCTTTGTGATTACATCATCAAGACTGCGGCAGAAGTGAGAGCCGTAAAGTCTCAAATCCATCATGCTACTAGTGCTGCCCCCGAGATCGATCGACTGTTGGAAGGAGCTCGAAAGACCCCCTTTACCAGTCGAATTTCGGACATGAGGGTGTCCGATCCGGGAAAAATC
Organism: Brassica rapa; assembly: GCF_000309985.2. NCBI lineage: Eukaryota > Viridiplantae > Streptophyta > Magnoliopsida > Brassicales > Brassicaceae > Brassica > Brassica rapa. The sequence continues at coordinate 32,670,745 of NC_024803.2, read as the reverse complement.
AAAGTACCGAAGTACGATGGTACGGCTGATCCAAAAGCGCACCTTCAGGCTTTCCACATCGCAATGGGAAGAGCAAGACTGAAGGACGGAGAAAAGGATGCCAGCTATTGCCGCCTGTTTGTCGAAAATCTTGAAGGAGCAGCACTCGAATGGTTCGCACGCCTTCGTCGCAACACCATCGGGAGTTTTCGACAGTTCGCATCAGAATTCCTCAAACAATACTCTGTATTCATAGACAGAGAAACTTCCGATGTTGATCTCTGGAGTCTCTCCCAGAGGGAAGACGAACCCCACCGCGAGTTTATCAGTCGTTTCAAGCTGATAATGTCCAGGGTCAGCGGGATAAGCGACAAAGTGGCCATCGACGCGCTGAGAAAGACGCTCTGGTACAAGTCGAAATTCAGAAAGTGGATAACTCTCGACAAACCGCGAACGATCCAGGACGCCCTCCACAAAGCAACGGACTACATCATAGTCGAGGAAGAAACTAAAGTCTTATCGCACAAACATAAGGCGGCAAGACCATCCTCGAAAGACGCGGATCCGAAGGGGAAAAAGAAGAACTCTCGTCACGACAAGTACGTCTATCACGAGGGGGAAGATCTCCATGGGGCGCATAACTATGCGATCAATTCGGATCAAGGCCGGACCACAGGTAACACATGGACTCGCAATCAACGATATGATGAAAACACCTTCTGCGAGTTCCACCAATCCCGAGGACATTCCACGACTAACTGCAAAGTCTTGGGAGCAAGACTGGCCGCGAAGCTACTCGCTAGAGAGCTCTCGGAAGTAACTAGCGTCAAGGATCTCATCCTCGATTCTGATCGCCCTCCAAAGACGGACAGAAATCCACCCGCCGAAAAATCCCCTCAACGAAACCAACCTGGGGATAAACGCGGTAGAAGGCCGGACGACAAGGGGAACGATCACAATCGTCGCAGAGTCAATATGATCATCAAAGGATCACAATACTGCGGCGATACCGTATCGGCCATCAAGGCTTACCAACGGAAGGCAGAGTCGGGTGCAAACTGGCCTACATGGTCTCCTCCTCGAGATGGCCAAAATTGCTCGATCACTTTCACAAAGGAAGAAGCCGGCGGAATCGACCAACCTCACTGTGATCCACTCATCATAGATCTCGTCATACGAGATTTAGAAGTCGGAAGGGTACTCGTCGACACGGGAAGCACGGTCAACGTCATCTTCCGCGATACTTTCAAGCGGATGAACATCAAACTCGGAGAAGTGATTTCGACGCCAAAACCACTCACGGGTTTTTCAGGCGAAGTATCGATGACTCTTGGATCGATCCAATTGCCAGTCATGGCCAAGGAGATCACTAAAATCGTCGAGTTCGCTGTAGTCGATCATCCCGCTATCTACAACGTGATCATGGGAACCCCATGGCTCAACGCCATGAAGGCAGTTCCGTCAACTTACCACCTGGGTCTCAAATTCCCAACGCCAAGCGGAGTCGCGGCCATCTGGGGATGCCAAAAACAGTGGCGGCTATGCTTCCTCGCAGAACACAAGTTAAGGTAAATCACGACTTCTGCAGCTGTAAACGGCAAGCGCACGAAGATAGATCGATCTTCGACCAAAAGAGCCCTGGGAAAAGACGAATTAAAATCATCTACCGATGCAAACGCATCGGACGTCGAAGCTCGACACAAGTCCGAGGCCCACGCTACAACTCAACCAGAACATCCGGAAAATAGCGTTGACCCAGCCACGATCGACACGGTCAAGGCGGATATCGCGACATCTACCGCCGAGTAAGAACACTCGCGGCATGAAACAGACGTACGAGATGGCTTGATTCTCGAAAGGGGTACGTAAGAAGTTCGTCGAAAGACGAATTCAGCTATCCCCCTCTCTAAAAAGGGGGGGGGGGAGTGGGTGCGTATACTCGTATACTCCCACTTAGAAAAATCTTCATTATTGTAATCGAGTTTTTAGAAACTTCAAAAACTTTTACTACAATATACGTTGTCCTTTTTATCGAAAACGTTTACGCTTCAGTAAAACACAAAAGAAACTTTCAGGACACGCCTGAAAACGTTAAGACTCTTGTCTGCGGCCCCTTCCGGCCCAAAAATCTTAAAGATTATCATCTTTCAAACACACAAAAATACATGTACAATCCTCGAAATAACTGCGAGACGTCGCAAAAGTTAAAATTCGAGTTAATACTAACAAATTGTCCGAACGCGACCACCAAAAACTTACACCTCGTTCGTCGATTGGCCCCGATGAACACGCTAGCCGTCTTAAACAAACGCAATTTGATCACTCTTTTGATCTTCAAAACGTCCAGCACAAGGACAAAAGCGCGCTACAACAAAAATCCGAAATTTTGGTTTAGCACTTCCAGTTGACTCTGAGAAGATGCTCGATTCGTACCATACAAGTCATATAAGCCGAGAACCTATCGCGGACTTTAAATCGGTATGAGTCAGGAAGAAATCGCAACAGGAAAAACGATAGCCGGCTAGTCACCGCACAAACCTTAACCGAAAGTAAACCTAGGTCTTGCCCTAAACCTAACGCTCTGGTCTCAAACATCTCAAGGCATGATATCTAAAAGATACGAGATCCTAAACCATGTCTCTCCGATCGTATATTAATGTTCTCGAAAATCGTAAAGATGGGTAATTCTTACGAAAATCACGAACGAACCAACATATTGGACGTCTCATCGGAATTGAATATGAGACGACAACTCATATTTACTTCGAACCTACTCGGGAAAAACTCGAAAAACAAAACATTCATCATATAAATAAACCGCGTAAAGCGGCAAGGGGATTCGAAGCCACCAACGGCCAGTCCCGATAAGCAATAAAAACGACCAAAACAGGCCCATACAAATCTCTCGGCCACACTCGGCCATAAACATAAAACAGAAAGACGAACATCTTTCTTCCGATAACTACTCCACCACTCATAATCCAAAGTCAAAGTCCCCGGACAACGAAGCGCCGAACGCATCCGCGGGACGATCCACTTCCTCGCCACCATCGGGAAACCCGGTCGAAACCTCCTCGGTATCAGGGGAAACCGGGATGGAATCCCAGAACCCTTGGATCCGCTCGTCGATCGGAGGGATAAGCGCCTCAGCGTGGACATGTTCATTCATCCCACTCTTCATCAAGCTCATTTCGTCCTCGAACGCGTAGTCATCGGCTTGCGTCCTCCAAAGACTTCCGACAGAACCGCGGCACTCACGGAAATCACCCACCGAGGTAAAGGCGTTCTTGAGGTTCCCATACTCAACCTGGAATTGAGAAGCACGAGTCTTCATCACCTCGACGATTTCTCTTTTGCCTTTCCTCTCCGCCTTACGAACAGCCCGCGCATGATCACGAGTAAGTTGCGCTTCTCGCTCCAAGATCTCGCCTTGCACGCGAGCGAGATCTCGTTCCGCTTTCTCCGCTTTGAAACAATAGATCATAGCCTCCCTATGACTCGCTTCAATGGCCGAGCCAAGCAAGTTAAGGCCCTGCAAAATCAATTAACACATTGTAAGCGGAAAAAGGAAAAACCTAGGCAATCATGAATATTTTCGAAAAAATCATACCTCGTTGATGATTCGGGACCCTTCCGCGACGATATTCGGCCTCGCCGACTCTTTCGCAGGTGGAGGAGCATCAAAACCCAGTGGTAGACCGGCAAAGAAGTCATCGAAGTTCGGGATGGGGGCCTCGCTCGAGCCACTCCCATCGCCATAAGCTAGGTTCAGATCCCATCCTGGAAGCATAGAGTCATCCATCGAAAATTATATATCGCCAAGGTCGATATCTTTTACCTTCCAAGAGCTCGACTCCGGCACGGCTGGTGGGGCTGCAGCGGGACTCTGGTCATCAGGTTCAGAGTCATTTCCCGTGTCTGCAACCGAGGCGGGACCAGGGTGCACGAACCTCAGTGCCCTCCGAACCCTCTTCGGCGTAAAGGATGTCCAAAAGAAGGGACCATTCCTGAGAAGATCCCTTACCTCAATAGTGTCCTCAGGGAACGGAGCAAGAGGATAGATGAAAGGACGATCGTTCGGTAACCTCCGGAACAGTGGAATACAACTCTCTTCGACAGACGCAGCGTCTAAACGAACAAAGAAGAAAAACTTCTTCCACGAGTTGAAGTTCGAGATGAACTTCTTAACCACTGACATAAACTTCCGAGGGACCAGCCTATGCTTGTCCGTATCTTTGACGAGTTGAAGCCTCAAAAGCGTTTCAAAATGGTCGACGGAAAGGGAAAGGCCATGCTCGTAGCTCAGAATCAGGATCCCAATAAGATGCTGAATGGCAAGGGGAGTCAACTGACTTATCGCGACCTCGAAACGGTCCAATACTCGAACAAGGATTTTGGGGATTGGGAACCATAAGCGACAACGCACTACGAACGCCTCGTAGCAAGTGAAGTAACCCTTTGGGGGGCTTTTAGCACACTCTCCGGGACAGGGAACTCAGAACTCCACAGCATCCGGGATATGGTAGAACGATCGCATGGTCGCAAGAAACTCGTCAGTACTCCTGCTTGCGTCCTCTTTCTCGACTCCGCGATGGGTCAAGACCGGGAACGACTTCTCCTTGGGAGGAGTCATCGAACCGTAATGAGCAACCCATCATGCCTCGTTCTCGGTGGGATGTACCGAGTGAGGCACGAACTCCATCTTCGGAACAATGAGCTCTTCATAAGCACTCGCGGACGAAGACACTTTTCTCGCGGAGGAAAAGGGTGGAGAGAAAAGAAGTTTTTCTTAAGAAAGATCTTAGACAAGAAAGTGAAAAAATTGTGAAACAAGTTACCTCCCTTCTTATAGGCATGAGGATTTACTATTCAAGCTCGGACTTTCGGATATTAATTCCATCCATCACGCCTAACTTACCAAACATGCCTAACCGAACGCTAGGATCCTACGGTGCATGATCCTAACGGGCTGGGGGGCTAACTGTTGGGGTCAAAAACAATCACGACGGAATTACCACCCGAAAATCCTCGGAGATCGTATTTCCGAAAGAGATAGTAAAAAGAAGGATACAACTTTCGTAAAATATAACCAATACGAAATTTTTACGAAGAAGTATCCTTTGAGATTCAAACCGAACAAACCAAGCTCGATCACCACGCATACACGCCGTCCGGTCGCTATACAGCAACCAAACCCGAGCCAAGCTCGGTCGCTACGTAGCGACCGAGCATCCGTCTCGCTCGGTCGCTACGTAGCGACCGAGCTCGAACCCAAGCTCGGTCGATACGTAGCGACCGAGCGCTCGTCCTGCTCGGTCGCTACGTAGCGACCGAGCGCTCGTCCCGTTCGGTCGCTACGTAGTGACCGAGCGCTCGTCCCGCTCGGTCGCTACGTAGCGACCGAGCGATCGTCCCGCTCGGTCGCTACGTAGCGACTGAGCTCGAGCCAAAGCTCGATCGCTACGTAGCGACCGAGCTCAAGCCAAAGCTCGGTCGCTACGTAGCGACCGGGCTCGAGTCAAAGTTCGGTCGCTGTGTAGCGATTGAACTCTTCCGGACATCGACAGACATCAATCCATGCATTCTCGTCAAATCTTTGAACGCTAACTCCCGAAGACCGTAGCAAGCTCAGTCCACGGTTTCCGCTATTTCAACTCATCGATCAAACTACGCGCGCGGATGAGAAACCGCGAAAAATTCATAGTAAACGTGTCGAGTCGGAAGACGGTCCAGAGGGACCTAAAACATGACTCGAGGCCCATCCTACGATTTCCTAACCCAAAGCCCGTAAACCGCAGCACGGTTTACGCTTGGCCCACAAGGAAGGATATATGTCAAGTTTCCGCGGATAAATACGGAAGTTTTAAAGATAATTGTGAAGATCGGGAAAAATGGAATATCTCCGTTTTTATGCTATGACGCCTTAAGGGCAGAAGAGTAAAAGCGTAAACCGACCTTGGAGCTAGTATATAAGGAGTCCTAGGCGAGGAGCATGGAGGAAAACTTTTTCAGAGCAAACTTAGCACTTAGAGCGATTTAGGCAATTTTCCGTTTTTGTTATTTCGAGCTGCGACGCAATTAGGTTTAGCCGTCTTAGGGTTGCTAGAACTAGGAATCTCGCCGACAGCTCTTGAACCCAGGCTTATACCTTGTTGTAAACGTTCATACGCAAATTCGGAATAAGATCTTCTTTGCTCTCTTTTCGGTTTACTATACTTTAACGTTGTTGTTCTCGTGTTCTGATTGCTTGACGTGTGGTAATTAGCAGATATCCGGGTCCTCTGGGAAATTAGGGTTTTCCTAGTTTCCTTATTTAAACGGAAATCGACGGTGTGAATTTCGGTTCCCACAGCTACGTTCCTAGCTTTGTTAGGCTTCCAGGGTTTTCGAAGCAAGACACAAGTCGAATTCGCTGGAGAAAACGTAGATTCAACTAGTTTACCGTATATACGTATTTTTTTCCTTTCATGTGATTTGTTTCTTTCTCTTTGATTTGGACTATTAAACTATGCATGCATCTTTGTTATTTGGAAAGTGTCGAAAAAAAAAAAGTGTTAAATTTATTTTACTTGCTCTATACGTAAAATACGTGATTTTCTTAACCTTACTTTCTTTTAGTTACTTTTTGAGATTTATGTTAGAACAAAACTTAGGTTCACTCTTAAATTCACCTCTCTTATTATTACCAATCAAAATGCCACATAGATTAATAATAAAATACATTATTTTTTTTAAAAAAAATCTAAAATAATTGAAAAAAATAGTGACGCTCATTTTAATGACGCTAACGCCACTAACTAAACTCTAAATCTTTAAATCTAAATCCTAAATTTTAAATCTAAACCTTAAACCCTAAATTTTAAAACCAAACTCTAAATCCTAAATCCAAACCCTATATCTTAAACTCAAATTCTAAACCCTAAACTCAAACCGTAAACTCTAAACCCAAACCCTAGACATTAAACTAAAACCCTATATCCTAAACCCAAACCTAGACTCTAAACCTAAATCTTAAACCCTAAAGAAACAACATCAACGTTAACCCAAACTTTTAGAATATATATAGGATTTGGGTTCAAAGTTTACGACTTGAGTTTAGGGTGTAGGGATTAGGTTTGGATATATGGTTTGAGTTTATAGTCTATAATTTGGGTTTAGGATATAGGGTTTGGGTTTAGAGTTTACGGTTTCGGTTTAGGGTTTAGGATTTGGGTTAGGATATAGGGTTTGGGTTTAGGGTTTACGGTTTGGGTTTAGAATTTAGGATTTGGGTTTAGGATTTAAGATTTAGGGTATAAATTTAAAGTTTATGGTTTAGTTACTGGCGTTAGCATCATTAAAATTGACATTCTTATTTTTTTTTCAGATTTTTTTAAATAAAATTAATCTATTTTATTATTAATCTAGGTAGCATTTTGATTGTTAATAAGAAGAGAGATGAATTTAAAGGTTCACTCTAGGGGTGAACCTAAGTCTTGTTCTTTATGTTATACTAGGACATACGCCTTGCGCGTAGTGAATTTATATGAAAATTATTTAAGAAATATCGTATTGAAAAATAAAGTTTATATTCTTTGATCGAATTAATATTTTTTATCCTTAAGCAAGTTTTTAGAAACTTTTTGTTAATTACATAATTTATTTACTGATGAGCTTATCCCATTTTTTAAAATATTTTAGGTAAAAAAAACACCTTTCGCATAAGAATCTAACGGTTAGACCGGAGAATTACAGGCCTACTATTTGGTTATAATAAAACTATGGCAGCTCAATTTTAATTCATGATTTAAAAATTTAAAATTTAATTATTGTTATGAGAACTTTGCGTTCACTGTCAATCCTATCTATCTTCAATATTTTTCTCATTTTTGCATCGTTTTTTTTATTTTGGTTATTGCTCAATATGAATATTGATTTTTGAGTTTATTCTCATTTCATTATTTTGTTTTGGCCTGAGATTTAGAAAATGTTTAAGATTTGCGCCTTGTGCAGAATAAATATTTTATATTTATTACTTATTTTATATTTTTTGCATATTATGAAATTTTATATAATAATTATATATTAAATAACTACTATTATGTAATAAATTGGCGTACACATATAAATCAACGACCACTCTTGTTTATTCGCAATCATTTTACGATAAATAAATTAAACCAATCAATTTTATCTATCGTGTATGGTATATAATTAAATTTAAATGATACTAACATAGATATATAGTATGAATATTTATTAAATGAGGTTTCTACTCAAATGATTTATGATTATTTGCATTTTGTGCAACAAAATTTTACACCAACGATTTTTTTTATGTGAAATGTTTAGTGGTTTCAGTAATTTATAATTATTTTAATAAGACAATGAAGATTTCAAAATCAAAATATTAACTTTTCAAGATGTATTCAACGCAAATATCAAAAATATAAGTATGTATTTTCATATGATGTATAGTTTAATTTAAACGAAATGAAATATATATATATTAACATAAATACCTATTAAAATAAATTTATTTATTCATTTGATTTTATAATCATTTTATCTTATTATAGAAAAAAATTTAAACCTTGATCACAAAAGTTTATGTGAAACTTTTAACAGTTTTATTAATTTATACTCGTTTAAAAAAATTCAAAATACAACATGTACAAAAAAATCTAAAATTTATTATATAGTTAATGTAATTGTGTGGTTTATTTTAATAAAAAATAATTAAACAAAAATGATAGAAAGTATACAAATTGTTAGCAGATCTTTATTATTTAAAATCACGAAGTACAATATATATCTTAATCACATTAGGTAGGTTTTATTGAAGGAAAAAATATATAATAATTTAATTTGATAAAAGAATGGTCTATAATGGTCATACTATCTAGGTATATAATATAACATTCTCTAGTAATTTAGTTTTGGGCTTATGTACTGTAAAGACATGAATCATATTAGCGAAGTCGCCTCAGTCCAAACCTCAACTCAAAACGATGCAGTTTTGAGTAATGAAGACTCTCAGCCCAAGACGATTCAAGCCCAACTTGACAAGCCCGTTCCAACTCAGCAATCTCCTCCAACGGATATATTACTCAACGACAAGAACAGAGCAAGAGAGGAGAAGAGAAGAGGAAAGCAGGTCGTGATGTCATGTACGGAAGCGAGCTGTGGTCCCAAACTTCACAACTCGTTCGCAGCCCTTAGATCATCTGAAGAATGCAGATGAAGACATGTGGAAGGAACACTAGGGTTTTATCTTTCTCTATATAAAGCGATGTTAGAGTTGTAAGAACTTAAGATTCAAGAAATAAGAAAATACAATTCCACAAACTTGTTTCTTCACTTTCATGGTATCAGAGCCATGGAGGCTGTTGAACTCTATTCTCCACCTACACTAGACATAGTAAACTCAGTTACAGTCAAGCTTACCGAGAGAAATTACTTACTCTGGAAGAACCAGTTTGAAGCCTTTCTTAACGGTCAAGGACTACTAGGGTTTGTCACCGGAGCAACAAAACAGCCAGGAGCGACTCTACCGGTCCCGACTATCAACGGTACAACGACTCCAGTGACTAACCCAGATCATCATACATGGTTTCAGACGGATCAAGTCATCAAGTCGTGGCTTTTAGGTTCTTTCTCTGAAGATCTGCAAAGTTTGATAATTTCTTGTACTACATCTAACCAGATCTGGGAGACTCTGGGAAGACACTTCAACAGGCCAACATCTTCAAGACTGTTTGAGCTTCAGAGAAAGCTTCAGACGGTAGCAAAGAAAGAAAGGTCCATGACAGACTATCTCACAGAACTGAAGCTTATCTGTGACCAACTGACCTCTATTGGAAGTCCGGTCCCAGAAAGGATGAAAATTTTTGCCGCGCTGCAAGGTCTAGGGAAAGACTATGAGCCTCTCATCACCAGCATTGAAGGAGCAGTTGACCTGATGCCTAACCCAACTTTGGAAGATCTGATTCCTCGCCTTCACAGTTACGATGCTCGCATCCAGCGTTACAACGCTCCGTCCGACGTCTCACCACATCTGGCCTTTAACACTGAGCGAGCTAACTATCAGACCGCTTACTACGCAAACAGAGGAAGAGGGCAATACAACAGGCGATTTGGAGGAACTCGAGGACGTGGAAACTTCTCTACAAGGGGAAGAGGCTTCCACCAACAGTTATCGTCCTCAGGGTCTCGCTCTGTCTCCTCTGCGTCCTCAGTCTCGTCTGACGACAGACCATCTTGCCAGATCTGTGGGCGTTATGGACACACTGCAATGAGGTGCTGGCACAGGTTCAACAACGCTTATCAAGAGGAGGATCTCCCTACAGCTCTAGCAGCAATGCGCATAACGGATGTAACCGATGGTTCAGGTGCTGAATGGTTCGCTGACTCAGGTGCAACATCACATATCACCAACTCTCCGCAGCACCTCTCATACAATCAGCCCTACAAAGGTAATGACGCAGTTCTTATAGGTGATGGTAGCTTCCTGCCTATCACACACATAGGTTCAGCTGATATACCATCAACTTCAGGTACATCTCTTCCTCTCAAAGATGTACTAGTATGTCCAGGGATTACAAAATCACTGCTATCTGTGTCTAAGCTTACCAATGATTATCCTTGCTCTTTGGAATTTGACTCAAATCGGGTGTTTGTTAAGGACAAGTTAACCAGAAATGTTCTGAAGCAAGGAAGCACCCGTGAAGGATTGTACAGTCTCCAGTCTCACCAGCCTCAAGCATTCTACTCCACAAGACAAATATCAACTAGTGATGAGGTCTGGCATCGAAGATTGGGACATCCTCATGCGCAAGTTCTCAAGTTTCTCTGTCTTAATAAGTCTATTATGGTCAATAAGAATACCTTGAAGATGTGTGAGTCATGTCAGATAGGAAAGAGTAGTAGGTTACCTTTTGTTGCTTCAACTTTTGTTGCGTCTAGGCCCTTGGAGAGAGTCCATTGTGATCTCTGGGGTCCATCTCCTGTTACTTCCAATCAAGGATTTCGTTTCTATGTTATCTTTGTGGACTCCTACTCTCGTTTCTGTTGGCTATACCCACTCAAACGCAAATCAGACTTCTTCTCAATTTTTCAAACGTTTCAGAAGCTAGTTGAGAATCAGTTGTCTCAAAAGATAGGAACGTTTCAATGCGATGGGGGTGGAGAGTTCATCAGCAACAGTTTCCTGGCTCATCTCAGAGATTGTGGGATTCAACAGCACATGTCATGTCCACACACGCCGCAACAAAATGGTCTAGCTGAACGGAAGCATAGGCATATCACTGAGCTTGGCTTAACCATGATGTTCCAAAGCAAAACACCTCAGAAGTTTTGGGTAGAAGCGTTCTATACCGCGAGTTTCCTGAGCAACTTGCTTCCATCATCAGTTCTTGATGACAAACGAAGCCCTTATGAGCTGTTACATGGGAAGCCTCCAGATTATTCTGCTTTGAGATCATTTGGATGTTCATGCTTTCCAATGTTGAGAGAGTATGCTCGGACAAAGTTTGATCCGCGCTCACTCCACTGCGTCTTTCTTGGCTACAATGCTAAGTACAAAGGCTACCGATGCTTTTACCCACCAACAGGGCGAGTCTATATATCAAGACACGTTCTGTTCAATGAAATGAGCTTTCCATTCACTGATACCTACAGCAGCGAGCACACACAAGCTACTACCCCATCTCTCGAAGCATGGCAACGAAGTTTCTTGCGCCCTACTGTACCATCAGATAACTCCTCCAATCCTGCTCCGGTTGTGTCAGCCCCTGTTCGAATTCCTTCACAACGAGGTCCTCAAGAAACGACACAACCCATGTTCACTGAAGCAGATTTCCCTCCACTTCTTGGAAGAACACCTGGCCCTCTTGGAAGCACAACTGCACCATCTGCTTCACGATCAGCGTCTGAGAGTCAGAGCAGTGGCAGTGGCAGTTCAGTTCAAGCTTCAACGAGTGAAAGCAGCCAGAATACAAGACCAGAATCAGTGTCAAACGTTACACCTATCTCTACTTCTCAGCACTCTATGGTCACAAGAGGAAAGGCAGGAATCCGCAAGCCTAATCCTAAATACGCTCTGCTTACTCACCGAACATCGGATCCTCTTCCAACAACAGTAGCTGCTGCACTGAAAGATCCACGTTGGAACGCCGCTATGGGAGAGGAGATCGAAAATTGTGAGATTACAAAGACATGGTCCTTGGTTCCTCGATCACCGGATATGCATGTGCTGGGAAACAAATGGGTATACAGATACAAACTGAATGCTGATGGAACAGTTAAAGGCTGCAGAGCAAGATTAGTGGCTCAGGGTAACAGTCAAGAAGAAGGCATAGATTACTTAGAGACGTACAGTCCGGTGGTTCGTACAGCAACAGTGAGGATTGTGCTACATTTAGCCACTATTATGAGATGGGAAGTGAAGCAAATGGATGTCAAAAACGCATTCTTACATGGAGATTTGTTGGAAACTGTATACATGAGGCAGCCCTCGGGTTTTGTTGACAAAACGAAGTCAGATCACGTTTGTCAACTTCATAGATCCTTATATGGTCTGAAGCAGTCCCCACGGGCTTGGTTCAACAAGTTTAGTGACTTTCTTATTGAGTTTGGGTTCGTGTGCAGTGTCAAAGATCCATCTCTTTTCATCTACTCTCATGAAGGAAACATTATCATGCTTCTCCTTTACGTGGATGACATGGCAATAACAGGGAACAGCTCAGCGACTCTTACAAGACTTCTTGAGGAACTAAATCTGAAATTTAGAATGAAGGATCTGGGTCAACTTCATTATTTCCTTGGAATTCAAGCGCTGTTTCATGATCGAGGAATGTTTCTTTCCCAAGAACAATATGCTGTTGATCTTCTAAAGGTAGCAGGAATGGAAGATTGTGCGTATGTGGGAACTCCTCTGCCTCTACAACTCAATAGCGTTCCTGGTCAAGAGATTCCATTCTCAGATCCTCACTACTTCAGACAACTAGCAGGCAAACTACAATACTTAACTCTCACAAGACCAGATCTCCAGTTTGCTGTCAATTACGTCTGTCAGAAGATGCACGCTCCATCTCTGTCTGACTTTACAAACCTCAAAAGGATCTTGCGCTACGTAAAAGGAACGGCTTCTATGGGCTTATCGCTTCTTAATGATACAGATTGTACACTCCGAGCTTATAGTGATAGCGACTGGGCAGGATGTCGAGATACACGTCGTTCCACAGGAGGATTCTGTACATTCCTTGGTCAGAATCTCATCTCGTGGTCTTCAAAGAAGCAACCGACTGTATCGAAGAGTTCAACCGAAGCTGAGTACAGATCTCTGTCTGAAACGGCATCAGAAATGGCTTGGATCAGTCTGTTACTAAAAGAGCTTGGAATCTCCTTCCGGTCACCCCAGAGCTGTTCGGTGACAATCTGTCGTCGATATACTTGACGGCTAATCCGGCGTTTCACAAGAGAACCAAGCACTTCGAAACAGATTATCATTACGTTCGTGAGAGAGTGGCTTTGGGGTCTCTGGTTGTCAGACACATTCCAGCGAAGCTTCAGCTCGCAGATATCTTCACCAAATCTCTCCCATCAGCGCCTTTCAGTGAGCTCAGATTCAAACTAGGCGTTGACGTCCCTCCCACGCATAGTTTGAGAGGGGGTATTAGCGAAGTCGCCTCAGTCCAAACCTCAACTCAAAACGATGCAGTTTTGAGTAATGAAGACTCTCAGCCCAAGACGATTCAAGCCCAACTTGACAAGCCCGTTCCAACTCAGCAATCTCCTCCAACGGATATATTACTCAACGACAAGAACAGAGCAAGAGAGGAGAAGAGAAGAGGAAAGCAGGTCGTGATGTCATGTACGGAAGCGAGCTGTGGTCCCAAACTTCACAACTCGTTCGCAGCCCTTAGATCATCTGAAGAATGCAGATGAAGACATGTGGAAGGAACACTAGGGTTTTATCTTTCTCTATATAAAGCGATGTTAGAGTTGTAAGAACTTAAGATTCAAGAAATAAGAAAATACAATTCCACAAACTTGTTTCTTCACTTTCAAATCAAAGGCTTATAAGACAGAGCGTGACCAGAGTCCTCCGTGTCCTTAAGGTTGCGGAGCTTCTTGGCTTCGGTTCTTGTGTTCAGTCTTGTTTGGATTATTTAGAAGCTGACAAGCTGTGCCTTGGGTTGGTGAAGAGGAAGAGGAGAAAGTGATCTCGTCGATACTTAGGTTGAAGACAGAAGGTGTTAGTGTTGTGACTACTCCTGTCCTCAAAAGAGTTGCTTCCTCTTCTGTGGATCCGCCTAAAGAGACGCTCTCACGCATCATCGAGCTTGTGTTGAGAAGCAAAGAGGAGAAGAGCCGTCGCGAGATGAAGTCTATAGTCCTGAAGCTTCTCAGGGAACAGAACGGGAACAATGTAGCTGAGAATTTCAACGAGACGATCTACTCCTCTTGCCAGAGCTGTTTAGACACGGTCTTGTCTCTGTTCAGACAGGACGAGAGTGATGCTAAACAGATAGGTGTGGAAGCTGATAACCTCACGTGGCTGCTTGATGTGTTAGCGGAAAGACAAGCTGCTGAGGAGTTTTCAGTCACGTGGGCTAACCAAACGGAGTTAGCTTTGTTACACGAGAAGCTTCCTTTGGTGTCTCGTTACCATATAAGCCGTGTGACGTCTCGGCTCTTCGTAGGGATAGGGAGAGGAGAGCTGCTGCCTTCGAAAGACACTAGGCTTTTGCTGTTGACCACGTGGCTGCAGCCTTTGTTCAAGGACTATAACTGGCTGCAGCACGGTTGCAGATCGTTCGATGGGAAGCTTGTGGAGGAAGGGATAGGGAGGACGATACTGACGTTGCCGTTGGAAGATCAGCAGAGGATTTTGATGTCTTGGCTTGGGAGTTTCTTGAATGGTGGAGATGGTTGTCCGAATCTGCAGAGAGCTTTTGAGGTTTGGTGGAGGAGATCGTTTGTTAGACCTTACTCAGATCGTCAGGGTAGTGGGGTGTCTCAGACGGATTCGACTTCAAAAGAGTGATGGTTTTGTGAAGGCTGAGTAAAGCTTTGTTAGATTTGTACAGTGAATAACGTTAGCTGTGGAAACTGGAAACTGTTTGGTTTTGCTGATCTTTGATTTCCGGTTTGGTTGGCTTCTGGTTTTGGTTTGGTTTATATCGTACCATGGAGAGGTAATGGCTTTAGTGGTTGAGTTTTTTTCTCTCTTGATGTTTTTGTATTTTTCCATTTTTCATGAAAGTATAATGTTACTGGATGTATATTTCTGATTACAAAAAAAGATATTTCTGATTCGATTTCTATACCAATTTTAGTGTTTGGTTTGTACCACGTATGGGCCTGTAACTATGGGTTTCAGTTATGAAGGCTTGAAATCTTTGAAGGTTTGAACATTAAGGAGGCTTAAGATATTAGTACGCAGATCAGGAGAAGATCATAGAATCTAGAGTTTGAGTGGAACATCTAAAACACAGAGACATTAGAAGATGAGACCAACCTCAACTTAGGTCTCACATTATCCTTGTCAGTTTTCTCTATTTCAATTGGAACTTTGACCTCTAGAGTCAGACGAAGAACACAAAAGGGTACGTATTTCGACTTTCTTCTTATGAGTAGTCCACTTGAATATTGCATTTTCACCATTCTTTTCTCCACCATCTTCAGACTTCTCTACTCTTTGCTTCCCATTTATCTCTTGTTCTACTTGGTCTTTTGATGTGATTCAGATTTATTGACATGGTTACTTCTAGTAATAATAATATTTATGCACTTTTTCTGAAGCCTTTATTAGTGCTAGAAATGGTGTCACTATAGATTGATAGTTAAAAGAAAACAGTAAAGCAAGCTTCTTTTCTTGGTAATATTGTAAGAGAATTTACTGGTGAATATAAAGGGTAGCAGTCACTTAGTTAAAGGGGTTTGGAGCAAGATCTCTACAGATTTGGAAAGCTACCTTTACTTTTTAGTGGTGTTAGTGAGATGGTATGTCCTCTATTTTGGCTAACCTTGTCTTCTCTCTAGTCAATATAAGTGAGTCTCCTCTAAATCTACATCAAGCTTACTATATATTGAGCTCAATGACATAGAGAACTCAATGGTCCCAATTTCTTCACTTATACATTTTTAAGGTCGAAAAGGTTGTCTCACTATTCCTGTTGGGGTCATACTACATCTTTTCAGTTGTTGATGTACAAATAAACTCTTTAGATACTAATGTTTATTGAACAATAGCACTTCATGCAAACGATTCAATGTTTTCTAAGAATACATATTAGCAGAGTTACCTTTCGTCTGGTTTTGAAACTCTTCCACCTCTTCCGATCCGTCGCACCTGGACCTAACACACATAAAAAAGCCTTAAATACAAAAGATACTGTGCCGCGGAGGAACAAGTGGAATGGGAAGAACCTCTTACCGATTTCAAATGCATTCTTTAATCAGCATCTTGTTTGACACCTTCAGTTTCAGCAATTTTTATTATAATCTACAGTGTAGATGAGTTTCTTCTCTAAGCCTCTGAAAGCGCCATGCCGTTCCAGAATCTCAGCCAGTGTATCCAAAATTTATTACCTGCATGCGTGGAGGCAAAAAAAAACCTAACTTGAATCACACATAACATTTGTTTTGTTGCACAGGTAGTCACACTATTGTCGAAACCTAAATACAAACCTGCCATCTTCTATGCTCCATGACTGATTTCTCAAAAATATGCTCACTGTCTCCAGTTTCAATCGATCTATCCACCGTCTACATACAGGAAAAGATCATCATGGACCCAATACTAATACAGAATTAATAAATTTAAACTAAGAGAGTCAGAGTTTTAAGTCCTTTCCTCTTCATCTGCTAGTTGAGAGTAACTACCATTGTCAAGAAGTAACAAAACACCCAAAAATGTCAAAAGGTATATATCAGATATCATTACTGGAAATAGTTGAGTCGTTAGACAGAATCCCTATTCAAAATCTGTAAACACACGCCTCTCTACAACTTCTCTGTATTCTTGCTGAATGTTATGGCTCAGAGTCTGCAGTGAACAATTTTAAAAGATTAGGATAACTTTGTCTGAGGGGTCTGCTTTCAAGAATTTGTAGAACTGCATAAAACTTACATGGAATCAAGAGATTAGAAAAGCATCAGCTTTCTTATCCAAGTAGAGAAGCTGATGCTATGGATACATGTTTGATCCCATACCGAGCTTACGTCAAGTCTCTTTGGCAATAGCAAGTTGATCACCTATTATAAAAACAATACAACATAAGAAAGATTGAAGTCAAATATTAAAGTATGTAGATAGATATTAACCAGTGATCATTGATGTTGACACCGAGGTCTGAAGCTCTTCTAATGGTGTATGCACTATCATGTCATGGAGGATCAAACAAAGGCGACCCACCAACTAATTCCCATGGACCACCAGAGATTTTTTTTTTGTCCTCAGGTACAGTCCGTCTTGCAACAGCTAATGACCTCAGTCCACGCAGAGCGTACTTGTTTTTTTTGTTAAGTGGTCTTTTTCCTTTGATTAGCTTTTGTGTTGCAAAGATCTTGAATCTGAAAATCATCAAAAGAAAATGGTTTTTAAAGGTTAAATCATTGAAGAGAAAAAACAATTATTAAATTTAAAGAGAGGTCAAACACAATTAGTTCTTAGGTACCTCCTCTGGAGCCTCCTTTTGCTTACTCGGTGCCAGTCTCCATTACCCTCGATATATGTCGATGGGATTGAACCGGAAGAAGCGAATCTCTCTAATACCAGTTCTTGCCTCTTTGGGGTCAGCAAGTAACACTTTTTATTTCTCGGCATTTTTGAGAATACAAAAAACTACAACATGAAACAGAGCTTAAAAAAAATAAAAACCATATCAATATAACCTAGAAAATTAACTGAAAATAAAATACACCAGTTCCCTGAAGAACAAAAGAAATTGAGACTTTGGATAAGATCAAACTCACATGATCGATCTGATTGAGCTGGTACTGGTGAGACGTCATTGAAATAAACAGCAACTTGAGACTTTCCGGTGGAGGAGCTTACATTTTCCGGTTGATTTCATGGCCATGAATGTAGCTTCTTTAGAGTAGGTTTTGATTTTGGGAAGACTTAAGTTTAGGCATAGCCTTTATATAGGAGAAGGATCAAGGGAAGGTGAAAGGAATATTGAAGAAGAGTTTAAAGATTATCATTGATGATCAGGAGTGATTTCAGGTAAGGCAAGAAATCATAGGTCTAGAGAAGACAGAGTAATCCAAGACTACTTCGTCTTGGATTAATCCAAAATAATTAATTTTGGATTTGTATTGTAAGATTTTGAAAATTAATGAAAGGAATTTTTTTAAAAATAAGATACGAAGTAAAAGGCTATAGTGTAAACTTTAAAAGTTAATCAAAAGAAAATGTTTTGAACATTGCTCATGAATTTTGGGTTTGTTCATGAGTTTAATGTCTCTCTTATTGTTTGATTAGCTGATGTGATGCAACTTCAACTTGGATATCTTCATTTGATTTCAAATATAAGAGATTCATGGGTATTAAGATTGTCTGGTTTCATTTGTTTTGTTTCGCCTTAAAAATGACAAATATTGTGCACTACACCTCTTCACATTCCATATGTTACTTGTTTTTGTAGTTATTAGGTTGATTTACCCTTTTTAAAAACTAGTATTCATGTCAAATTCAAGCACATAAATTATTAAGATTTACATCCCAATTAAGATACATAAACTGGTCCAAAACCACCTAAAGACTGAAACATTAGTTTTTTCCTACAAAATTATTTATTTTGGATTTCGATGTTCATGAAGCAGGTTCATCGTGGGTTTCATCACTTCCAAGGCCGGTTTGGCGATGGCCAAAGCAATGATTAGAATTGCTAAGAAAGAGGAATGTTTTATTTTGGTGACAAGATGGTAACCAAAGCTATCGAGAACACTACTCCCATCATTTTGTTGATTGCTGCACATAATGATATGATTTGATTCCTTATCATCTCATTCCATGTTTCTTTATCTTTTGTATATAATTCATTGTGTTTTCTTTTTTAGGTTCTTGTGGAGCTCATGTTGCTTAGGCAACTAAGCACAATGTCTCATGCCTTTAGTATAATTATTCTTTTTCCTTCATATTTTTCAAGTGCGCTACTTAATTTATATGCTTCTCATATTTTAGAAGTAACAAATAGTGAATGCTCTCACACTGGTTTAGGAGATCAAGTTAAAGCAGTGAAGCCTGAATTAAGAAGGAATCCTTGGTAATGATGACAACAAAGAGA
Source organism: Brassica rapa (assembly GCF_000309985.2). NCBI lineage: Eukaryota > Viridiplantae > Streptophyta > Magnoliopsida > Brassicales > Brassicaceae > Brassica > Brassica rapa. The sequence continues at coordinate 32,651,489 of NC_024803.2, read as the reverse complement.
CCGAGATAAACCTCCATCTGTATCTATATAACCTTTTGTTGTAATAAAGTTACCATCAAACACGATTATGGGCTTCACGTTTTAACATTAGGAGCTGAACTGATTCATGGAGAATAACTAAAGGGAGTCCTATGTACGTATAGGTTGACTAACTAGTTGGAAATGAATCATTGGAGTCCATATACTAAATGAAGCTAGTAACAACAATGGATCAAGTGAAAAGAAGCATTAATTACACATATTCCATTGTCGATTTGAAATGTTTACATTCCGGTGTTGTATGGATAGTACAATGACTAGGACGACCAAGCATTCTCCACTGAGTTAGAGAAACCTCAGCCGTGAGATCCTCAAATCGAATTTCTCAAACATAAAATATTCTTATTATAATATGTTCTATTAGTTTGTTATTTAAAAAGAAAAATCAAATTCATTTACCAAGTGACATGTTTTCAAAAGAGGTTCCAAGAGTATGTTATGACCGATGATTTGAGAATCCGTGCGTATGTTTCTCTCATTCTTTTTTGCCTTTCTTATTAAATTATGAGATATTAAGTGAGAAACTTGGTGCTGGAGTTCTCTTAAGAAGGGAGAATAGCATTGGCTTACTCATCAGATACAAAGTTATGGACTCTAGTAACTTTGAAAACATTTGAAGTAGATCTTGTACAAATTATGAAGTTAGTAGTACAAGAGGTGCTCGAAGAAAGCTGAGCTATACATAATACATTTTAGAAAACTTATTGGAACTTTGAAAAGTTTTTCTCCTTTGAGAGAGAGGAAATTAACACAGAGATCAATAGATTTTGATGTATGAAGTTGATTATGGTTACCCACAAGATCTATTGTGTATAAATTGATGTAATAAGAAGTGTACGTCTCTCAACACAACTAACAAAAGCTTTAGTATAAATGTTTCCGAGTTTTTTATTTAAGAAAAAGCAGATACTAAGGAAATATAAAATCTGAAATCCAAAACACCTAGGGGAAGAAGACACCTAAAAACCACATACATTCAACTAGGCTTGAACAAATTTTCTGGATCCGAAGTTCAAAATTAGATCCGATTCCAAATTTAAAGTACACAAGAGAATCCGATCTAACCTCTGTTCAAAAACGCGGGCGCCTAGCCCTAAAATCGGCCGTCTAGGCGCTCGGCGTAAGGGTCCTGCGGCGAGTAAACCCAAATCGGGTTACTTAATCGGACACCAATTAATCGCCCGCATAATGTTATTAAACGGTACGGAACCGATTTTTTACCGAATTATAAGTGTAGTTTTAAAACTTACTGGCAAGTATTTGGGCTCTGTTAAAAAGCCCAATTTGAAAAATAATGTAAGAGACGGGAGTTAATTTATAGAACTTTTTAGAACTACGTTTGCTTGCATTAACCGATGTGGGACTTTAGTTTTTCTAACTTTTTGTGTTTTTCTTTTATTTAAATTTTCACTGAACGTGTCCTAATAAATTAATAATATACTGTTGGTCCAGCTTTTACCAATACAATAAATATATCTTAATAAATCTAAGATGTGTGGTTTTGTTGAAACAACATATTTGGGTATTATTCTGGAAAATTAATATAGTTTGTGTTTGAATTTTGTAACCGGATGATATACATTTATTTTAACAATGAAATTTTGTTACAATGAAAATATCTACATATTTTTCAATGATAGTGTATATACACAAATGAGCAGTTTATCATATATTTTACATTAAATACTTACAATTGTATTATATATATATATATATATATATTCAATAATGGATTTTGTAAGAGTTAAATTTTAATATAAATTGTTAAAATATGTATTTACATTAAATAGTTATTTTTAAATTTTAAATTAAATAAAATTGCCAAAAAAACTAGTCCCCGCGTACTCCCCAATTAATCTCCGATTTTTTGTCAACTTGCTAGGCGTCAACCGGCCGCCCGACTCACGCCTAGCGTAGTTTCGAACAGGGGGATCTAACATATATGTCTGGACTGTACATGAATTTCTATATACGTAGAACCATATCCGAACCCGAACCGAACCAAAAAAATAACGGATTTCCAAAAATATCCTAAGTATAACTATATATATATAAATACTAGTTATATTACCACTTATAGTAATTTAATTACTAAACTATAACTATAAATTTGGATATGTTATTTTGTTTGTGGATAATTCAGATTTTTCCAATTATTTTAGGATATTTAGATATTTTTTACATGTTTAAATATAAATAAAAAAATTTGATCCGCGCATTTCAGATAAATCAGTTATTTTCTATATATTTGGACTCAACCAAGTAATTTTCGGATACAACTGAACCAAACCCGAAAAATATCAAACCAAATAAATTTTTTTAAATTATCTGACTTGTACGCATTTTCCTATATCCAAATTGATATCCGAAATATCCAAACCAAACTTGATATCTAATCTATTAAAACAGAGTCCTATTTTTTATGGACAGAACTTAGATTCACCCTAGGGGGTGAACCTTTAAATTCACTTCACCCTTTAAAACCAATCAAATTTCCACATAATATATTAATTAAAAAAACACTAAATTAAATAAAAAATAGTTACAAAAAATAAAAACGCTAATTTTAACGACGCTAAAGCTTCCACCTAAACCCTAAATCTTAAATTCTAAACCCTATACCCTAAATTCTAAACTCAAATCCAAACCCCTAAACCCAAACCCTATACCATAAACCCTAATCATAGACCCTAAACCCAAATTATATACCCTAAACCCAAAAACTAGACTATAAACCTAAATTCTATACCCTAAACTCAAGTTCTAGACCTTAAACCCAAACCGTAAACCTTAAACCCAAATTATATACCCTAAACCCAAAACTTTAACTATAAATCCAAACGGTAAATACTAAACCCAAACCGTAAATCCTAACCCAAAACCTATACCCTAAACCCAAATCTTAGACCTAAAACTCAAACGGTAAACCTTAAACCCAAACCTCAAACTTAGATGCTATAGGATTAGGGTTAAGATTTACGGTTTAGGTTTAGGATCTAAGACTTGAGTTTAGGGTATAGGGTTTAGGTTCATAGTCTATTTTTTGGGTTTAAGGTATATAATTTGGGTTTAGGGTATAGGTTTTTGGGTTTAGGGTCTAGGATTAGTGTTTAGGCTATAGGGTTAGGGTTTAGGGTCTAGGATTAGGGTTTATGATATAGGGTTTGGGTTTAGGGGTTTGGATTTGGGTTTAGAATTTAGGGTATAGGGTTTAGAATTTAAAATTTAGGGTTTAGAGTTTCGCTAGAAGTGTTAGTGTCGTTAAAATTAACATTTTTATTTTTTGTAGCTATTTATTATTTAATTTAATATTTTTTAATTAATAATCTATGTGGAAATTTGATTGGTTTTAAAGGGTGGGGAGAATTTAAAGGTTCACCCTAGGTGATGAACCTAAGTTCTGTCCATTTTTTATCTACTGTTAACAAGTCATACTAGGACTATCTAAAAAATTACTTAATATGACATATTTCATTATGTATATTAATAATAAAACAAATATAAATATAAATTTATTTTTAAGTATAACAAATTATGTTGAGAAAGAATCTAACAAAATCTTACCAACCTTTTAAATATTTTTATAAAATAACATTTAATTAATTTCGTAAATACTAATATAACTTTATAATTCAATATTAATTAAAAATTTATTATAAAACAAGAAAATAAAATTCTATACTATTTTATATATATTTTAATTATATTATGTATTATATTAAAATTGAAGTACTATATGAATTAAATATGGGTAAATTTATCTATTTTATTTTTAAAATAGTTTCATTTAAATAAATTATTACTCATCATCAAAATGTGTTAAAATTCGTAAATTGTATTATATTTTTTAGAAAAATAAATTTATAAACATAAATTCATTAACATAGGTTAAACTTTTATATCTACAACTACATATTATTTCATTTTTTTTTATTTTGAAACTCTCAACAATATATTGTTTAAAAAATAATAATATACAAAAATATAATAGTTTATAACGAACCTTTAGTTCATATACTATTTAAAAATATGTTATTAGAAAACTATGAAATTTTAATTATTCATTCAAAATATTAATGACAAATCAAATTTTAATTATAAATTTAATATTTATATTAATTTTAAACATAATCTGAGAGATGTTTAAAATTTTTACCGAAATTAAAATTATTTATATAAAATAATGTATTAATTTAGTAACAAAACAATTTCGAAAATCATATAATCTCCCATCTCAAATATAGTTGTGTAATTTTCCAAAAGTTTTTGACAAAATATAAAATTTAAAAAATACGTATGCAAATTTAAAATGATAATGTTTTAAATTTTTCAAAAGGTATAATCATAGATAATAAAGAATAACTTCTTGAAATGTTACACGGAAAAACAAACTATGTTATAAAAATTAAAGTAATTTAATATTTTGAAGTCTTAATTTAATAACAAAAAAAACTTAATATCATAACATCCAAAAAATATTCTAAATCAATAAAATTTACTAAAGTAATATGATGGATGCTACCATGTATACAATTTACTAAAATAATTGGTTTATATTCACAATATATAACACTAAAATTAAAATCTATACTATTAAAAGGGAAGGAGTTTTAAAAAATCTACCTATGAAAAGTTGTTGGACCTTTTCATTAGACTTAACTATTTTTTTGGTCTCACCTTATATTTCTCTAACTATGCAATAATCAATTACCTTATATTACTCTAACTATAAAATAATCAATGCTCTTATTTATTACTCAACTTATTATGATACACCAAAAAATTATACATAACTCTATTATACTAAAATATCATCTTACCAAAATATGTCTCATGAATCCATAACCAAAACGTGACTGGTAAATTTAAATACCAAAACTATATTGTTCTTTGGTGCCACCAACTTTTCAATATTTCACACTATCATTTATTTTTTGACCAAAGGTTTCACTCTATCATTTTTTCGTTGATTGAAATGTGGTTTTCAATTTGACATTTCTGAAATATTTATCTACACAGCTTATACATCATAGATTCTCCTTGACTAACACTTCTAATAATTTTGACTATATTTTAAAAGAAGTTATTTTGCATACAGTTTAACAATTTATTCTAAATATATTGTTAGAGATTATTTTGTGTACTTTAGTTTAACAATATATTCTAAATATATTGTTATGATGATTTTTGATAAGAATATATTATAGATGCGATTGAAAAATTATATTATTAAAAGAAAATATTTTTAAAAATATATTATAAAAGAATTTATAACATCTATATAAAACTCTTTATTTTTTATCCTACCATTAACTACAATAACTATAGATAATTTAAATATTTTAAATAAATCCTATTATTATTTCTCATTTTGTATGATACACTTCTCTAATTATTTTTCTTATTATCATCCAATGTTATTGTTGTTATTCAATAACGTTATATACATCATATATTATGCTCAAAGATGGATATATAATATTTAGATATCAATTATTAAAATGAAAGCATATATCATAAAACATATTATATCATGTCATCTAATATTATATAATTCTAAATATTTACAAAATCAAATTTAATAAAAAAACACTTTAGCAAATCATTTGTTAAAACAAAATTATATATATTTACGCTAAATTATTTTTTATTACGTTAATATATTAGAAGTTTCATTCATCTCTTAAAATATTATTGAAGATTATTTTTTTCCTACCATGTCAACTAAATACCGGGTCACACTTGATTGCATGTTTTTCGAAGTTTACATGCTTTAAATTAACGAGTTTTCATTAAATCTAAATCAGCTTATGTACAAGTCATCGTGTTTACTGGTTCGACGACGGGTCCAAACTTGATATAAAAGTATTGTTCTCATCTAATTAAAAATAATTTATTTTAAAATAATAGACGCACTGAGTCTGATCAATCTATATAATGTTTTTGAAAAAAGTAATTAAACGATTAAAAATATAATTACATTAACTAACTAAATAAAAATAATATTTTTTTGATATAATAAAATTTTGTAACATAATAATGCATAATAAGACTAAAATACTAATTCATATCATATATTTTTATTAACTGAAAAATAATCCGCGCTTAAAAACTGAGTCTGATCAATCTATATAATGTTTTTGAAAAAAGTAATTAAACGATTAAAAATATAATTACATTAACTAACTAAATAAAAATAATATTTTTTTGATATAATAAAATTTTGTATCATAATAATGCATAATAAGACTAAAATACTAATTCATATCATATATTTTTATTAACTGAAAAATAATCCGCGCTTTTAAGCGCGGATCAAAATCTAGTTATATACTTAAAATTTTTATAATAAATCAAAAGTATACATTCATAAAATGAAAAATATTCGCACGAATGTGCGGGTCAAAATCTAGTGTTACCTTAATTGCCAGCCCTACGTCCAACTCAAAACTACCTACCACATAAACAATGGAACACAATTATACGTCATTTGTGAGAAAATAAGTGTGTTGGACAGATGCCCAAATTTTGGATGGAATGAGTTGGGAAGGGGTTCTATTTTATTCAGATTTTATTAAAAAATGGGACTTAAAATTGGTAAAAAGAAATATTGTGACGTGCAAGTAACTCTCGGGTAAAAAAAAAATTAAAATTTTATAAATTGTCAGTAATTAGGTGTATCCAATTTTTCTAGTTTATTTGTCTTTCCAAATTCCAATTATTCATTGTCAGTTTTTGAGATTTACATTATACTTTATAGTATCTCTAAAGCAGCCGGCCTCTTTCTTTGGCCGACATATAGGATTTCCTATTACTTCTCCTTGGTTTTATCTTTTGAGACCTGCTGGTTCTCTGTTTTTTATTCTTTTTTTTCGAAAATGGGCATAGCTGGTTCTCTGTTTTGCTCTGTTTTTGCTTCATGAAACTCTGTTTTTTGAGTTATAGCTCTGTCTTTTCTAATAGAATGTTACTAATAAGAGTTAAAAAAAAAAAAAGAAGCAGCCGGCTGTTATGGTAACCATAAATAATAGGAAACTATAACTGAAATATAGAAACTTTATTTATCAAAGTTTCCGATTATTTATGTTTTCCAATTTCTTTTTTTTATCGTCATCTATATGTACATACATATGTATGTTACGGTTATAAACCATGTGAGCATCTTACCTCTCTTTTGACAACCAGGTTCCACGACAATGGCACTGAAGCTACCATATGATTTGGAAGAGGACATTCTCGCCAGAGTTCCATGGAAATATCTTGCAACGTTGAGATGTGTATGTAAGCTTTGGAATAGTCTTATATTGGAAGAGAGACTCAACAAGAAGAACTTGTCGTTTCACATGCACAGCTATAGTGGTGAGCATCGGTTTATACTCAAAGACACTGGTCCTACGATTTCTGCCGTGGGCATTGAGGAGCAGAAAAACGTGGTCGATCCTCCGTCCTTGATCGTCCAAGACTTTACCCTTATAAAAGCTCGAACATGTAATCCAGTTAGGGTGTACAAGACTGTTCATTGCGACGGTTTGTTGTTGTGTGTCATGGACAACCAGCTTGTGGTCAGGAACCCGTTACTGAAGGAAACAACCTGGATCAAATGCGGTAGTGACTTTCACCAACGAGATGATGCTTACAGCCTTGGATACCTCAGCCACTGTGATTACAGGATCTTAAGGTTTCGTTGTGCTAGTAATTCCAGAATACCTTCAAGGGTCGAGGTCTGTGAAGTTGCATCCAAGACATGGAAGGTTATAGATAACATCAGTTTTGATTGGTTCCTTAGCGTGCCGTTGTCGATCCTCTCTCTGAGAGGAACTCCTTATTGTATAGGTCTTCGAGAAGATCATACAGCTTTTGTACAAAGCTATGATTTTTACAAAGAAAGGTTTCAGCCCATAGATGACTTGCCATTCAGCTATGATGAGTTGAATCCTATTGCACTAGAGATTTATAAAGGAGATAGGCTTTCGGTGTTGGAGCAATGTCACAAAACAAGGAAGATATGCATATGGGTGAAGCATTGGCTCATGCTTACTCTTGGACCAAATTGGTGGTCGTGGACATACCAGAGTTTCCGCTTATATATCCACGTCTTACCCTCCTTTCTACAAATTATTATTTCGACAAAAACAATAGGCTTGTTATAACTTGTACTGATACTGACATGAAGGGTCTATCTATTATCAGAGTCATCAACGACAAGGAGTTCCAAGTAATTAAAGCAGATGAAGGGGAATGTGGTTTTCCTTTTTTATGCAGCTACGTTCCTAGCTTTGTTAGGCTTCCAGGGTTTTCGAAGCAAGACACAAGTCGGATTCGCTGGAGAAAACGTAGATTCAACTAGTTTACGTATATACGTATTTTTTCCTTTCATGTGATTTGTTTCTTTCTCTTTGATTTGGACTATTAAACCATGCATGCATCTTTGTTATTTGGAAAGTGTCGAAAACAAAAAAAAAAGTGTTAAATTTATTTTACTTGCTCTATACGTAAAATACGTGATTTTGTTAACCTTACTTTCTTTTAGTTACTTTTTGAGATTTATGGTAGAACAAAACTTAGGTTCACTCTTAAATTCACCTTCCCTATTATTACAAATCAAAATGCTACATAGATTAATAATAAAATACATTATTTTTTAAAACAAAATCTAAAATAACTGAAAAAAATAATGACGCTAACGCCACTAACTAAACTCTAAATCTTTAAATCTAAATCTTAAATTTTAAATCTAAACTCTAAACCCTAAATTTTAAACCCAAACTCTAAACCCTAAACTTAAACATTAAACTCTAAACCCAAACCCTAGACCTTAAACTAAAACCCTAGATCCTAAACCCAAACCTAGACTCTAAACCTAAATCTTAAACCCTAAAGAAACAACATCAACGTTAACCCAAACCTTTAGGATATAGGAATTGGGTTCAAGGTTTACGACTTGAGTTTAGGGTGTAGGGATTAGGTTTGGATATATGGTTTGAGTTTATAGTCTATAATTTGGGTTTAGGATATATGGTTTGGGTTTAGAATTTACGGCTTGGGTTTAGGGTTTAAGATTTGGGTTAGGATATAGGGTTTGGGTTTAGGATTTACGGTTTGGGTTTAGGATTTAGGATTTGAGTTTAAGATTTAGGGTTTAGGGTATAAATTTAAAGTTTAGGGTTTAGTTAGTGGTGTTAGCATCATTAAAATTGACATTTTTTTTAATTATTTCAGATTTTTTTAAATAAAATTAATCTATTTTATTATTAATCTAGGTAGCCTTTTTATTGTTAATAAGAAGAGAGATGAATTTAAAGGTTCACTCTAGGGGTAAACGTAAGTCTTGTTATTTATGTTATACTAGGACATGCGCCTTGCGTGTAGTGAATTTATATGAAAATTATTTAAGAATTATCGTATGGAAAAATAAAGTTTATATTCTTTGATCGAATTAAAATTTTTTATCCTTAAGCAAGTTTTTAAAAACTTTTTGTTAATTACATAATTTATTTACTGATGAACTTATCCCATTTTTTAAAATATTTTAAGTCAAAAAATCACTTTTCGCATCAGAACCTAACGGTTAGACCAGAGAATTACAGGCCTACTATTTTGTTATAATAAAACTATGTCAGCTCAATTTTAAATTATGATTTAGCAATTTAAAATTTAATTATTGTTATGAGAACTTTGCGTTCACTGTCAATCCTATCTATCTTCAATATTTTTCTCATTTTTGCATCGTTTTTTTATTTTGGTTATTGCTCGATATAAATATTGATTTTTGAGTTTATTCTTATTTCGTTATTTTGTTTTGGCCTGAGATTTAGAAAATGTTTAAGATTTGCGCCTTGTGCAGAATAAATAAAAATATTTATTACTTATTTTATATTTTTTGCATATTATGAAATTATAAAATAATAATTATATATTAAATAACTACTATTATGTAATAAAGTGGCATACGCATATAAATCAACGACCGCTCTTGTTTATTCGCAATCATTTTACGATAAATAAATTAAACCAATCAATTTTATCTATCGTGTATGATATATAATTAAATTTAAATGATACTAACATAGATATATAGTTTGGATATTTATTAAATGAGGTTTCTACTCAAATGATTTATGATTATTTGCATTTTGTGTAACAAAATTTTACACCAACGATTTTTTTATGTGGAATGTTTAGTGGTTTCAGTAATTTATAATCATTTTAAAAAGACAATGAAGATTTCAAAATTAAAATATTAACTTTTCTCGATGTATTCAAAGTAAATATCAAAATATAAGTATGTATTTTCATATGATGTATAGTTTAATTTAAACGAAATTAAATATATATATATATATATTAACATAAACACCTATTAAAATAAATTTATTTATTCATTTGATTTTATAATCATTGTATCTTATTATAGAAAAAAATTTAAACCTTGATCACAAAAGTTTATGTGAAACTTTTAACACTTTTAGTAATTTATACTCGTTTTGAAAAATTCAAAATACAACATGTACAAAAAAATCTAAAATTTATTATATGGTTAATGTAATTGTGTGATTTATTTTAATAAAAATAATTAAACAAAAATGATAGAAAGTATACAAATTGTTAGCAGAGCTTTATTATTTAAAATCATTAATTGCAATATATATTTTAATCACATTAGGTAATTCCGTAGGTTTTATTGAAAGAAAAAATATATAATAATTTAATTTGATATATGAATGGTGTATAATGGTCATACTATCTAGGTATATAATATAACATTCTCTAGTAATTTAGTTTTGGGCTTATGTACTGTAAAGACATGAATCAAAGGCTTATGAGACAGAGCGTGACCAGAGTCCTCCGTGTCCTTAAGGTTGCGGAGCTTCTTGGCTTCGGTTCTTGTGTTCAGTCTTGTTTGGATTATTTAGAAGCTGTGCCTTGGGTTGGTGAAGAGGAAGAGGAGAAAGTGATCTCGTCGATACTTAGGTTGAAGACAGAAGGTGGTAGTGTTGTGACTACTCCTGTCCTCAAAAGAGTTGCTTCCTCTTCTGTGGATCCGCCTAAAGAGACGCTCTCACGCAGTGGCGGAGCCAGAAATTTTTTGTACAGGGGTCGGAAAAAAATCAAAAAATATAATTTATATACCACAAAAAACTACATATACTTTAGGCACACTCCATTGTCTGTCGAATGTAAAAATTTATTCAAACAAAAAAACGTTTGTACAATGACCGCTTCTTTGTTTAGAGTGTTCTGTATTTTTAAAGTTTTTAAGAAAAAAATAGCAACAATGAATAAAAAATAAAGCTCTATCTCTATCTCTAAAATATACATGATTATTGCAGTTTTACTCTACGTACACTCATAGCTTGAAACTTTTTTATGGCAGTTTTCTTGGCTAAAAAAAACCAACCTAAAATTTAACTAAAAAATAATTATAGAGCACGAGTTAGGAGTCCGCCGTCATCTTCTGTTCCCTAGAAAGAGGAACATATTTTATTTTCTTTTTTATGTTTACTTGTTTTATAATATTTCTACATTGTAAATTAGTTGGACCTAACACAATTTGGGATTAAACTAACATATTACTAAAGATTAGAATAACAAAACATGTTTAGGGATTTTATATTTTTGGATAATTATCAAAAAAATGAGGTTAAAACTAATATAACTCCAAAGTTTCAATGATATAAAGTATAATTTTTTAATTGTATAATTAAATTTTAGCTTCAGTGTTTAGTAATTATTTTTGTGGGGTCAAAATTATTTTTTTAGTGGGGTCAACACAAATTTTGCTTAAAACAAAACAATATTTTTTTAAAAGTAGTGGGGTCAGCTGACCCCCTTCCTCATATGCTGACTCCGCCCCTGCTCTCACGCATCATCGAGCTTGTGTTGAGAAGCAAAGAGGAGAAGAGCCGTCGCGAGATGAAGTCTATAGTCCTGAAGCTTCTCAGGGAACAGAACGGGAACAATGTAGCTGAGAATTTCAACGAGACGATCTACTCCTCTTGCCAGAGATGTTTAGACACGGTCTTGTCTCTGTTCAGACAGGACGAGAGTGATGCTAAACAGATAGGTGTGGAAGCTGATAACCTCACGTGGCTGCTTGATGTGTTAGCGGAAAGACAAGCTGCAAAGGAGTTTTCAGTCACGTGGGCTAACCAAACGGAGCTGGCTTTGTTACACGAGAAGCTTCCTTTGGTGTCTCGTTACCATATAAGCCGTGTGACGTCTAGGCTCTTCGTAGGGTTAGGGAGAGGAGAGCTGCTGCCTTCGAAAGACACTAGGCTTTTGCTGTTGACTACGTGGCTGCAGCCTTTGTTCAAGGACTATAACTGGCTGCAGCACGGTTGCAGATCGTTCGATGGGAAGCTTGTGGAGGAAGGGATAGGGAGGACGATACTAACGTTGCCGCTGGAAGACAGTGCCGGTCCAACATCTTATGATGCCCCAAGCCAATTAAAAAAACTATGCCCTTATATATATAATTCAAAATCGTATAACAAGAGTAAAATTCATTGACCAATTAACAATAAACAATCATTAGATTTTGCTGCAATATTTTATGAATAATTGACTATAGCTAAGATTGGTTAACACATAGAAAGAAAAAATAATAAATTAGTCACATACCTATATAGTACGCCTTGTCAATAAAAATACTATGATCGAAGAACTGAAGTTCAAACAATATAAACTAAATTGGAAGCACGATGGAACCGAAAAGAAGGAGGAAAAAAGAAAATTGCTTAGTGGTTAAATTTTAATTAGGGTTTCCTTTTAATTATAATTTAAAATATAAATTTACTACTAATAATTTAATAATATATTTAACTACTATATTTTTAAATAAACAGTTTATTGATATTGTTAAAAGATCCGAAAAATATCATTTTTATTAATTATACCCGAAGTATTATTTTAGCAACTTTACAAACTTGAATTATCTATAAAAAAAAACTAAAATATGCCCCTTGAAATTTGCTGCCCTAAGCGGCCGCTTCACCCGCTTATCCTAAAGCCCGGCCCTGCTGGAAGATCAGCAGAGGATTTTGATGTCTTGGCTTGGGAGCTTCTTGAATGGTGGAGATGGTTGTCCGAATCTGCAGAGAGCTTTTGAGGTTTGGTGGAGGAGATCGTTTGTTAGACCTTACTCAGATCGTCAGGGTAGTGGGGTGTCTCAGACGGATTCGACTTCAAAAGAGTGATGGTTTTGTGAAGGTTGAGTAAAGCTTTGTTAGATTTGTACAGTGAATAACGTTAGCTGTGGAAACTGGAAAGTGTTTGGTTTTGCTGATCTTTGATTTCCGGTTTGGTTGGTTTCTGGTTTTGGTTTTTGTGGTTGAGTTTTTTTTTGTTTCCTTGATGTTTTTGTATTTTTCCATTTTTCATGAAAGTATAATGTTACTGGATGTATATTTCTGATTACAAAAAAATTATATATTTCTGATTCCATTTCTCTACCAATTTTACTGTTTGGCTTGTACCACGTATGGGCCTCTAACTATGGGCTTTAGTTGCGAAGGCTTGAGATCCTTGAACATTAAAGAGGCTTAGGATATTAGTATGAAGATCACGAGAAACTGGATTAGACAAGTAAAATTAGCTTGATGCATCTTATCATAGAATCTAGAGTTTGAGTGAAATGAGTTGTATTTTTATATGTTCTTATAAATAATTTTTTTGATGTACGATTTTGGTTGTAAGTTTAATAATATTTTATTATTCATTTATAGTTTTTCTAAAAACAAGATACAAATGTTTTAGGTATTTTGTATGTAGAGTCGAGAAATGAAATTGTGCTTTAAAAAATGAGCAATTTAGGCCGAAACATAAAAAGATCGCTATATTAGCGAAACACCAAAGACCAAAAGCTTAGGAGGATGTGGCAGCCAAAGACGAGTGAAAAAGACAAGCTTACCCTTGACGCTTTATGACTCTTCTTTTCGGCTGTAGGTTTCTAGGATTTTATTTCTCACACAATATATTTATCTAGATTTGGCAAGATAACATAAAGATCTCGTTTACATTATAAGAAATTGCATCGGTAAACACAATGATACAGTGTCTTCAAGATAACTCTGACGCAAACAGCTGATTATGTGTTTCAACACTATCATATCCAATTCAATAACCAACTTGTTTACTGTAAAGTAAATAAATTGTGAAATAAGTTAGTATTTCACTAAGTAATTCTAGATTTGGGTATTGTAACACTTTTGGACGGATAAGATAAAGTTTAACCCGCGGGGGATGTATTTAGGTTAAATATTAATTTAATCGTGGTAAATATGGTAGTTGATTTGACATTGAATTGCGTGGTAATCTTGAAATAACACAACATATATGAAAATGTAAACATGTGAAATGTGTTCGCCGAAGGATCACATGCAGCAGGTGCAAGGGCATTGGACATAACAAGACCACTTGCAAGAACCCAATATTATATTAGAGCCTAAACCCTAACACCTTATATGAATATAAACTCTAAACCCTTAGGAGACTCTAAACCATAAACCCTTATATACTATAAACCCTAAACCCTTATATTACCCTATACCCTCACCTATTCGTAAACCCTAAACCCTAGACCCTTAGGAGACTATAAACCTAAACCCATATATAACATAAACCCTAAACCCTTTTATGACAATAAACCCTTTTCTGAATCTAAAACCTAAACCCTTTTATGATTATAAACCCTAACCCCACCAGTCCAAATATAAGGCTAAATGCGTAGTCGTACAAGCTATCGCGAGGCTTGGATGAACAATATGTTTTGTAGCCTGTTAATCAAGTTCTTAACCGGAAAAGTTTATATTAATACTGTTTATGTATATATATTTGTTGGAAATGTCAAATCGTTAGACAGCTAATATAATATATACACGGTTAGAAAATGAGTTACTTGAGATAAAAAATGACTTGTTGATAATGTCAAGTTCTTAGACATCTAATATAATATGTACATAGTTAACAAGTAAGTTATTTGGGATAAACATGTTTGCATTATGTATGGTACCATAAGAATCAAGATCATAGTTATGACATATGAAATGAACATACAAATATTGTTTAGGTACATCTGTTCGTTGGTACATATCAAATTGTTGGACAGATAATATAATACTTACACCTTTAGAAAATAGGTTACTTGAGATAACACATTAAGTATCCTGACTAATAATTTTTTAATCGTCTATTACTTTTGGTTTGTGACAATGCATCAAAAAAAATTGTAGCCGTCTAACACAACATACATTACAGTTTCCTTCTTTATAACACGTATAAATGAAATGATTTCTGTCTATGTACTGGTTCTTTCAACTAGCTTTGGCATCTACGTAGAATAATATCCGGTTAAAATTTATATTGTCTCGAAAATATATGTAAATATCTATCCAACAAGAGTAACATCTAGTAGCTTCTTCAACCAGGAGCACTTTAATCATAACCACCATCAAAACACAACCTCCTCCGCACTTTAATCACAACACCATTATTTCTGAGAAAATCATCTACTCCAAATCGAGAAAGCTCGGACAATCTGTATCGGGATCGAGCCAAATAATTTATTAGCGGACAGATTTAAAGTGACGACATAAGGAAATCACAAGAAGATTTGAGAACTTTACCGTAAAGATAGTTTCCTTAAAATCTAGTGATTGTAAACTGCAACAGAGCTTGGAGACTCATGAAACTGACCGAAATTTGCATAGATTGGATCTGAAGAGAGGGAATGTGATTCTCTTGCATGTTCTAGCAGGAAAAACTAGTGCACTTGCTTGCAAAATCGATGAATCTGATGAGTTAGATGGAAACAAAGTTTATTTGGAAAGATGAATGAGAATTAATGAAACAGAAAGTTTATTTGGAGAAATGAAAGAGGAAAATGTGAACTGATTTTGAAACTCAAACAAATAATAAGAGTTAGATGACATTATAATATCTTAGACAATCTTGTGTGCAGAGGATAAAATCTTACAAAATCTTGGAAGATTTTGCCTATAAATAACAGTAGTCTACATGACTGTGTGAGTAGGGGAAACAAAGTTCAAAAACATCACATTTGTTTGAGAAATAGTTGAATTTGGTAGATCACTAAATACACCAAACTTCTTTAGTTGAGCACTAATTTCTCTTAAAAATCTTTGTAAACCATAATTGAAAGAGATTTGTGTTTCAAAAGCAAAATTGGCTTTGTAATACTTTATAACTTAAAATTACTATATCAAATGACAAAACAAATAACAAAATCACTGAAGTATGGGCATTAAGTTCATATCTCTTCGGATGGAAAGTGTAACACCAAAGAAAAAAAACCCATGTTAGTTACATAATTGTTCATTGTTCTATACGCAAAGACCATGTTATTTTCACATGCTTCAATAAATAGATGATTTTAGTTACATTGGAACATAATGCTTCAATAAATTTTGCTAACATCAACAATTAATTTGTTTATAATGGGTACAAATTGGCCTTGTTAATTTTATTCGTATTCTTCTATAAATTTTGAACATTAATGAAAGGAAAAATTTTAAAATAAGATACAAAGTAAAAGACTACAGTGTAAACTTTAAAAATTAATCAAAAGAAAATGTTTTGAAGATTGCTCATGAATTTTGGGCTTGTTCTTGAGTTTAATGTCTCTCTTATTGTTTGATTAACTGATGTGATGCAACTTCAACTTGGATATCTTCATTTGATTTCAAATATAAGGGACTCATAGGTATTAAGATTGTCTGGTTTCATTTGTTTTGTTTCGCCTTAAAAATGACAAAAATTGTGCACTACACCTCCTCACATTTTCATCTATTACTTGTTGTTGTAGTTATTAGGTTGATTTACCCTTTTTAAAAACTAGTATCCATGGCAAATTCAGACGCATAAATTATTAAGATGTACATCCCAATTAAGATACATAAACTGGTCCAAAGCCCACCTAAAGACTGAAACATTAGTTTTTCCCTACACAATTACTTAGTTTGGATTTTGATGTTCATGAGGTTCATCATTGTTGTCATCACTTTCAAAGCTGATTTGGCGATGGCCAAAAGCATATTTTTGTAGGATCTTCTGAGGCTTATGTTGCTTAGGCAACTGAGCATAATGTCTCATGCCTTCAGTATCCTCTTATCACTCATGTACTCATCATCTCCCATCTTTCAAATCACTCCTAAATCAGTCTGACCTCTGTCATGCTTCTCACTTGACTCAGCATCAAAATGTTTTGAAGATTGCTCATGAATTTTGAGCTTGTTCATGAGTTTAATGTCTCTCTTATTGTTTGATTAACTGATGTGATGCAACTTCAACTTGGATATCTTCATTTGATTTCAAATATAAGGGATTCATGGGTATTAAGATTGTCTGGTTTCATTTGTTTTGTTTCGCCTTAAAAATGACAAAAATTGTGCACTACACTTCTTCACATTTTCATCTATTACTTGTTGTTGTAGTTATTAGGTTGATTTACCCTTTTTAAAAACTAGTATCCATGGCAAATTCAGGCGCATAAATTACTAAGATGTACATCCCAATTAAGATACATAAACTGGTCCAAAGCCCACCTAAAGACTGAAACATTAGTTTTTCCCTACACAATTACTTAGTTTAGATTTTGATGTTCATGAGGTTCATCGTGGTTGTCATCACTTTCAAAGCTGGTTTGGCGATGGCCAAAAGCATAATTCGAACTGCTAAGAAAGAGAAAAGTTTCATTATTGGTGACAAGATGGTAACCAAGGCTATCTAGAACACTGCTCCCATCATTTTGTTGGTTGCTGCCGACGATGGTATGATTCGATTCCTTATCATCTTCTTTCATGTTTATTTTTGTAGGATCTTCTGAAGCTTATGTTGCTTAGGCAACTGATCATAATGTCTCATGCCTTCAGTATCCTCTTATCACTCATGTACTCATCAATCATCTCCCATCTTTCAAATCACTCCTAAATCAGTCTGACCTCTGTCATGCTTCTCACTTGACTCAGCATCAAACACTTTTCTTCTTCTTCTTCTTCTCCTCCACCACCAACGATCATCACTTCTTTCCCAACAAAAAACACATCTCCACCATTATCGTTTTTCAAACTTTCTTTCACTTTGACCTTGGTATCCACAAGTATTGGCCGAATGAAACCGTTCCAGCTAGACTTCGCAGAACCATCCCCAAAAACCTCTTGTGAAATCTTGCAAGCAGCTCCAAAACCAACATGTTTTCTGAATCTTTGTCACCTTCTCCAAATATCTTCTTCTTCTTATTCACATAGTCTATTTGCGCCATCTCAATTATTGAACCAACAATCTCTTTAGGTCTCTCAACCAGTTATGGACCATTTTTCTTCTCCTCAACATGGTTCCCAACTCAGCCCGAAATGTTAGCTACCACTCTATTTCTCGAGGCAGCTCAAACGGGAGCGGCTTCTTCAGGTGGTTTATTGCTTCACGAGTTAGGCATAGTTTGATCAAAATATCACAAATACATAACATTAACTTTGAAAAATAAAAAAAACCCACTTAAGTCTAAAAACTATAAATAATTTATATAAGATTTTTTTTATAAATAGCTTCAAAGTTTAAAGTATATTTAATTTTGTATAATTATAAATATTTTATTATTTATATTTTAGTAAGATATATGTTTATTAAAGATATGATAAGCAAAAAAAGGTTTATGTATTTATATAAATTAGAAACAATCATCACCAAAGTCTTAAATGGATAAGATGAAGAAGTATAGTAGTGTATATAATTTCCAGTTTGTAATAATATTTCAAAAAGTTACTTTAATCTAATGGTTAATGTGCCTATTTAAATGGGTATTAAGGCATGGGTTCGAGTTCTGAAATGGACATATTATTTTAAAAAAACATTAGATCACAACGAAGTCAATTATGTGGATTTATGCACGTTTTAAAAAGTTCAGATAGTTTTTGTTATCTGGTTAATTATGCTATTACAAATTATGAGAAACATTACATAGACGATATTACAGCCACGCCTGACTGCATCACCCTGCCCTATGAGATCTATTCCTGATGGTACTCCTTGCGCCTTGCTGAAGATCTCTTGAAAGCATTTTCTTTAATTTTCTGCATAATTCGCCTTCTCCGATAATTGAAACCCAGACCTTTTCTTGTTGAAATTGCGTTGTCTGGGGTAAACCCCAGACCTGGGTGTAGAAATCTTTAAACCTTGACCACTAGACCACTAGAAACCTTTAAAAAGTTCAGATAGTTTTTTGTGAATTATAATTGAACTGATGTCGTATTTGGTACTGATCATTTGTTCGGATCGTATTTGTCACTTTTACCATAAGAAATATCACTGAAATATATGAACTTTATTTATCCATGTTTCCTATTATTTTGGTTATTTCCAATTTCCACTTTATCGTCATCTACATTATGTATGTTAGGGTTATAAAACATTGTTCGCATCTTCTCTCTCTTTTGACAACCAGGTTCCACGACAATGGCACTGAATCCATATGATTTGGAAGAGGAAATTCTCGCCAGAGTAACATGGAAATATCTTGCGACGTTGAGATGTGCATGTAAGCTTTGGAATAGTCTTATATTGGAAGAGAGACGCAACAAGAAGAACTTGTCGTTTCACATGCACAGCTATAGCGGTGAACATCGTTTTATATTATTAGACACTGGTCCTAAGATATCTGCCTTGGGCATCGAGGAGTAGCAAAACAATGTGTATGATATCTTATATTGGAAGAGAGACTCAACAAGAAGAGATGCGAATGTAATATTATACGATGAATGATATCTTATATTGGAAGAGTTATCGCATATCTTATAATTCAAAAAAGTGAATCACAACGTGGATGATATCTTATATTGGAAGAGAGACTCAACAAGAAGAACTTGTCGTTTTACATGCACAGCTATAGCGGTGAACATCGGTTTATACTCACAGACCGTGGTCCTAAGATTTCTGCCGTGGGCATTGAAGAGCAGCAAAACAACGTGGACGATCCTCCGTCTTTGATCGTCGATGTTAGGATTTAAACCTTTGCGTAGTGCTTTAAACTTAGATTGAAATCAATATCAAAAGCTCTTCCTCTTTATTCACTATCAATGAGTAACCTTACAAGAACAAAATAGAAATCACAAGCTTCTCTTTAGAACCAAAATCTCCTAACTATTGATTCTCTTGATCTCTCTCTATTTGCCTCGCTCTCGTATCTTTGTTTCGGATGATTCTAAAGCCGTGACCACCTCCTCTATTTATAACATCATCAGCCTCTTAACTTTCCTATTCCTTGTTGTCTTGGTTCGTCTTTGACCGACATAACAAAACAAGAAACTAACTTCACGTTTCCTTTTTGTTTATGCAGGATTCTTGCTGGGCTGGAGTGGGCCAAGACAGAATTGGGCTTTTCTCTCTACAATCTCCACCTAAAGCCCATATTCTTGCCTTCTCTCTCTTGTCACCTCCTTCGATGATACCGTAGACGCTTTCAAGCTTCCATCTCCTTCCACCTTTGATCTGAAACGCTATCTGTGACAACTTCGCTGTTGAGTCACTGTCGCCATGCTCCTTATCCTTATCTTTGCAGTGAGCCATGAACACGAAACCAGAAACGACAATCTTCACTCATCTCCCCCTCTTTTTTTTTTTTTCACCTAGAATTTCTTGGGACTGTGATGATGTCTCACCGACGAATCATTCCACCTCCGGCGAGTACCGTTTCTTCACCCTGCGTCACATTTACCCTTGTCTTTAATCCCTCCGTGGTATTTCTCTGCAACTCCGACATGCTCCACGCCAGTGACATCCTTGTAGTGATCAAAACCACTGATGTCATTTAATCGCTTATCCTATTCCTCTGTAGGATAGCGATTCAACTTCTCAAATCTCAAGCTCACTCCTTTACTAGATTAGACCATTCTAATCGCAACACTAGACATCTCCAAAGAAGCTCGCGATTTCTTCTTGGTGACTAGCAAATCTAATTTTTCATGTTGGTGTTGATCAATTCAATCAATATTACCGGTCATACTGCAGCTTTCCGGTAAGATTCTCTGAATTTTGAGTCTTCTTGATAGAGTTTGATTATTCTCATTTGAAGTTGCAAAGCCTTACCCTCTATTGAATTTTGACAGTCCTTCCTGCGTTTCCGTTGATCCTTTTGAGACTCCCCTGTTACTCCGACGAACCCACGAACCCCTTTCCACTTCAACTTCCTGGTAAGGTAATTCATGTAGCTTTAACCTGATTAAGATGATGCCTGTGATGTTTTACTTGTCTGGTGATCTGCTTTGATTTCCCGGTTGTGATACTCGTCTCCCTTCAGCTCTCCTTGGTGTTTATCCTCCACCACAGCAGCTGTTTAAGACGTTCTCTCCTCTCCGGTGATCTATTTCTTCTTTCCCCGACCTAGATACTCGTCTCCATTCAGCTTCTCTTTGCTGTTTAAGACGTTTTCTCAAGTCATCCCTTCAACTTTAAATTTTCTTTTAAAGTATACTCCTCATCCGACCTTTCAAACTTTTTGAGCGACTTTTCTTGTGTTTCAGCTACTCCACCTTGAGCTAAAACCTCTGTCTCGCATCTATGCTCACAGGTAACTCTTTAAACTCCCCCTTGAGTTTTCCATTATCAATATAAACCTGAAACTTACTTGCTTCTCCTCCTCTGTCTCTGCGAGCTTGAGACAGCATTGATAATGGAGTTACCTGGAGCGTCTTCCTTCTTAGGCGGAATCGCAGCGAACCTGAAGCTCCTCTCCAGGTACTGCGTTGATTAATACTCCTGCTCGATTTTCATTGGAATGGTTCTTAGATAGTGTTATATTCTCCTTGACTCTATCTCCGAAGATACCCTCTCCCAATATATGTGACACTTTTCTCACAACGCCATTCCCGAGTCTTGTATTCACGTATTCCCTTTTTCCAGCCTTCTTCCAGTCTTCCTCGTAGTCTTTAGATTCTTCTTTTGTACTAAGCTCTTTAGGTGCAGTCAAAACATGTGCTAAGAGATCACCATCTTTATGCCTTACTTCTTTTCCAAACAATACATCATCCGTTGAAGATTCTGTTTTCTGAGATTCTTCACTGCTCGCCTTAGACTCAATTTCTTCTGATTTTTCTGTCAAGAAAGAGTCTCCACCTTGAGCTGATGAGTCTTTTGTTTCAAAACCATATGGAGTAGGTCCCTGAATCAGAACTTTTGCGAACGTCACCGTTTTTGACGTCTTCTTCTTGATTATTTTCTCCACTCTAGGCATATTCTTCTTACTCTTAGCAATTGTGCCTTGTAGATAATAAACTCCCTTGTGATATTTTCCTGATATCACCCTCTTATTATCTTTGTAGAAGTGCACCATAAAATTGCTTCCTTTGTACTTGCAACCTGATTTTTCTAACATCCCATAAGAAATTAAATTTCTTCTCACCTCTGGAATGTACCTGACACCTGTGAGTATCACTTCAGAGCCATCTGAATTCTGAATCTTTATTTTCCCAATTCCTTTGATGTCACATTGAGTGTTATTAGCCATTAACACTGAACCACCATTGAACTCCTTGAGATCAAACATAACCTCCCTGTCTGATGTACTATGATAAGAACATCCAGAATCCATGATCCATTCTTGCTTAGTGTCTTGCACACTAGCTGTTAACACTAACGGTTGCTTCGGCTCCGTCGCAATGTTTGCAGATTCTTTATTTCTCCTCTCAGGACATTCTCTTTTCCAGTGTCCTTCTTCTCCACAGATAAAACAACTTGTTTTGCTTTTATCGAACCTTTGTCTTGACTTAGATCTGCCCCTGCCGTTAGATTTTCCTCTATAACCTTTTTTATCTGATCTGCCCCTTGATTCCTCCACGTACAAACCCTCTGCATCAGACCTGGATTTATTCAGCAATCCCTTTTCCTTTAACTCCACTTCTTTGGAGTATGCTGAATTAGTCACGTCGTTCATGGTAAGAGTTTCTTTTGCAGTCCCGTACTTGAGCGTGTCAACTAGTGAATCAAATTGTTGGGGCAAGCTAGATAGAACTTGAATTGCCTGGTCTTCATCGCTGATGTTGATGTTAAGACTTGCAAGATCTGAAACTAGCTTAAGAAAAATATCTAGATTTTCCTCGATGCTCTTGTGATCATCCATCTTGAAGCTCGCAAACCTCTGCTTCATGTAGATCCTATTAGGAAGTGTCTTTGTTTGGTAATCTCTTTCCAAAGCCTTCCAAACTCCTAACGCAGTTGTTTCCTTCATCACCTTACGCAGAACCAAATTTCCTAGGCTCATGCATATTAGATTCTTTGCCTTCTTATCCTTCAACGGATCTACTTTGACCTCAGGTAGTTCTTCGTCTTTCTCCTTGTCTGTTTCAGAAGACGTGACCGTAACTTCCTGAATCGTAGAATCTAACCCTAGAAGCTCCAACTGCATTAGCATCTTGTACTTCCATAACCCGAAATCACCTTTTCCATCAAACCTCTCGACCTTGAACTTTCCGAACTCTCCGGATATCGATTCCATATCTCCTCCTAGCACTTGCAATCAAACCTGGATTGCTCTGATACCACTTGTTAGGATTTAAACCTTTGCGTAGTGCTTTAAACTTAGATTGAAATCAATATCAAAAGCTCTTCCTCTTTATTCACTATCAATGAGTAACCTTACAAGAACAAAATAGAAATCACAAGCTTCTCTTTAGAACCAAAATCTCCTAACTATTGATTCTCTTGATCTCTCTCTATTTGCCTCGCTCTCGTATCTTTGTTTCGGATGATTGTGGGAACCGAAATTCGCACTGTCGATTTCCGTTTAAATAAGGAAACTAAGAAAACCCTAGTTTCCCAGAGGACCCGGATATCTGTTAATTACCACACGTCAAGCAATCAGAACACGAGAATAACAACGATAAAAAATAAGAAATCGAAAAGAGAGCAAAATAGATCTTATTCCGAATCTGCGTATGAGCGTTACAACAAGGTATAAGCCTGGGCTCGAGAGCTGTCGGCGAGATTCCTAGTTCTAGCAACCCTAAGACGGCTAAACCTAATTGAGTCGCAGCTCGAAATAACAAAAACGGAAAGTTGCCTAAATCGCTCTAAGTGCTAAGTTTGCTCTGAAAAAAGTTCTCTCCTCTGCTCCTCGCCTAGGACTCCTTATATACTAGCTCCAAGGTCGGTTTACGCTTTTACTCTTCTGCCCTTAAGCCGTCATAGCATAAAAATGGAGATATTCCATTTTTCCCGATCTTCACAATTATCTTCAAAACTTCCGTATTTATCTGCGGAAACTTGACATTTATCCTTCCTCGCGGGCCAAGCGCGAACCATGCTGTGGTTCACGGGCTTTTGGTTAGGAAAAATCGTAGGATGGACCTCGAGTCGTGTTTTAGGTCCCTTTGGGCCGTCTTCCGACTCGACACGTTTACTACGAGTTTTCCGCGGTTTCTAATCCGCGAAGTTTGATCGATGAATTAGAATAGCGGGAAACATAGACTGAGCTTGCTACGGTCTTCGGGAGATAGCATTCGAAGGTTTGACGAGAATGCAAGGACTGGTGTCGTATCGATGTTCGGAAAGGTTCAATCGCTATACAGCGACCGATCTTTGGCTCGAGCCCGGTCGCTATGTAGCGACCGAGCGAAACGAGTGCTCGGTCGCTACGTAGCGACCGAGCTTCGGCTTGAGCTCGGTCGCTACGTAGCGACCGAGCGGGACGATCGCTCGGTCGCTGCGTAGCGACCGAGCTTTGGCCCGAGCTCGGTCGCTACGTAGCGACCGAGCGGGACGATCGCTCGGTCGCTACGTAGCGACCGAGCTTTGGCTCGAGCTCGGTCGCTACGTAGCGACCGAGCGGGACGATCGCTCGGTCGCTACGTAGCGACCGAGCTTGGCTGAGCTCGGTCGCTACGTAGCGACCGAGCTTGGCTGAGCTCGGTCGCTACGTAGCGACCGAGCGGGACGATCGCTCGGTCGCTACGTAGCGACCGAGCTTTGGCTCGAGCTCGGTCGCTACGTAGCGACCGAGCGGGACGATCGCTCGGTCGCTACGTAGCGACCGAGCTTGGCTGAGCTCGGTCGCTACGTAGCGACCGAGCGGGACGATCGCTCGGTCGCTACGTAGCGACCGAGCTTTGGCTCGAGCTCGGTCGCTACGTAGCGACCGAGCGGGACGATCGCTCGGTCGCTACGTAGCGACCGAGCTTTGGCTCGAGCTCGGTCGCTACGTAGCGACCGAGCGGGACGATCGCTCGGTCGCTACGTAGCGACCGAGCCTGGCTAAGCTCGGTCGCTACGTAGCGACCGAGCGGGACGATCGTTTGGTTTGAATCCCAAAGAATACTTCTTCGTAGAAATAACCTCGTATAGGTTATTTTTACGAAAATTATATCCCTTCTTTTACTAACTCTTTCGGAAATACGATCTCTGAGGATTTTCGGGTGGTAATTCCGTCGTAACCGTTTTTGACCCCAACAGTTAGCCCCCCAGCCCGTTAGGATCATGCATGGGGGGATCCTAGCGTGCGGTTAGGCATGTTTGGCAAGTTAGGCGTGATGGATGGAATTAATATGCGAAAGTCCGAGCTTGAATAGTAAATCCTCATGTCTTATAAGAAGAGAGGTAACTTGTTCCATAATTTTTTCACTTTCTTGTTTTTCTCTAAGATCTTTCAAAAACTTTCTATCTTTCTCTCCACCCTTTTCCTCTATTCTCTTAAGAGAAGTGTAAAGATGTCGAGCAAGAAAAAGATTGCGAAAAAAGGGTCTTCGTCCGCGAGTCCTTACGAAGAGCTCGTCGTTCCGAAGACGGAGTTCGTGCCTCACTCGGTGCATCCTGCCGAGAACGAGGCATGGTGGGTTGCTCATTACGGCTCGTTGATCCCTCCCAAGGAGAAGCCATTCCCGGTCCTGGTCCATCGTGGAGTCGAGGGAAAGGACGCAAGTAGGACCACTGACGAGTTTCTCGCGACGATGCGGTCGTTCTACCGCATCCCGGATGTTGTGGAGTTCCGGGTTCCCTGCCGCGGGGAATGTGCTAACAACCCCCCGGAGGGTTACTTTACTTGTTATGAGGTGTTCATAGTGCGTTGTCGCCTCTGGTTCCCCATACCCGAAATTCTCGTCCGAGTGTTGGACCGTTTTGAAGTCGCGATAAGTCAGTTGACACCCCTTGCCATTCAGCACCTTATTGGGATCTTGATCCTAAGCTATGAGCATGGCCTTTCCCTTTCCGTCGATCATTATGAAGCGCTTTTGAGGCTTCAACTTGTCAAGGATACGGATAAGCATAGGTTTGTCCCTCGGAAATTTATGTCGGTGGTTAAGAAGTTCATTTCGAACTTCAACTCGTGGAAGAAGTTCTTTTTCTTTGTTCGTTTGGACGCTGCGTCCGTCGAAGAGAGTTGCATTCCACTGTTCCGGAGGTTGCCGAACAATCGTCCCTTCATCAATCCTCTTGCTCCGTTCCCTGAGGATATTATCGCGGTGAGGGATCTTCTCAGGAATGGTCCCTTCTTCTGGACTTCTTTCACGCCGAGAAGGGTTCGGAAGGCGCTGAAATTTGTGCAACCTGGTCCAGCTTTGGACGCGGATACGGGAAGCGACTCCGAACCCGACGGCCAGAGTCCCGTTGAAGCTCCGACAGCCGCGCCGGAGTCGAGCTCTTGGAAGGGAAAAGACGTCGATCTCGGCGACATAGAGTTTTCGATGGATGACTCTATGCTTCCAGGATGGGATCCGAACCTTGCTTACGGCGACGGAAGCGGTTCGAGCGAAGCCCCCATTCCGGACTTCGATGATTTCTTTGCTGGGCTGCCATCGGGCTTCGATGCTCCTCCTACGAAAGAATCGGCGAGGCCGAGAGTCGTTGCGGAAGGATCTCGCATCATCAATGGGGTTAGTTTTTTCTTGGGAATTTTTAAGTGATTGTCCTATGTATGGATTTGTAACACGCCTATTGATTTTGCAGGGCCTGAGCTTGCTGGGCTCGGCCATCGAGGCGGGTCATAGAGAAGCCATGGTCTACCGTTTCAAGGCGGAGAAAGCGGAGCGGGATCTCGCCCGTGTGCAAGGCGAGATGCTGGAGCGAGAGGCACAGCTTACTCGTGATCATGCGCGGGCTGTTCGCAGATCGGAGAGGAAAGGCAAAAGAGAGATCGTCGAGGTGATGAAGACTCGCGCATCTCAGTTCCAGGTTGAGTACGGGAATCTTAAGAATGCCTTTACCTCGGTGGGCGACTTTCGCGAGTGCCGTGGTTCGGTCGGAAGTCTTTGGAGGACGCAAGCCGACGACTATGTGTTTGAAGAAGAAATGAGCTTGATGAAGAGTGGGATGAGTGACCGTGCCCACGCTGAGGCGCTTATCCCTCCGATCGACGAGAGGATTCAAGGGTTCTGGGATTCCATCCCGGTTTCTCCTGATACCGAGGAGGTCCCGATCGATTTTCACGGCGGTGGCGAGGAAGTGGATCGTCCTGCGGATGCGTTTGGTGCTTCGTTGTCCGGGGACTTCGACTTTGGATTATGAGGGATGGATCAGTTATCCTTGTTTTCGGTCGAATGTGGCCCTTTGAATTTGGATTTCGTTTAGGCCACGATGGCCGTATTTGTATTTCCGGGACTGGCCGTTGGTGGCTTTGAATCCCTTGCCGCTTTACGCGGTTTATTTATATGATAAATGTTTCGTTTCGAGTTTTTCCTGAGTAGGGTTGAAGTAAATACGAGTTGTCGTCTCGTATGTAGTTCTAATTAGACGTTCGATCTGTTGGTTCGTTCGTGATTTTCGTAAAAATTTATCTGTCTTTACGATTTTCGAGAACATTGAGATACGAACGGAGAGGCATGGTTTATGATCTCGTATCTTTTAGATATCATGCCTTGAGATGTTTGAGACCAGAGCGTTGGGTTTAGGGCAAGACCTAGGTTTACTTTCGGTTAAGGTTTGTGCGGTGACTAGCCGGCTATCGTTTTTCCTGTTGCGATTTCTTCCTGACTCGCACCGGTTTAAAGTCCGCGATATGTTCTCGGCTTATATGACTTGTATGGTACGAATCGAGCATCTTCTCAGAATCTGGAAGTGCTAAACCAAAATTTCGGATTTTTGTTGTAGCGCGCTTTTGTCCTTGTGCTGGACGTTTTTAAAGATCAAAAGAGTGATCGGATTGCGTTTGTTTAAGACGGCTGGCGTGTTCGTCGGGGCCAATCGACGAACGGGGTGTAAGGTTTTTAGTGGTCGCGTTCGGACAATTTGTTTAGCATTGTCCTCGAATTTTAACTTTTTGCGACGTCTCGCAGTTATTTTCGAGGATTATGCGTGTTTGAAAGGTGATAATCTTTACGATTTTTGGGCCGGATGAGGCCGCAGACGAGCGTAAACTGAAGCGTAAGCGTTTTCGATAAAAAGACAGTGTATATTGTAAAAATTTTTATGTTTCTAAAAACTCGATTACAATAATGGCGATTGTGGGAGTATACGAGTATACGCACCCACTCCCCCCCCCCTTTTTAGAGAGGGGGATAGCTGAACTCGTCTTTTGACAAGCTGCCTACGTACCCCTTTCGAGGATCAAGCCATCTCGTAGTTCTGTTTCATGCCGCGAGTGTTCTTACTCGGCGGTTGGTGTCGCGATGTCCGCCTTGACCGTGTCGATCGTGGCTGGGTCGACGCTATTTTCCGGATGTTCCGGTTGAGTTGTCGCGTGGGCTTCGGATTTATGTCGAGCTTCGACGTCCGATGCGTTTGCGTTGACAGACGATTTTACTTCGTCCTTGTGCGGGGTGCTTTTGGCCGAAGATCGATCTATCTTCGCGCGTTTGCCGTTTGCAGAAGCCGTGATTTGCCTTAACTTATGCTCCGCGAGGAAGCATAGTCGCGACTGTTTTTGGCATCCCCAGATGGCCGCGACTCCGCTCGGCGTTGGGAACTTGAGACCCAGGTGGTAAGTTGACGGAACTGCCTGCATGGCGTTGAGCCATGGGGTTCCCATGATCACGTTGTAGATAGCGGGATGGTCGACTACCGCGAATTCGACGATTTTCGTGATCTCCTTGGCCATGACTGGCAATTGGATTGACCCGAGAGTCATCGACACTTCGCCTGAAAAACCCGTGAGTGGTTTTGGCGTCGGAATTACCTCTCCGAGTTCGATACTCATCCGATTGAGAGTGTCGCGGAAGATTACGTTGACCGTGCTTCCCGTATCGACGAGTACCCTTCCGACTTCTAAATCTCGTATGACGAGATCTATGACGAGAGGGTCGCAGTGAGGTTGGTCGATACCGCCGGCTTCTTCCTCCGTGAAGGTGATCGAGCAATTTTGGCCGTCTCGAGGAGGAGACCATGTAGGCCATTTTGCGCTTGATTCTGCCTTCCGTTGGTAAGCCTTGATGGCTGACACGGTATCGCCGCAGTATTGAGATCCTCCGATGATCATATTGACTCTGCGACGATTGTTATCGTTCCCTTTGTCATCCGGCCTCCTACCGCGTTTATCCCCAGGTTGGTTTCGTTGAGGAGATTTTTCGGCGGGCGGATTTCTGTCCGTCTTTGGAGGCCGATCAGAATCGAGGATGAGATCCTTGACGCTAGTTACTTCCGAAAGCTCTCCAGCGAGCAGCTTCGCGGCCAGTCTTGCTCCTAAGACTTTGCAATTAGTCGTGGAGTGTCCTCGGGATTGGTGGAACTCGCAGAAGGTGTTCTCGTCATACCCTTGATTGCGAGTCCATGTGTTGCCCGTGGTCCGGCCTTGATCCGAACTGATCGCATAGTTATGCGCCCCTTGGAGATCTTCCCCCTCGTGATGGACGTACTTGTCGTTACGAGAGTTCTTCTTTTTCCCCTTCGGATCTGCGTCTTTCGAGGATGGTCTTGCCGGCTTATGTTTTTGCGATAAGACTTTAGTTTCTTCCTCCACTATGATATAGTCTGTTGCTTTGTGGAGGGCGTCCTGGATCGTTCGCGGTTTGTCGAGAGTTATCCATTTTCTGAATTTCGACTTGTACCAGAGCGTCTTTCTCAGCGCGTCGATGGCCACTTTGTCGCTTATCCCGCTGACCCTGGACATTATCAATTTGAATCGGCTGATAAACTCGCGGAGGGGTTCGTCTTCCCTCTGGGAGAGACTCCAGAGATCAACATCGGAGGTTTCCCTGTCTATGAATACAGAGTACTGTTTGAGGAATTCCGATGCGAGCTGTCGAAAACTCCCGATGGTGTTGCGACGAAGGCGTGCGAACCATTCGAGCGCTGCTCCTTCAAGATTTTCGACGAACAGGCGGCAATAGCCGGCATCCTTTTCGCCGTCCTTCAGTCTTGCTCTTCCCATCGCGATGTGGAAAGCCTGAAGGTGCGCTTTCGGATCGGCCGTACCATCGTACTTCGGTACTTTGATCTTTCCCGGATCGGACACCCTCATGTCCGAAATGCGATGGTAAAGGGGGTCTTTCGAGCTCCTTCCAGCAGTCGATCGATCTCGGGGGCGGCACTAGTAGCATGATGGATTTGAGACTTTACGGCTCTCACTTCTGCCGCAGTCTTGGTGATGTAGTCGCGAAGATCGCGGATATCCGATGTCTCGTCAGAGGATTTCCGAGCCTGTCGGCGCTTACTGCGAGTGAGCTCGGTTTGCCTTTCGGCCAGCTCCTCTTGTTCGTTCCAATAGGCGACTTCTTCTTCTTCCGTCATTGGTTTTTCGAACGGGGAGCCTTCCCGAGCGGATCGGCTTCTGGTCCTTCTTGGATGTCTGTCGCCATCCTCGTCGCTGTCGTTGGAGACATCGCTAGGGTCCAGGTCAATGTGTTCGGCTTCGTTATCCTCCGAGTCCTTTGCAGGGAGCGGAAGACTTTCAGAGTTCCCCTTCTCGATGGGAGACTTCTCGCTGGGGTTTTGACCGGAAGGTCGTTCCCGCGCGACTCCTGCTCTATCGAGTGGGGTGGCGAAATCGAGCCTCTTCCCGCGGATTTTGGTGGTTCCGCGGGGACGGATAGCTTGGGTCCTTGCCGTTAAGGTTTCAACCTGTTTGGTCAAGGTATTCACGAGCTTATCCTGTTCTTCCGACCTTTTTTCATAGGTGGCGAACATCTTTTTAAACTCCTCGAGAGTCGCGGCGTTGGCTTGCGCGTTGGCCGCAGATACGTCCGCTACCGGAGTGTGGAGATCGGTGCCGCTGCCTCCGTTAAGGGGAGTTTGCACGTTATCCGCGTCGTTGGTTGACATGTCTGACTGTGTGTGGCTTTTGCGGGTTAGATTGATCCGTAAGTCCCCCTCCTTCTAGCGCCAAACTGTGGGAACCGAAATTCGCACTGTCGATTTCCGTTTAAATAAGGAAACTAAGAAAACCCTAGTTTCCCAGAGGACCCGGATATCTGTTAATTACCACACGTCAAGCAATCAGAACACGAGAATAACAACGATAAAAATAAGAAATCGAAAAGAGAGCAAAATAGATCTTATTCCGAATCTGCGTATGAGCGTTACAACAAGGTATAAGCCTGGGCTCGAGAGCTGTCGGCGAGATTCCTAGTTCTAGCAACCCTAAGACGGCTAAACCTAATTGAGTCGCAGCTCGAAATAACAAAAACGGAAAGTTGCCTAAATCGCTCTAAGTGCTAAGTTTGCTCTGAAAAAAGTTCTCTCCTCTGCTCCTCGCCTAGGACTCCTTATATACTAGCTCCAAGGTCGGTTTACGCTTTTACTCTTCTGCCCTTAAGCCGTCATAGCATAAAAATGGAGATATTCCATTTTTCCCGATCTTCACAATTATCTTCAAAACTTCCGTATTTATCCGCGGAAACTTGACATTTATCCTTCCTCGCGGGCCAAGCGCGAACCATGCTGTGGTTCACGGGCTTTTGGTTAGGAAAAATCGTAGGATGGGCCTCGAGTCGTGTTTTAGGTCCCTTTGGGCCGTCTTCCGACTCGACACGTTTACTACGAGTTTTCCGCGGTTTCTAATCCGCGAAGTTTGATCGATGAATTAGAATAGCGGGAAACATAGACTGAGCTTGCTACGGTCTTCGGGAGATAGCATTCGAAGGTTTGACGAGAATGCAAGGACTGGTGTCGTATCGATGTTCGGAAAGGTTCAATCGCTATACAGCGACCGATCTTTGGCTCGAGCCCGGTCGCTATGTAGCGACCGAGCGAAACGAGTGCTCGGTCGCTACGTAGCGACCGAGCGGGACGATCGCTCGGTCGCTGCGTAGCGACCGAGCTTTTGGCCCGAGCTCGGTCGCTACGTAGCGACCGAGCGGGACGATCGCTCGGTCGCTACGTAGCGACCGAGCTTGGCTGAGCTCGGTCGCTACGTAGCGACCGAGCGGGACGATCGCTCGGTCGCTACGTAGCGACCGAGCTTTGGCTCGAGCTCGGTCGCTACGTAGCGACCGAGCGGGACGATCGCTCGGTCGCTACGTAGCGACCGAGCTTGGCTGAGCTCGGTCGCTACGTAGCGACCGAGCGGGACGATCGCTCGGTCGCTACGTAGCGACCGAGCTTTGGCTCGAGCTCGGTCGCTACGTAGCGACCGAGCGGGACGATCGCTCGGTCGCTACGTAGCGACCGAGCTTGGCTGAGCTCGGTCGCTACGTAGCGACCGAGCGGGACGATCGCTCGGTCGCTACGTAGCGACCGAGCTTTGGCTCGAGCTCGGTCGCTACGTAGCGACCGAGCGGGACGATCGCTCGGTCGCTACGTAGCGACCGAGCTTTGGCTCGAGCTCGGTCGCTACGTAGCGACCGAGCGGGACGATCGCTCGGTCGCTACGTAGCGACCGAGCCTGGCTAAGCTCGGTCGCTACGTAGCGACCGAGCGGGACGATCGTTTGGTTTGAATCCCAAAGAATACTTCTTCGTAGAAATAACCTCGTATAGGTTATTTTTACGAAAATTATATCCCTTCTTTTACTAACTCTTTCGGAAATACGATCTCTGAGGATTTTCGGGTGGTAATTCCGTCGTAACCGTTTTTGACCCCAACAATGATTCTAAAGCCGTGACCACCTCCTCTATTTATAACATCATCAGCCTCTTAACTTTCCTATTCCTTGTTGTCTTGGTTCGTCTTTGACCGACATAACAAAACAAGAAACTAACTTCACGTTTCCTTTTTGTTTATGCAGGATTCTTGCTGGGCTGGAGTGGGCCAAGACAGAATTGGGCTTTTCTCTCTACAGTCGAAGATAATACCCTTACAAAAGTCCGACCATGCGAGGCAATTAAGTTGTACAGGGCTGTTCATTGCGATGGTCTGTTGTTGTATGTCATGGAAAACCAGCTTTTGGTTAGGAACCCCTTACTGAAGGAAACGACTTGGATCAAATGCGGTAGTGACTTTCACCAACGTGATGATGCCTACAGCCTTGGATACCTCAGCCATTGTGATTTCAGGATCTTAAGGTTTCGGTGTGCTAGTAATTCGAGAAATAGACCTTCAAGAGTCGAGGTCTGTGAAGTTGCATCCAAGACATGGAAGGTTATAGATAACATCAGTTTTGATTGGTTCCTTAGTGTGCCATTGTCGATCCTATCTTTGAGAGGAACTCCTTATTGTATAGGCCTTCGAGAAGATCATACAGCCTTTGTACAAAGCTATGATTTTTCCGGTGAAAGGTTTCAGCCCATAGATGACCTGCCATTCAGCTATGATGAGATGAATCCTATTGCACTAGAGATTTATAAAGGAGATAGGCTTTCGGTGTTGGAGCAATGTCACAAAACAAGGAAGATATGCATATGGGTGAAGCATTGGCTTATGCTTACTTCTTGGACCAAATTGGTGGTCGTGGACATACCAGAATTTCCGCTTTTATATCCACGTCCCAGCCTCATTAATTTCTACGAATTATTATTTCGACAAAAACGATAGACTCGTCATAACTTGTAATGACACTGGCATGAAGGGACTATCTATTATCAGAGTCATCAACGAGAGGGAGTTCCTAGTAACTAAAGCTAATGCAACGGAAACTCGTTTTGCGTTTTTATGCAGCTACGTTCCTAGCTTTGTTAGGCTTTCAGGGTTTTCGAAGCAAGACACAGGTCGGATTCGCTGGAGAAAACGTAGATTCAACTAGATTTATTGTCTATAAATATATGTGAATAAGACATAGATTTATAGATTTTGATGTGTGAAGTTGATTATGGTTACCCACAATATCTATTGTCTATAAATATATGTGAATAAGAAGTGTACGTCTATTAATACAACTAAGAAAAGGTTTAGCATAAATGTTTCTGAGTTTTTTTCATAAGAAAAACAGATACTAAGGAATATAAAATCTGAAATCCCAAACACTGAGGAAAAGAAAACACCTAAAAACCACTGCATGCAGCTAGACCTGGCCAAATTTTTGGATCCGAAATTCAAAATTGTAACCGATCCAAAATTTAAAATGCCCTACAGAATCCAATCCAACATAGATAGTTGAATGGTACATGGAGTTCGATATCCAAAGAAATGGATACAAATCCAAACCCAAACCCCCGAACCGAACCCAAAATTACGGATATCCAAAAATATTCGATATATCCTCTAGATGCTAATCATGTAGCATTACAAATGTTTCATAGCCACGTGTCAACTAGGATGATTATTAAATACCTTAGAACAATAAGTTGGTCCATACAAATATATATTATATTTTTATTAAACTAACTAACAAATAGATTAATAGTGTACAAAAGAATGTTCTTAATTTTTTCCTTAAATAAAAACTACAGAATTACCTAATATGGTTAACATATATATATATATATATAACATTAATGATTATGAATAACACAAATTTGATATCAACTTTTGTATCCTCTCTCTTTTTTTTTGTTTAATTTTATATTATTAAACAATAAACAATCACATTAAGTATATAATAATTTTTTTTTAGATTTTTCATATATGTTATATTTTAATTTTTTTAAAACGACTCTAAGTTACTAAAAATGGTAAAAGTCCCACATTAAAATTTTTGTGATCAATGGTTTAACTTTTTTTTTGTTCAAACAAAGATACAAATGATCATAAATCGTATGAATACAAAGTCTCTATAATAGATATTCATATTATATATGTATTAATATCATTTAAATTAAATTATATACCATATTAAAATATATAAATATGTAATGCATTGAAAAATTATTGAGATCTTAATATTTTAATTTAGAAATTTGTATTGATAAATCTTACTTAAAGGTTTTCTGATTGACAGTTTAATTTTTTGTTATAGCAAATATACAAATGTTAATAAAATCATATGAGCCAAATAAGTTTCAAACTTTCAATTTTTTCTCAAATTAATCACAAACTTATGTTGACTCGGCCATTTTAAACATCCCAAAGTCAACTCATTTTAAACATCCCAAAGTCAACTGTTAATTTTTCTTAAATTTCCGTTAATTGATGAAACAAAGCGTTTTGCTCTATCATTAAAAACACTAGATCTTTTATCTGCGCTACGCGCGGATTGTTTGGCATAATTAAACTTTTATTTAATTAATTTATTTATATTTATTTTAATAATTTACATTGTAATTTGTAAAGTGATTTTTTGCCTCTGAACTCTCATACTTAAATTTAAAGCAACTAAAAGATTTATTATCCTTAATAAATAAATAGATTTGTTAGTATATAATTAACAATTAATTAAAAAGAAATTTTATTGATTTGATAAATATCATTGTCTAAAAATAATTTATATTGTGTTATAAAGTCTTCATATCTTAAATAAATAATTAGGTTTGTTGATATATTATCGTAAATTAAAATGATTTTTATTTGTTAATTATCATTATATAAAAATAATTTATATTGTGTTATCCAAAATTAATATTTTACATCATTATTTTTTTTGAATAAAAGAGATATATCTCTCTATATATATTGTATATAATTTTATATATACATAAGTGTTTTTAATATTCTTACACGATAAAGGATAATTTTATTATAATAAATAACTTTGTGATATGTAAAAAATTAATATTTATTTTTTTACTAAATATTTCAAATGCATGAGTATTTTTAAATTGTATTTTATGTGATAAAATAATTTTTCTATGATAAAAAAGACTCTGTATGTTTGATTTAATATTAAATATTCTGAACATATGAAAATAATTTATTCTAGTGATATTTGAATTAATAATATATTTATTTATATGCAATTATTGTGTTTGCAACCAGTGTACCATTGCAACAAAACTCTTTCTTGAGGTTCTTAAGTATCTTGCTGTAAAAGAAACATGAACCTAATAATGGAATCAGTTGAACCTCCTAGACCAACAGTCTAAGCCATGTTAACATCTAAGCTTATTTCCTGCGAAAAAACACAAACAATCAATACAATTTCTCAGTGGACGTTTGAGCTAGTTGTAACTTCTAAACCAAGAACCTTATGTCTTCGTTATATCACTCTAAATAATCATTGCTCGGTAGGCTTCTGAAGCTATCCTCTTTGGAAAGTATTGACCTTATTTTCATCTTAAAAAATCTGCAATAACTTGAAATCAAGAATCTCATAACAGGATTGAAAGCAATACAATAACAGCAGGTACACATAACTTACATAGAAACTATTTTACCTTAAATATATGCCTCCCTGGATCTTCTCAATCGTAACCTGCAGGGGCGGATCCAGCGACATCACATTATAAAAAAATATTTACATTAAGTACAATTAGATAAATTGTAAGCTAATTATTGAAGACAATACAAAATTTAGTATGGGGCAAGTGCCACCCCTATGTTCTCTGCGTCCGCCCCTGGTAACCTGCACACAACAATGAAGAACTATTTCTTCTTACTAATGCTTTAAAAGAAAAAGAGAAGAGAGATTACATTCAAGACAGCACCAGAGTTGGAAACTTGAGAGGAAGGGATACAATTAATGGGTTTGCTTCTGTAAAGAATTCTGCAAAGTCAATGGAAGCTTTTCCTAGAAAAGCCAATTTCGAAGAACCCTAAAACAAATTTTGGAGAAAGAAAGCCTTGTTGTAGCCTTCCCGATTTGAAAGCCATTTTCTGAGGTGCTTATACGGTTTTCAATATTTTGGCTAGGGGAAGAGAATGTGAATATGGGTATAAATAAGTGAAAAGGGGAGGGATTTTGGTATGAAATAGACCTAAGTCAATTGATAACATTGCCATATGTGTATAAGAAAATGTTCATTTTCTATCAAATAGTTTAATATCTTAAATTACAATGCTTAGTTTCATGTGTGTTTCGGAAATATTATTATCCGAGTAAGTGTTCGTTTTTAAACTTTGATTATGGTTCTTGTAGGAAATAAGAAAGTTTATAAAGCAAAAAAAAGAACAAAAAAGTTTATAAAGCTTGAGGTCTGCTATTATATGATAGTTTAATGATGCGATCTATGAATCTTAGTGTGAAAATAGTTATGAGCATTAGTTGGGCTTTAAAAACTTTGATTTGAGAAAATCACTGGACTGATAGGTTAGTTTAAAAGTTGTCGTGTTTTGCTGTAAAGAATAGAAATTTTCTCAAAAAGTTGTCGTGTTTTGCTTTTGTGTTGACAATAAAGAATATAAATTTTCTCAAAAAAAAAAAGAAAACACAGAGAATAGGAAACTATCAATAACTTAAATATAGAAACTTTATTTATCCAAGTTTCGTATTATTTTTTAGATTTCCAATTTCTAGTTTATCGTCATCTATCATATATATATGTATGTTACGGTTATAAAACATTGTTAGCATCTTACCTCTCTTTTGACAACCAGGTTCCACGACAATGGCACTGAAGCTACCATATGATTTGGAAGAGGAAATTCTCGCCAGAGTTCCATGGAAATATCTTGCAACGTTGAGATGTGTATGTAAGCTTTGGAATAGTCTTATTTTGGAGGAGAGACTCAACAAGAAGAACTTGTCGTTTCACATGCATAGCTATAGCGGTGAACATCGGTTTATACTCACCGACCATGGTGGTCCTAAGATCTCTGCCGTGGGCATTGAGAAGCAGCAAAACAACGTGGACGATCCTCCGTCTTTGATCGTCGAAGACTTTACCCTTAGAAAAGTCCGACGACGCGAGGCAATTAAATTGTACAGGGCTGTTCATTGCGATGGTCTGTTGTTGTGTGTCATGGAAAACCAGCTTCTAGTTTGGAACCCCTTACTGAAGGAAACGACTTGGATCAAATGCGGTAGCGACTTTCACCAACGTGATGATGCCTACAGCCTTGGATACCTCAGCCATTGTGATTTCAGGATCTTAAGGTTT
Source organism: Brassica rapa (assembly GCF_000309985.2). Lineage (NCBI taxonomy): Eukaryota > Viridiplantae > Streptophyta > Magnoliopsida > Brassicales > Brassicaceae > Brassica > Brassica rapa. The sequence continues at coordinate 32,613,237 of NC_024803.2, read as the reverse complement.
CGGTGTGCTAGTAATTCGAGAAATAGACCTTCAAGAGTCGAGGTCTGTGAAGTTGCATCCAAGACATGGAAGGTTATAGATAACATCAGTTTTGATTGGTTCCTTAGTGTGCCATTGTCGATCCTGTCTCTGAGAGGAACTCCTTATTGTATTGGTCTTCGAGAAGACCATACAGCTTTCGTACAAAGCTATGACTTTTACAAAGAGAGTTTTCAGCCCATAGATGACCTGCCATTCAGCTATGATGAGATGAATCCTATTGCACTAGAGATTTATAAAGGAGATAGGCTTTCGGTGTTGGAGCAATGTCACAAAACAAGGAAGATATGCATATGGGTGAAGCATTGGCTCATGCTTACTTCTTGGACCAAATTATTGGTCGTGGACATACCAGAGTTTCCGCTGTTATATCCACGTCCCACCCTCCTTTCTACGAATTATTATTTCGACAAAAACGATAGACTCGTCATAACTTATAAGCACATTGGCATGAAGGGACTGTCTATTATCAGAGTCGTCAACGACAAGGAGTTCCAAGTAATTAAAGCTAATGGATCGGAAATTCGTTTCCCTTTTTTATGCAGCTACGTTCCAAGCTTGGTTAGGCTTCCAGGGTTTTGGAAGCAAGACACCAGTCGGATTCGTTGGAGAAAACGTAGATTCAACTAGTTTATGTTTAAGTATATATATTATATAATATATATTTGTTCTTTTTCGAAAGAGTGTTGAATTTATTCAAGCAAAAAATACCTATTATAATAAACTAGTGCAGTTTTAATCTAGCACTTAGCACTAGATGATAATCCGTACGCATGCATCTGATGAATTTTTTTATAATAATGTTTTTTGTTAAATGGTTTTAACATTTTGCAACACTATTGTAAAATGAAGAATACAAATGTTAGTCTCTTATATCGAGATTTTCTTGGTATACTGTTTCTTCATCATGGACAAGCTTTGAATCACATTCTTGCCTTCTCGTTCTGTTTCTCAAGAGTCATTAAACTAACCGGTTAAGGAGACTATTCTTGAGGGTCATGACGGTCTTTTTCCCCCATCACCACCATTAGTGACTGATGATACACACAGGCTTGTGTTAGAGGAAGATGTAAGGCAATTATTGGAAGATGAATTAGAGGCAGAAGAATAGAAATCTTCAGCAACAAGGAGCTGAGATCTAAATCACTGAAAGAAACATAATATCCTCCTGATCCGTTTGGGTGATGCTGATGATTCCACAGCTAGAAGGCGTGATCTTCAGGACAGGAGTAATGACCATTTATTTGAAAACAATGTCAGGAAAGGTTTGGAGTCTTGACTCTTTGGAGCTAACAGCAGAAGCTTTCTAAGTCTGACCATTCCTGCTTTAGATATACTATTCCAGCCAAGGAACGCCAAAGCTTCAAGGCGTTACATGCGTGAAGAAACTCAGAGGATGACTTTGTGGATTTGGAAAGGCCACAAAGAAAGATCTTCCTAATGATAAAAAGGCAAGTGAAATCTAGTCCAAGAGGTGAACCACAATCTTGGAGATCTTCTAGTAGTTCAAGACGTGGAACCACAATCATGACAGAACAGAAAGCTAAAGCAGTAAGCCATGGAATTTTAAAACCAAGAAGAACTACCAATCGTACTACACCAAGAGAAGTTTTCAGAAACTCACGCTAAATCAGAGCCTGAAGCTGCTGTTTGTTTCCTGATCTTTGTTGCTAAATTTAATAAAATGAGTTAAACGTTTTATATCTAGTGTTTAGCTACTTGTTTGATTCAGTTAATGTGTTTAGCTACTTGTTTGATTTAGCTACACACATAATATCAATACTGTATTCACAAACAAACAAATGCATACATAACAGACAGAGTTTCAACAAACACTCAGACATCATAGTTTTAACCGAAATAAACACACGAATCACAGTTCTAGCAGACAAACACAACCATAGCTTAATAATAGTATAGATTCTATTACTATTGTTTTCTGTCAACCACGTTGTTTTTGTAAATAGCATATGCAGAGACTAGAGTGGAATTTGTCTCAAAACCTCCACAAATAAATATATAAATTTTGGAGTCACCAATTTTGAAACAAATCTAAAGTATACTTCTCGTTAGAATCAATTTAGTGACTAGTTTTCAAATAAAACGTAACATTGTTAGTGATATTTTCTCTAATAGTCGCAAACATTCCAATCCACAATTTAAAAAATGTTTATAATTTTCAATCATTCTTTTTTTTTCAGCTAATAATACTAAGATAACTTATAATAGATTTATGTTTACCATACACACACGCAAACACAAACAAAAGGTTCATCATACATTGAGATTAAGATGGCGCAAGTGATAAAATAAAGGTGATAACATTTTATTATCAAAGGATTCATAAACACCAAAGAGCTTCTTAGTCTTTTGGAGAGAGAATGATTGGAGAGAGAAAGAGCCTCTTCTCCTTCATTAAAGCCGTGAGCCTCTCCTTCGTCGTCGCCTCCTTCATCCTCCTCAAAGCCATGACCTTCTTCACGATCCTCTTTATCTTCTTAAAAGCCCTGACCTTGCGCCCTATCTCGGGGGCAAACTCAATCGTAATAGCTGGGCGGGTATAGCCAATACGACGACTAGATTGACCGGGGGCAAGGGAATGGTTCCTTCTGGCTGTGGCTAAGCGCCTAGTAGTTATTCTGAATCCTCTCACTTCACTTCTGTGAAGACCCAGAGCCGAAGTTTCTTCATGTTCTTCGGAAAAATAGATATTAGCACGCTTGTCGTCGATGTAAACATGTGTTATCCCTCCACAAGAAGAGAAATGTTGTCTCAAAACACTCTCGACTTCATCTTCAGGAAGGGAAGTGTCATACCCCCAAACCGCAATGCCAAATTTACTGCAGTAATTTTTTGCATGTTATTACCAAGACAACAGATGCAAAAAAAAAAAGGAAAAATAAAAATATCAACTTACAATTTCTTGTCGTTGACTAGGGCGTCAAACAGAGATTTTTTATAACGTTGTGCCATCAGGTATTCCTCCTCTTCGTCCACGGGTGCAGACTTAACAAGGGCGTTCCAATCTCCGATGTCACTTCCATTAAGTTGCAACGCTTTCTCTTGTGCGTCATGTCCAAAAAGAATAACAAAAGCACGTCTGTCGACAATCGGGTCTGTGGGAACAATAACCCTAAAGACTTGGCCACATGATTCCAAGTGATTAACCAATTCTCTCCTGATTTCATCCTCAGGTCGATAAGGATTGAATCCTTCAACAGACATCCTAACCTGGGGCCTTGAGTTCCTCTCGAGGAAGGCTTCCCGAGCAGCCTCACTTTCGAACCTTATCGGCCCCTTGAGGACCTAATCTGGCTAGTGTACGTGTCCATGGAGAAGTTGATCTAACCTTAGGCTGCCGCTTTTGCGATATATTTTTCAGATTCAATCATTCAAAAAATCTTTATTTTGTTATGTAATATAAATGAGGTAGTGTTTGTATTTATATATTTCTGTTTACAAAATAAAAGAGAAAGAAGATTGACGTGAGTGAGAGAGATGTGATATCAAGTTTTTACTTTTTCATTCACTAGGGTCGGCCCGGGCTACGCCCGGGTTTTTTTATTAAATTTAATTTTAATTATATATTTAGTATGATTATTTTAATATATAAATTTGATAATCTATTATAAAAATATATAAAACTATAGATAAATGTAAAATAATTTAAAATATTCAATGTTTTTGTCTTACGCGATTCGAAATTTGTGTATCTATTTTTTGTCATTAAAAATTATATATAAGGTAAAAAGCAGAATGAACAAAATTTAAATATTTTTTTGTTTTTTTAAATTTTTTTTTTTATTTATGGTGCTTAATTGGTTGATTTGCTTACATGTTTCAGTACACATAAAACTATTTATAACGTTTGTTTCTAATTAGTATATGATTTATTTAATGGACTCTACCTTTTAATTTACCACCTTATATATCTTTATGCTTTTTTTTAATCAACTGTTTAAAAATTGTAATATTTTGTAGATAAAAAAACTTACAACTATGGCACTAAAAATGACAAACTGAGTTCTTACAATAAAAGTTATGCATTTACAATCCAACTAATTGAACCCATTATCAAAATATTATTTATCTTATTTTCATAAGTGTTTGAAATTTTTTCTTTTCAAATTTTTATTCCATTTCGACAAAAGTCTGTTTTGATGTAAATGCCCCCATTTATAATATATGTATATATATATATATAATCAATTTTGAAAAATGATAATCATAATTGTATCTCAAAATTTGTTGTTGATTCAAAAAAGTTATCACCAAAGTATAACAAATTTTGTTATATTGTGATTATTATTTGTTGATGAATTTGTGTATGATATTATATGGTGTTTGTTAATTTTGTTATACAATTTATATTATGAATGGTTAAAGTTCTTTTGTTTAAGAATTTTGGATAATAATTGAATGGTTAGATGTTAGCTTTTATATATATTCTGAGTTATTATTTGAATTAATGAGTGTTTTTTTTCATGCTTAATTATAAATGGATTATTTGTGAAATTATTGTCGTTTTCTATTAAGTACAACACTATTGTATTTTTTTTCATGTCCCAAATACAGTTGTTACCGTTAACCATTCATGAATAAAATGCATTTTATAGTCAATAAGTACAAAATTAACATGACCACACATAACATACAATCTAACTTATGATATATGCACTGAACATGTGGAGAGACATGCAAAGAAGGATTCGTATAACAAACTTTGAACAAATACAAAGAAGATTCCAGATTTTAATGTTGTTAGAATTTGAAATTACTTATGTTTTCATGTTTAGAGCTTTGATATCTTCAATAGGTGTCAACTTTCTTTCATGAGGTTCTACTTTGAAAGAAATAAGCACAATTGGGCATGTACCTTTGTTATATGTTTTCTAACAGAGTGATTAATTTACCATGTCTGAGAGCCTATGAACCTCCCTTGTGCCATATTGAACTGCAGCAATTTCATTTCCTTTCTCTTGTCACACTATCTGTCGCTTGTTTCATGTCTGTCCATCTCACTCTTTCCGTCACTTGATCCATCTCAATGCCTCTTGTTCATTGCTATCCGCCATTGCTCTGTTGCTCTTTCACTACTTTCTCCGTTATTCTCCGCCGATTTCTTCTTTCTCTCTGCCGAGTGCTGCGTTGCTCACCGCCGAGTGCTGTGTCTTTGTATGTAGCATGCTGTTGTACGGTTAAATAATATGTTACTGAGTATTTGTCGTAAGTTTAAAATATTGTTTTTCTTAATTTTGTCTTTGTGTCATAAACAATTAATTGGACTGATTCAGCCTACTTTTTGACTTTACACATTCACATTCAAAGAGGTTTGCATCCAGTTGTTGGTTATTTTAGATTTGTTTTATATATAGAAAAGTACAGTGGAAAAAAAAGAAGATTTGTTTGTTTTATAAAACAAACAATAGTTGATGGTAACAGCCAATTCAGGGGATCATCTCCCTCTGTAAGATCAGTTACATGAGTTCATCAGAATCGGGGATGCTGACTCACCATGTTAAAGTCTACACATGTTCTTGAGTTCATACTCGATCATGCTCACTCTCTGTGGTCCAAGTATTGCACATAAACAGAATGATCAACACGAAAGCATTAAGCCAATAACATGATACACAAATCTATTTAAATGCAGAGACATACCTATGTAGCCAAACGTTCTTCTTCTGGTCCTTTACGGACACAAAATGCAGCACCCCACTTTCAAAAAGTAATAGATTGTTACAATGTTAGTATGATTAGAGGAATGTTTGAGAAAACTAAACATACTAACTAATATTTGATTTTTATTTGAATAGTTTGTTATATATTATGCATGAATCATTATTTTTCGTGACTGCTCTTTTTTTTATTTTTGTCATTTTTTGATTAAAATTGTTTGATATAAGAATACTATAAATTATTTTTGTTGTGTAAATTTGTGATATGTTTAGTTTATTTTATATTATAGTTTTATTATGCTTATATATTCTTTATCACGTTGTTTTATATTGTGCCTCTCGTTCGGTTTTTATAAAATATTATTAATTTTTATATAGTTACTCTCGACAAAAACAAAAACTGTGTTTCTATCGACTAAAGAAAAGATTTGTTTGGCCTCTCCTTCAGATCTATACGTTAACATTCCACCACGGCACGACGTTTATCTCCGGAATGACCCATGTCTCATCCTCTGGCTCTTCCCTTCACTAATTGAAGAAGAGTACAGTGAACATTGTTTGATGCAAATCATGAATGTAAAAGATCTAAAAGCAATAAACGAATAAATGATTTTAAAATATCCAAATAGTTGGAAAGTGGGGAGAAAGAGTTGTGGTTTTTGTTACCTACATATTTGAATCCATCACCATGCTATCTTCTTCAAATGATCCTATCACCAGAAGAAAAAGGTGAAAACACTATGATGAGTTTTAAAGTTATCAGGAATTGCATAAGAGAAATTTTGAATCTAATTTTTACCTTGATACTTTGTAGTAGCCAGAAGTGACATCTTATGTTCATAATATGTGCCTCCTAGAACAAACAGCAAGAGACACAATCAAAGGAAGTTTGCAGTTTTGTCAATGTATTTATGTAGATTGTAAATAACACATATTTGATGTTACCATTCCCCGCAAGGTCCAGAACAAATCAAATGTTTCAACAAAACAGATAAGCGTATTTGTAAGACATTGTACTGAGAAATATATACATACATGTATTTAGAGAGAGAGAGATGAGTTACCGCTTCAAGCATCGATAAAGAATAAAAAAAAACTTCTGTTGACTCCTGCATTTATAAAGAGATTTATAAGGCTTGATAAAAATTAAAATTTTATACTATCACAAAGTTCTGAATCCCAACAGCATAAAAATTAGACTGATGTGCTTTGCATAGAAAGTAATAGTTTGGCCTTTCATGAACGAAGTATAAGTAATGGGTGTTAAAGAAAAGATAACTTACATGTTTAGCATCAGGTCCTTTCTCAGATCCGTCAAGATGAAGTGCCTTTTCTTGCCTTATTCTCAGTCTAGTAGCTTCTCTCTCTCTCTGCAGCTTGACGCTCTGTCATGGGTCTCTTACTCTCTTCTTCTTATTCGTCTATGTGATTCCTCTGTTTCAGCAGTCTCCCTCTTTAAACGATTCACCTCTTCATGTTTCTGTTTCTCCCTAATGCCTTTTTGGAGTAATGCTTGATAGAAGTTTCGAAGTCATTGTATGCAACATTATCCATCTCTTTCTCATTCAAAGCTTTCTGCCTCCTCTCCTTCTGTTTTTCAAACACCGGTTCCAGTTCTGTTTATTTTCTACCTCAGGCTCTTTCACAACCATCTCATCCTCCGGAGCCTCAGCTTTATCATCCTCCTGAGTCATAACATTGCACATAATATGAAGAGCTTAGAAGTTTAGATTACATGTGTGTACACACATATATAAACGTTTTTAGAAACAGAACAAATGTGGATTTCCAAAATACAATTGATAGACATAACATCTTAGGTACAAAAAAAAAACAGAAAAAAAAATCCAGACACAGGAAACATTTTTCTCGTTTGGACATGAGACACTCATAATGTTGTTAGCAGTTTCATCACCATCAGGAATACAATCTCTCTAGATACCATAAGCCTTAAAGCATAGCCTAAAGCCATCTTATCTCACTCTCTGTCAAATTTTGCTCTCCAACTATCATCCATTATCTTAAAGCATAACATGTCCAAAAGTCAATAATTTGTAAAAAAACATTCAAAACTATCATCTACTATCTAAAGCATTACCTGCCAAAAGTATATAACTTGTAAAAAAAAATTCAAAAGCTTACATTATGATTCACATGCCCTGTCAAACTTTCAAGACGTAGAAGTCAGCCGGAGAGAGACGTGAAGGTCCTAAACTATCACCAACAGGAGCACCACCAACACCAGCGAAATTCTGCATCTGAGAGTTCTCATTTTGCTGTTCTGTTTCGTGCCTCACCGAGAGATGGGGCTTCTCTGAATTTATTTGCTACCGGACCAGCAAGCTCTCTTGTCGGAGCCAAAACCAAACAAAAATGGTTCTTACCAAGCCTTTCACACATCGAATCCAAATAAGAACCATAGAAAGTGTAAAACTTTGAGTCTTCAATTACAAAAGTACAACGATAGATTTAACAAACCTGTGTTTAGAGTTGAGTTTGTTGATTATGTTAATGAAGGGAATCCGAAAAGCAAGAGTCTTCTAGTTCCTGCCTAGCACGGCCCTGCGTTGCTGATTCAAGCATATAATAAAAGTATAAAAAGCAAACAACAAACATCAATATTGAGTTAAAAAATCAAATAACTTTCAAGGATTATTTTGATTTGTGAGGATAATGTTTATGGGATGAAAGCTCAGCTTTTTATAGCTTGAGATGCACCGCCTTTGAAGAGATAGAAGGTGTATTGAATGACAAAACGTGGTTGCAGTGGCTTGATGGAGTTAAGAATATCATTAATGGCATCAAATCAATTCATCCAGAAGCAAGACGAAACGACACGAATACAGATCGATCGATCCGTCTCTGATAACTCTCTTCGAAACTCCATTGTTTGAGATTACCCAAAGGTCGACGAACACGATGAACCCTTGCTATTCAGACTGATTACGGAACCGGAATCCTTCTTCAGGTAATGGACTAACCGGCTCGGTTAGCTCATCAAAGGCGGTGGAATCATTAAACCGGATCATCAGAGGGGAGTCGAATCCAGAGATGGTGTACATCGTTCCGGCGGCGAGTTTGGAACGAAATCTTGAAAGGCGGTTAGCATAGATGGTGGCTTGCATCATTGTCGCCTGATACATGAAAAAAAAAATTGATTAAACTTTAGGAAAAAAAAACCAAACACGAAGAGTTTAATCGGATTAATCATGTATGAAAATAACTCACATTGACATCAATCAAGAGCATGTCGACCCACATCAGCTCCCCACCGCGTTTGACATTCTTCGCCTCCCAGAATCGCAGAAGCCGAGCCTCAACAGCGGATGAGCACTTGCCGGACTTGAGGTCTGAGAAGAAAACCCTGGGAGTAGACATGACAAAACTGAAGCGGAATCTATATGAGTACTAAGCAACAAAGATTTGATGAATCGAAGATGAGAGATCTGATGTCTATATATACAAAAAAACTCACCGCCTATGCGACGCGACGACCGCATTGAAGGCACATCGTGGAGGTAACAATAAATGGGAGTTAAGTATCGGCTGAACCGTTACCGGAATCGCAAAGTCAGGACGGAGGCGATGGTGTAAACGCGAAACGCGATCTAGGGTTCATCTTCACTTACGGGCCTGGCAACTGAAGCCCAAAACAATAGAGCGAAAAGGAGTGAAGAAAGCTCGGTTTGTGGAGAAGCGAGACACGCGTCAAGTCTATATCAAAAGAATTTACACGTGGACATGACGGGAGAGACTCAAACATTCTTTTATATAATTAGATATGTGAACTGATCAAAAGAAGAACCGAACATACATATTAATAGTATGAGTAAAATTAATAAAATATTTAAGACGGTTACTTCTAGTCGGTAGATTTAGATGAGGATGAAATAATCATATTATATCTCCATCTTTATCTTCAACACTCCCCCTTGATTATTCATCCTTGTATTACGTAGTGCCTCGTTAAAAATCTAGTCATGGAAAAACCCATTGGGACAAAAACCATGACAAGGGAAAAAGAGTACACTGCCCGTAATCTCCCCCTGAGAATAGTGGATCTAGCTTTCTTGTCACAGGTCACGCAAATGCCGCATTCCGATACTATAGACGTGTTTTCGGAACGTTGTAGTCGGAAGAGCTTTTGTGAACAAGTCAGCTGGATTGTCGCATGACCGTACATATTTAATGTCCACTTCTTTATTTTTCTCGAGCTCCCTTATGTACGAGAAAAATCTTGGAGGGATGTGCTTTGTTCTGTCGTTCTTAATGTAGCCTTCCTTGAGTTGAGCAACACAAGCCGAATTATCTTCAAATATTTTCGTTGGCTCTTTCTCGTTGACTATTCCACTTGATTCTTGTATGTGGTGACTCATTGACCGAAGCCACACACATTCTCGACATGCTTCGTGAAGTGCAATAGTTTCAGCATGATTCGAAGATGTCGCAACCAGAGTTTGTTTCTGGGACCGCCAAGAGATCGCGGTTCCACCAATGGTAAAAACATAGCCGGTTTGCGATCGAGCCTTATGAGGATCTGATAAGTATCCCGCATCTGCAAAACCAACTATACCAAACTCGGGTTTTCTAAAATACATTAACCCTAAATCAACTGTACCTTGGAGGTAACGAAATAAATGCTTTATTCCGTCCCAATGTCTGCGAGTAGGAGCAGAACTATATCTCGCCAGTAGATTAGTAGCAAAAGCTATATCTGGTCTGGTACAGTTTGCAAGATATAACAGCCCACCGATAGCACTCATAAAAGGTACTTCTGGACCTAATATCTTCTCGCTATCTTCGCAGGGCCTAAAAGGATCACTCTCAACATTGAGAGTTCTACCAATCATTGGAGTACTCAAAGGAGTCGCTTTGTCCATACGAAAGCGTTTCAATAACCTTTTCGTATAGTTTGATTGATGCACAAATATTCTTTCTCGGAGATGCTCTATCTGGAGCCCAAGACAAAACTTTGTCTTGCCGAGATCTTTCATTTCGAACTCCTCTTTCATATGAGTTCGAGCATCATCAACCTCCTTTTGATCTCCAATTATGTTCAGGTCATCAACGTATACAGCAATGATCACAAAGCCAGATGACGATTTCTTTATAAAAACGCATGGACATATCGCATTATTAACATATCCTTTACTCAAAAGATATTCACTTAAGCGATTGTACCACATGCGTCCGGATTGCTTTAATCCGTATAGTGATCGCTGTAACTTGACCGAACAAATCTCCCTCGATTTTTCTTTCAATGCTTCAGGCATTTTCAATCCCTCAGGGAGCTTCATATATATATCGTTATCCAACGATCCATACAAATATGCAGTCACAACGTCCATGAGATGCATTTCAAGATTTTTAGACGCCGTTAGGCTCATCAAAAATCTAAACGTAATTGCATCCATTACCGGGGAATACGTTTCCTCAAAATCAATTCCCGGTCTCTGAGAAAAACCTTGGGCAACTAATCGGGCTTTATATCGTGTTACTTCATTTTTCTCATTTATTTTTCTCACGAATACCCACTTATACCCAACAGGATTTATATTCTCAGGCGTTATGACTATAGGTCCAAAGACATTTCTTTTATTCAGGGAGAGTAATTCAATTTGAATGGCCTTCTTCCACTCCTCCCAATCATGCCCTTTTTGACATTCTAAAATGGACCTTGGATCGGGATCATCATTTTCATGATCGATTTCTTTGGACACAGAAAAGGAGAACATTCCATCAACATCTTTTATCTTATTTCTGATCCATATCTTTTCATCTCGGGCGTAGTTGATGGAAATCTCATACTTTTCTGTTCCCTTCTCGTCATCTGGATCATCTTTATCTATGTCTTCTTTCAGACATTTTTCAGTATCAGGTTCTTCTAGAACCTTACTTTGTTCATCCAATTTCTTTTTCTTTCGGGGATTTTTATCTTTAGAACCCGCTGGCCTCCCCCTCTTTAACTTAACCTTAGGTTCATTTATTTTATTTCCACCAGTTTGTTCCTTAGGAACATCAACTCTTGATGGAACATTTTCAGCGGGTATACATGACTTCGTCACCCTTCTCGTATCTGTGAACGCATCTGGTAACTGGTTTGCCAAATTATGCAAATGCACAATTTTCTGAACTTCCAGCTCTCTTTGATTCGTAGGGGGATCAAGGTGTAACAACGACGGTGTACACCAAGTAAGCTCTTTAGGAATTTCTCTAATTCCTCCCCCTAATGCTGGAAATTCATCCTCATTAAAATGGCAATCGGCAAATCTTGCCGTAAACATATCACCAGTTACTGATTCCAGATATCTTATTATACTTGGTGACGTATAACCCACATATATTCCCAATCTCCTTTGTGGGCCCATTTTTGTTCTTTGTGGCGGAGCTATCGGAACATAGACCGCACACCCAAAGACACGGAGATGGGATACATCTGGCTCTTGCCCAGATGCCAATTGTAAAGGGGAGTACTTATGATATGCACTCGGTCTTAACCGAACCAGTGCAGCCGCATGCAATATAGCATGACCCCATACAGAAATTGGGAGCTTTGTTCTCAAGACTAACGGTCTTGCAATCAACTGCAACCGTTTTATCAATGACTCGGCCATGCCATTTTGTGTATGCACATGGGGAACTGGATGTTCCACATCAATCCCCATTGACATACAATAATCATCAAAGGCTTGCGATGTAAACTCACCAGCATTATCAAGCCTTACTTTCTTAATGGCATACTCTGAGAACTGCGTTCTCAGCTTTATTATTTGGGCAATGAATTTTGCGAAAGCCGTATTTCGTGTCGTCAAAAGAGACACACTTGACCATCTACTAGATGCGTCAATCAATACCATGAAATACTTAAACGGCCCGCACGGTGGGTGGATCGGCCCACATATATCACCATGTATTCTTTCTAAAAACATTGGTGATTCATTGCCTACTTTTGCTGGTGATGGCCGAGTTATAAGCTTTCCTTGAGAACATGCATTACATGTAAACTCGCCCGTTTGCAAAATTTTTCCGTTTTTCAACGGATGGCCATTCGAATTTTGCACTATCTTTCTCATCATGACTGAACCAGGATGTCCTAGCCTTTCATGCCATATTTTAAATGTATCAGTAAACTTCATGTTTACCACGGCATAGGACTCAGTCATGGTTATTTTTGTACAATATAGTCCAGAGGATAACATTCTTAACTCTTCAAGTATATGTTTTCTCTCGGACTTAATGCAAAGAAATTCAATGCCATCTTTACTCATAGTCTCAATATGATATCCATTTCTTCGGATATCCTTAAAACTTAACAAGTTTCTATGAGACTTGGGGGAATACAATGCATAACTTATTTCAAATATCGTTCCCCCTGGCATTGAAAATTTCGCTCTTCCAGAGCCCATAATAATCTTTGCATTACCAGATATTGTACTTACGCTTCCAGCGTAATTTCTTATTTTGAGACTGGAGAAATATTTCTTATCTTTGATTATTGTGTGCGTTGACGCACTATCTGCCAAACACAAATCTCCATCCATAGTCTCAAAGTTTGGCATTCTTTCTGAATTTAAAATATTCATAAAACATATATTATTAAACATTAAACATAACAAACATAACATATATCTTACAACAAAAGATATAGATACTATAATACAGTCTACTTATATCACATCAATTTATATCACTCATCGATACTCTCTGGTTCAACCAGAAAGTCTGATACGTCGAGATGAGTATCATCGTTTAAACCATGAAAGGATGGCCCAGGTTCATCAGAGATGAAGTTAGTTTCACCTCTTCCTTTCTCTTTTCCCTTTTGGGATTCTCTATACAGATCGGCTAAATGTTTTGGCGTACGACAGTTACGTACCCAATGACCTTTCATGCCGCATCTGTAGCAAACCTTTCCCGTTTGCCTTTTATCATCCTGGCCCTTTTCATTCCTTTCATTTTCGTGGAAGTCTTTATTATTTCTTTCATCATAGGGACGGAATCTTCTTCCTCGTCCTCTTCCACGACCATGATAACGGTTTCCACCACGTCCACGACCTCGTCCTCTTCTATTATCATAACTGGATGATGCAACATTCGCTTCAGGGAATGGAGCAGATCCAGTGGGACGAGCTTGATGGTTTAAAGTCACGAGTTGATTATTCTGCTCCGCTACAAGGAGGACTTGCATCAACTCCGAGTAACGGGTATATCCACTCACTCGGTATTGTTGTTGCAGGATTACATTTTCAGGATGGAACGTGGAGAGAGTTTTCTCGATCATATCATAATCACTTATTTTCTCTCCACATAACATCATCCTCGAAGTAATTCCGAACATCGCGGAATTAAACTCACTAACACTTTTGTAATCCTGGAACCGGAGATGGATCCACTCGTGTTTAGCTTTCGGTAAGATCACATATTTCTGGTGATCGAACCTCTCTTTTAAAGATTTCCAGAGGTCACAAGGATCCTCTTTCGTAATATATTCATCCTTTAAACCATCATGGATGTGGTGTCGTAAAAATATCATGGCTTTAGCCTTTTTCTCATCCGACACCGTTTTTGAACTATCGATGGTTTCCAAAAGCCCGTTTCCTCTCAGGTGCATTTTTGCACCCACTGCCCAGGTCATATAATTATTTCCCGTAATATCCAGGGCATTAATTTCGAGCTTTGTCAAATTCGACATGATAACTGTATTCATAGAATAATATATATAAATATAGTAATTACGAGAATTTAAATGCGTAATTTAAATGCAGAAATTAAAGGCATAAAATAAAAGCATAAACTTAAATTGCAAAAATTTAAATTGCAGAAATTTAAATTGCAAGAATTTAAATAGCATAAATAAAATCGGGAGGCTCAGCCTACCACATGATCCGAGGAGTCATAGACTACCATATTGATCATTTTTCAAAGTCCGAGGAGACATGGTCTACCATTTTGACTTTATTTATTTTAAGGTCCGAGGTGACTTAGTCTACCATTTTTGACCTTTTTATTCACGGAGGCAAAGCCTACCACGTGTTTCTCTGATCGTGAAGGCATAGCCTACCATAACGATCAGTCGGGGAAGGCAGCGCCTATCATCCCGAACGGAGAAGGTCCAGCCTCTCACTCCGAAACAATAATAAAATTTAAATAAATTAAGTGTATTGAAATACATAAATTTAAACATTACCTCGGCTGGTTTAAGAACTTTTGGATTGATAAACTTCAGTTGGTCAGAGCCTCGTGCTGATAACGTGTTATGTAATATAAATGAGGTAGTGTTTGTATTTATATATTTCTGTTTACAAAATAAAAGAGAAAGAAGATTGACGTGAGTTAGAGAGATGTGATATCAAGTTTTTACTTTTTCATTCATATGTGAACTGATCAAAAGAAGAACCGAACATACATATTTATAGTATGAGTAAAATTAATAAAATATTTAAGACGGTTACTTCTAGTCGGTAGATTTAGATGAGGATGAAATAATCATATTATATCTCCATCTTTATCTTCAACATATTTTAATTTATTTGTTAAGAAACTTATATAATTGATTATCATGAACGATGAATACTATATAAGGCTTTCAGCCCATTTAAGCACCATACCAATCAAAGTCTGATGAGAAAGAATATATAATTGCATGCAGTGGACCCTCTCTCTAACAGAACTATCTCTCTTTAAAAGCTCTCAAGCGCAAAAGATCTTTTTTCCGGTCCAGCAATAAGCGGTGCCGGAGGTTACTCTTTTTTCTTTTTGCCTATCTCTCCATCGTTGATTTTCTGTTCGATATGCATCTTACTTTGAACCTGGTTGTCTCTCACCGGAATGGCTTTACGTGGCGGTGTTTTGGAGGAGCGGCAAGACTGCAGATCGACAGAGGCGGAAGGAGTCCGGCTTCGGTAACGTAGGATCCAATTATGTA
This sequence comes from Brassica rapa, assembly GCF_000309985.2. NCBI lineage: Eukaryota > Viridiplantae > Streptophyta > Magnoliopsida > Brassicales > Brassicaceae > Brassica > Brassica rapa. The sequence goes on along the minus strand of NC_024803.2, from coordinate 32,597,595 downwards.
ATCCCCTTTTTAGTTAATTAAAAATTATACTAGGTGTCTTCCTCTAAAAAAATTTAAAATATTATTAACAGATAAATATAAATTATATTTTAAAATAAAATTTTATTAATATTGCAATTTTTTTTTCGTATCAATATTTTAATATAAATTTGATTTAATTAAACATAAAAATTATACTTAAGAATGTGCATGTATATATTTGAAATGATAATCTTAGATAGATTTTTCTATCTATTCATTTTAATTAAATATATTAAATAAATTTGTAAAAATTGCATAATTACCAAAAATTAAAATTAAACAATATTTATAAATAATGATTTTACGATTAAATTTTTATAGTTTTCTAAAAAAATTGTATACATTTTTGAAAATTTTAGTAATAAAATTGTATAATTTAAAAATATATAATTAAATTATATTTCGAAATTTATAATATCATATTTGAATATATTTATTTTAATGATGATTTATGAGTTGTTTCCATATTCTAAAAAAAAATTCAAAAATATAAGTTGACATTAAATGTAATCTATGAATTATTACCGTATTTTAAAAAGTTTACCAAAAATATAAATTAATATTAAATGTAATTGTCAATGTCATATTAAACTATAAAACATGACATCAATTTTAGTAGACATGTCATATTTGTTTTGTGAAATTGATTGTACAAAGTACAAGTGGCAAAACCACTTCATATAGTATAGGGGATTTGAGATTAAAAAAAATGCATGCAGTGGGCCTCTATGTTTTTAAACAATTTAGTATCAAATCAAGCTACTAGATTTAACAATTGATTCGTGGGCCTCTATGTGTCTAAATTCAGTAGCATATGTTATTTGTTGGGCTGTCATCATATTAATAAGATTATCATCATGGACCTGCAATACGATTGACACAGCCGGAGAAAAAAGTATTAACTGCAAAGTAATATAAATTTAAACCTTCTCAAAAAGGAAGTTTTCATTCGTGTACTCAACACCCACTAAGCTAATGACGATCTTATGTCATAATGTCATGAATGATATCACACGAAGTTTGACTGTACTTATGATGTTCTTCTACCAATGTCATTTCCTGAAAACTCTCCCGACCCAAATGTCGCCAACGCATCGATGCTGCCTCCTCTTGGTCCAGCTAGAGTGGATCCAGGACCACCTCCGTTACCAACCGCTCTACCTAACCCGAGAAAGTCTAACGTTGTTTGTTTCGGACCAAACACAGATGAATTCCCCATCATAAGCTCTTTCAAACCCGAGCTGCTTTCACCTCCACAAGGCAGTCCCAATGCTAGACCATTGGGGACTATTGAGTCCATAGAAGGTGAAGTTGATGAAACTATGCCTAACCCGCGAAGCAATGAACCACCTGAAGAAGCAGCTCCCATTTGAGCTGCCTTTTGAAGCAGAGCGGTTGCTGACATTGCCGGCTGAGATGGAAACCGTGGTGAGCAGAGAAAAGATGGTCCGTGACTCGTTGAGAGACCCAAAGAGATGGGTTCAATGGATGAAGAGGGCGCGAATAGAGACTGTGAGCAAGAAGACGCGTATATACTTGGAGAAGCTGATGAAGAATCGAAGTAAACACCGTTTAAACCTGTTGGCTCTTGAGTTTCTTGCAAGACTTCACGTGGGGTTTTTGGAGATTCTGCAAGGAAAAAACCGTATAAAAGTTTGTGACTACCAAAAAAAATAAAACTTTGTGACTACTTTTCTATGTAATATAAAAACAAGAATGTAGAGTGACGAGAAAAAAAAAACAAATCAATCATATCTTTTGATTTCTTTATCATAAAGAAAGAATCAATCAAACTCTATTATCTAACACAAAAACTAACCAAACGAGTTATGTTCTTAATCAGGTAACAGAAATAAATAATATATACGGACGCTACGGACAAAAGCATACTAAACTCCAATAACACCGACCAGTTACCTGGTCGCTTAATGGCTATAGCAGGCTGAGTTTCCACCGGAGCAGCAGCCAAGGAAGGTTTCGGGTCGGGTACAGGTTTCTTCCGGGTCAAAATTTCAGGACTCTGCTTCTTACCATGAGTATGGCTTCTCACACTTTCTTCAGCCAAAGCATCACAGAAAGCTCTATGCGTCATAAAGCTATCTCTCCTACAAATAGAAACAACTAATCAGAGATCACACATAGAGATCACATATAATTGTTTTTATTAAGGAGTTTATTTACCTAGAGAAGAGAGTACCACAATCGCATTTATACTCTTTAGTACCACAGATCTTAGAATGAGCTTTCCAGTCAGACACAACAGCGTATCTCTTGGAGCATTTGTCGCATTTCCACTTCTTCTCGCCGTGTTTCCGACAAAAGTGTTTCTTGATCCCGGTGAGATCTCCCAAAGCGCGTGAAGGGTCGTGGTGAACACAGCTCGTCTCGGGACACACGTAGACCTTCTTCTTGACTTCTTGGCTCGATTTCTGCCTGAGTTTCCACGGTAAGTTATGGCCGCGACGGTGAAGCTGAAGGTTCTGGTCTCTCTGGAAGCCTTTGTTGCAGATTTCGCAGACGAATCTGTTCGTTGCTAGTAGAGTCTTCGGTGATAAAGCTATCACTTCTGAGTTCGGATCTGTACAACAAAAAAAAAGAATCAGTAAAAGAATCAGTGATTTGAGTTAAAGATTGGATTTTTATGTTACCGGGCATGCCGGGGAGGTTTCGTTTCTTCTTTGCGGCTGATTTGGGAAGTGGGTTTTGTTGGTTTCCGGTGGAGGAGACACTTGCCTCGCCGGAGACTGTGGAGGACTTGTCTAAATCTACCGGCATCTTCATAAAAATCAAAACTTTTTTTTCTCTCTCTCTCTCTCTCTCTCTCTAGTTTGATTCTTTGAAGGAAGAGGGTGGAAAATAAATAAAAAGTAAATGAAGAATCGTCGTCAACCAAGTTTCAACCTTGAGGGTTCATCTTTTTTACTCTCTCTCTCTCTCTCTCTCTCTCTCTCTCTCTCTATTCTCCTCCGTTGTTCTTCAGCTACCAGTCAATCTGCTTTTCGTAAAAAAAAAAAAGCTCTCTTTTTAGGTACCTACCTTTTCTGATAACGATTAAAATGAGAAATTTTAATAAATGTAAAAAAGAACTTTCTTTTCATTTAAAGCCAGAAAACTCCTCCTCCATGCGAGTTCTCAGATCCTACGGCTGAGATTTCACCGGGAAATAGACTAGCCGTTGATCTTTCTCTGCTTTTTTTTTTCTTTTCTGAGAGAAGAGGAAGAAGAATAAGGCGGCTCGTGAGATTTCGTGTGAAAGAAAGCTACGACAATCCTTTTGTTTTCTTTTGGCTCCCTTTGGTTCTTCTTCCGAGACAAAGGAGCCTTTCTTCTCCTTCCTTCCTTCCTTCTCTCTCTATCAGCACAATTATTATTACTTTTTTTTCTCTTTTATCGCCTTTCAACTTTTCAACACTTTGGATAATATTTTAAAATTTGGATTTTTTTTTAAATAATTGTTTTGAGCAATCTGAAAAGAAATATTTTGTCGATCCTTGTGGGGTTTGAGTGTTGTCAAGTATCTATCTTGATTCTGGACTCTCATGCATTATTTAATATTATGGAGAAAAATATCAATCTCACTGTCTTTTTAGCTAATCATATTATCGACTACTCATTCAAATTTAAATGGTAAGAGAAAGAAACCAAAAAAAGTTACTAGATAGAGTAGATTCGTATCAGACTGTCGGTACATGTTTTGAACATTGCATTCCAAAGCCTATACAATAATTTTGAGTGTGTAAACATGTTTCATACTCTCCGAAATAGGAACCATTTAATAGATTTATTATTAGCGAAAGAAACTATGACCATATACATTATTTTCTTCTATATAGATCATGTACGGTCAGATGGATAGAGATGTTTTCCGGAAAAATGTTTTATATGACCAAAATTTGGTCTAGTAAAATGGATATCGGACAAAAAAAAGGATTTGTATCAGTGATTTCATTATATCTATATTCCATATATGAAAAGAAAACGTTTATTCTTGTGATGGGTTCAAACCATATTTGGTTTGAAAATTAAAATATCTGAATGCTGATTTCAGATCTGAAAAAATGATATATAAAGCGCAGAAATTCTTACAAAATTTATTAATTAATATATCACAAAATTAACTAAGTTCTACAGTTATCAAATAGAACATGTAATTTTAACGGGGTCAAATGTTCTTCTTGTTCTTGTGTCATCATCATCCAAGTTGAAGTTTTCATATATTATAATATTAATAATTCAAAAAAGATTAATAGTATTACTATGCAAATCCAAATTTACTAGAAAAAGAAAGAGTTGTTTTTTGTTTGCAATAATAATAACAATAATAAATAAGTTAAAAGATTCACTGCCTTTGTCCTTAAGTGAGGACAGTGGAGGAGTTACCGCCCCGTTGCTGGTCCAAAGACCTACGTTGAAAAAGTAATTTCCATATTTGTCGATAAACAACAAAATAAAGAAGATAAGCAATTACGGCAATTTTGAAGTTATGGTCGCTTTTGTCGTCTAGTTACATGATCAAAATTTTCACTTTGATGTGTTCTGATTATCATAATAACTATTAGTCTATTACTCATTTAATGCAGTTCATCGCGTTATTTGTTGACTTTGACCTGTTAGTATATCTACATGCTATACTGTTACGTGATTTTGATTTACAAGCTTCGTTGAGTATTTTAGGTGTTAAGATGCCATCACCTGTAGGCGGTAGTGTATTTTAAGTTCATCAGGACCGTTCTATAGACTTCGAACCAGATAACACATTTTTAACAATAATTAATTATCATCTTTGCAATAAAATATGTATTGGTTATCTTTCTACTTTTGAATTTGATAAAAAAAAAGTTAAGGGAGCTTTTTAGTGCAATATCCATCAAAAACTAGTGTTTGACTTTACAGATTTATTCGAATTTTAAAATAGTAACATTATTTTAGGCGTGACAAGGTCCCTCAAAATTCCAGAGAACACTATTTTGCCAGCTTTGAAATTCCATTTCCTACAAAAAAAGGGGTTCAGCGACTTCAGCCACTATAAGCAATTAAAGAAGCAATAGTTTTTGCTCCTTTTGAATTTTGTTAGAATATGCTATTAAATAGAGACACATTGACATATAAAAAAATATTAGAAGATTATTAAAGTCTTTAGTAAATATTTATAGCCTCCAAAATTTTAGAATCAATCATAAATGTGTTTTGTTAACATATCTATACAGCAGGATCCTATTGTCCTTTTTACCTTAGCTGCCCTTTTTTTTACTAACATTACATGTTTCATTAAGGGTAATTAAGTAATATTAATAACACATTTATATTGAGTCATTTTTTTGGATCAAGCCCACGTCAGATCTCTCTTGGGCCATTTGGGCTGATTAAGAAATCAAATCCAATTCTCATATTTTTTTTATTTTAGGCCATTGAGTCCAAGTTCAAATAATTTTTTCAACTATTCTTAATTATTATTTTTTTATTTTCTTAATATAATTTAATCATTCATAAAAAACTGAATTTTTTCATTGAAAAGTATAAATCTGTATTAAAAGTATGTATTTTTTTATTAAAATATTAACCACATAATAAAATTAGTTTATCAGAGTTATACCAACTTAATTCATTAAAGAAATAAAGTTTAATTTTTTTTTAACATAAATAGTCATTTAAAATGAAATACAATAAATAAAAATAAAAAGTTTAAGTCTTTTATAAAATAAAATACAAATATATGAAAATATGACATTTACTAAATATTTTTCAATTGAAAAAAAAAACAAAAATAAATATGCGCTTTGAAAGCGCGGATCAAAATCTAGTAATCTAATTATTAGAGAACCAAAACACAAGCGGCAATCCAAAGATGCATGCATGGATAATATTGGGCTGAAATCTACATTTTTGCTTGTTGCATAAAAATAGATTTTCAACATTTTAAAATTATTTCTCCATTAGTTATAGATAACAACTTGTAAAAAACTTAAAATATTAATTGAAAATATTTAAATTAATCAAGTATTTTTGTTGATAGCTATTGAAAATTATATAGTAAAAAGAAATAATAGATTTAATTACAAATACTTATTATATTTCCAATATGCATGAAAACTGTAGAAAATACATTTTTTTAATAATGGGGGGGGGGATGTTATTTTAGGTCTAGAAATGCTTGGTTCGAACTCATGTGTTACTGTTATCTTACCTTACTTAACAAAATTAAACGTTTTAATGGAAAATTACATACAAGAAGCAAATGGGTGGTTTCGTGTTATCGCAGTAGAAATCAATAAATGGGTGTCTCAAACCCGTCATTTCTGACTGTAACGTCATATGAGGATACAACGGAAGATTATTTTACTGTTGTTTACATGACCATAAAGGTCTCTTAATTGAGATTTAGATGCTATTAATTATTGGCCATTTGGTTTAGTGGACAAAAGGAAGGATCCAATGTTGTTCCTAAGTGCTACTTACGTTGGTGAGAGCAAAAATCAGCGGCGAGGTTTGCTTAATCATGGAATGAATAAACGCATCGGTAATAGTCCAAACTTTAGTTAATCCAACACAGATTATGGGTTTACTTCATCCAAATTAAGACTGGCTAGTAAATTTTCTAATTGATGGACTTATTAGCTTCCAACAATATGAACTAAAGAAAGTGTTATTTTATGGAGACCAACGCCACTCAGTGATGATTATCACGTATGTTGACAACGCTAATATCACATACGATAAAAAAAAATGTTGGTGTAGCATTTCATTGCACTGACAAGTTGGTTTATTTGATGAATCAGATGACTAAGAGTTGTTGTTTGACAACGAGATTTGTTGATGAAAGCCACGTTCCCATCAGTGGCGGAGCCATATGGTGGAGAGGGGGGTCAGTTGACCCACATGACTTCTACAAATAAATGAGTTTAGCTTATGTATAATTGATTTTGGCTGGAACATTTGGTTGAAATCCATTAGTTTGACCCCCATGACACTAGTTCGAACATGTACTTTGACCCATCTTAATTTTTTTTTAGTAGTATTATATAATTATTTTAATAAATGACCCCTACGAGAGATGATGCTGGCTCCGCCACTGGTTCCCATGTAGAGTATGATCCTCCCAAAGCGATTGTTCCTTCCCCGACGATCTTGATACTATGAGTACGTACGGAGTATAGTTGTTGTTTTGAAGGAAGCTTGAGTCATTTGTTGAGACTTGAAAGGCCAAATGAGGAGATACGTAGGTTTGAGATGCTTCATACGACAAGCGGACAAGGCTATCAACAAAATCAGTTAGCCTCGGAACAATTTTCAAAGTTACTTCCAGCTGAGCTAAGCTAATCATATAAACTTTTAATTTCAAGTAATCAATCATCCATTTATCAATCTTGGAAACGGTTTGAATGCATCTTTGAAGCTCAAATAATATAGAGGAAGACACCTTATGAGGCTATGACCATTGGCGGAGCCAGCTCTTTAGGAGGATGGTCATTTAACCCAGTGGATTTTCTTACGAAAAAATTACATGTATTTCTTTAAGAAAAAATAACTGAGAAAATATTACAAAAACTAGTTTATTGTGAAATTTACCCTCCTAGAATATTTGCATGGCATGGCCACTGGCCATGATTGATGATCTGTGTTGGAAACTTCAATCTGACCAATTGATATTCGGTATTGAGATGATAGCAAGAGGTTCTGGAAGATCCATTTATGAAGCCGAGAAGGCCTTGACATGAGAGGAAGACTCAGACTGACACTTTTAATGGATGTAGTTGCGCTCAGTGAGCAGGATAGTAACACTGTGTGAAATATTAAAGAGGGCTGCAAATAGAGCTCCATGTCGTTGTCCATTCTCTCATACTATATGAAAGTAAGAACATAAAATTTAAGGCTTGAAGAGGACAAAGATGAAACATAAACCTGTCATTACTTTCTTGCTTAAAGTTCTCACAAGAGATGTATTTATACTAAAAGGTTAACACCCCTAGTTGAGTGTATAGTTATATCTTCTGGACACATTTCTTCATTGGATCCAAGAAGCTTAAATCGATTTTGGAGTGTTATTGGTTTCTTTGATATTTACATTTCCAATTCTGTTTCATACTCACTTCTTATTTCCAAGACATAAAGATTTGCGTCACTTTTTGTCTATAGAAATTTCTGATAGCCAATCAGAAATCTGATTTTTCCATGCTGAATTCATAACACCAAAGTTCTTTCTTTCACAAATACCACCATCTGGTTTCTTTATCACTCTCCAAGTTTATCTGCTTAGATTTCTTCAAGAGTTTTATGAAAACCATTTTCTTGAGTCGTCGTCCATGTGATCTAAGTTTCCTTACACTTGCGCAACAATTCTATGTATTTCTGCTCCAGCCACTGATGTTATCTGCAGCAAAGTACATCATTTTTTAAGGCTGATCTCAAAGATATAAGTATAGTGTATACCTACCTGAGTTTTGAGCTTCCGATTTCTTTCTAAAATGAGTCATGCAATAGTTTTGAATTTCCTTTATCACTAATTATACTCACACTTTTCATATATGATATTATAATTAAAACTGGAATACATAGTAGAGAGTTTTGTTTTCTAGAGAAAAATATAATTTTCAAAAGCAAACGAGTGTTATTTACCCTGGAATAAAGGAAGATGTTAATTTGCATTTTTTGAGTCGAACTGATCCATCAGCGGGAACCTTTGTAGCTTCAAGGGCTTATCGTAGAGAGGATCCTGAGGTTATCACAGAAAAAATTATAGCAGCAGCAAAAGCTCCTGCCAAAGATATATTTGTATCTGAGGTCAAGAAATCTTAATGAAAAAAATGGTAGTCACAGTTCAAGAAAATGTTAAATCGTTTGCAAAAGATCTACCATACACGTATGGTCCTAATTGTTAAAGTGTTTGGAACTGGCTAATGGGTGGAACGATGTCTAATTCAGTTTGTCTTAACCAATCATAATTTGCAATGTTACTGAGAGTACCTTCACATTTTGGTTGATAATGACCACCTTCGTACCTGACTCCACCTCCTAACTCACCACCACCGCCTTCGTGTCCTCCAAACAGTCTCTGACCGCACATCAAGTAGTACCTTCTTCCTCGGCCACCACCTATTCCTCGTATCTCCCTCCAGATCATGGTTTCTATCATTTCCGCCATAGCCTTTGAAATAGATGGGTGACTGGAGATTTCCAGTAGAAAACTGAGATTTTGCTGTGGATTTCATGGCCATGGATTTTGATTTAGGGTAGTATCAATTATATTAGAGAACCGGTTTAGACTGGTTCGATAAATAAATACAATCTAACATAAATAATGTATCGAACCAGTCTAAACCGGTTCTCTAATATAATTGATAGGTAGATTTATGTTTTTTTTTTTTTTGAACACAAACTTTTTTTCATTAAATCAACTCGAAGAACTACAATAACAAGAGGGAATTAAACATCCTCTTGAAAAATAAACATAAGCTACAACAGCAATTAAGATTAAACATGATAATTCTTCATCAGAAGATGACAGCGAATTCAAGACAAAGCTTGAATGCGTCGAGGAAGCATGTAAGACACGGTCCGACAGCTGAGATTTAGTCACCTTATGTTGTGACGTTGAAAGCCAACCCTCACCAACGAGAGAAACCGAAGTAGTCTCGATTGCACCTTCTGGCCCCGTACAGACCGCTACACAAGGTGGCAAACCGGTGAGTAAGTTGAAGCAAACTCTCGGTATTAAACCCGAGGAATCATCTCCTTTCACAGAAAAGAGGCATGGTAATAAGATTCTCTCCCTTGTAGAAGAGAATGATAGTACCGGTAACAAAGTCAGTGAATCCACCGAACAATTCATCCTATAAGAGTGATATAACAATAAGGACATAATATAGATCCCAAGGAACCCCTCAGAATTCTTTAAACTAGTCAAAATAATCAAACCCGTGGTTAGTTGACTCTCGTATGCAGTGGGTATTGACTGACTAAGCAAAGGGCCGCTTCCTTCTTTAGTGGTACTGGGCCAGGCCCACAAACAATTGAAATTCGGCCCATTAACAACCAGCCTGGCTGGAGAAACCCTAGAACCGGGGTGGGAGGCGGAGCTGGAACGGAGAACATCGGGTCTGAGCTTGTAGACAAGGGTGTGTGTGGCAAAGCTAAGGAGCACTTCGTTGTCGGGATGAAGGACGGTGGCGCAAGATGGAGGAGAGAATGCTATGATATTTGGAATGTTGGGGGTTGAGCAGCCGCCGAGAAGAGAAACGGAACCCCGTTTATAACTCAAAGATGATGCACTGCGGTGGCCTGAAGTGTTCTTTATGGCTGAGTTTTGATCTTTATCCGAGCGTAGCTCAGATCCGGAACATCCCACGGAGGGCCTCTCAGATCTGAAGCACATGTGAAGGGCGAACTCAGAGTAGGGAAGGAGGTGAAAGGTGGACCTTGTACAGCTTTTTCGGGAGACCCCGGTGAAGGATGCAGTTCCGGTGGTCTTGAAAACCTGAGCAGAGACCACGAAGGTTTGCTCCAGTTTCGACGGCCCCAGATCTAGAGAAACTGATTGAGTAAGTGCGAAGCAAGAAACAAGACGAGAGCTTTGACTTGGAGCGAGAGAAACCATGAGGAAGATGTAGCAGATTTCCCGACGCCGGCGGCCTCTAGCCTTGCCGGCGTCAAGAAGCAGCGGTAGCGGCGTTGTCTCGATTCTTGAACCAGAGAGAAAACTAGAGAAACAACGGTAGGTAGATTTATGTTTAGACATAGAGTTTATACAGGAGAAGTATCAAGGAGAGGTGAAACAAAACATCTTTAAGATGAGGAAAAAATCTGGCATTGAAGAAGATGAAGTGGAAGAGTCTCGAGAGAAAGACTCTTGATGCTTGAAGATAAAACAGGTTTGTCCGTGTCCAGGGTGGACCGAATGGAAATTTTATGAAATACAGAAGCCCAATCTAACCCACCAACAGTGAAGTAGCGATTTTAAGCTTTTTGATTGTCCAAAAGTCTAAAATGGCTCTGTTAATCCTTTTTATATATTGAGATAATGTTTGTTAGGTCCGGGTATTTGATCCGGACCCAAAACCCAAACCGATTCAAAAACTGGTCAGATCGGGTAATGCTATTTTGCCCCATTGAATCTTGTTGTAAATGACTCGCGGTTCTTAGACACGACCGACCCAAATCTGAGACCTGATGGAATACTCCAAATACCCAAAATTTAATCTGATTATGCGTTATTATTTGTATTAATAACCTATTTATAACCCATTTCAACTGGTTTTAAGCCCGAAAAATGATGGGCCTTGGCTATATTACAACCCGTTTAAGTGCTGATTCAAGATAGTAGCATGACTTGTTTATACTAGCTGTTTCTATTGATTAGGCCTGGGTATTCGGGGTCCCAATCGGGTTTCGGTTTTATCCAATCGGGTTTCGGTTTTTCGGGTTCATCAAAATCAGCCCCATTCGGATTATATGAAAGTTCGGTTCGGGACCGGTTCGGGTTCTATCGGGTTCGGGTCGGGGTTAGTGAATCTTCAAAGAACCGGTACAACCCAATATACTTTCGGGTTCGGGTCCCAATCGGTTTTTCGGTTTAAAAGTACCTGATTTTTACCTATTTTATACCTATTTTACCAAAACATGAGTAAAATCGGTTCTTCAGTTTTAAAATACCTGATTTGTATCTATTTTGTAACCAAAACTTAAGTAAAATCGATTCAAAAATAAGGAACATCAACCGTGATCATTCAAAATCAAACGAAAAGTAAACATATTTACTGATAAAAAGAAAACCAAATAAATAAAAGCATAAAACGAAAACCAAATTCTCATGAAATGAGAAATATTGTTTAACGAAAACAAAATTTAAATCTAAATACTTCAAGATTCAACGGCCATCTTTAACCATCAACCTTCATGTAATAGAACCACCAACCTTCATGTAATAGATAAGTATTTTAGATGTTCAATATTTCTTAATGTATTTTGGATACATATTAGGAATTGAGATCATGTTAAGTACAAGATCTTTTCGAGGTTTTGAATGTTTCGGGTTCTATCGGATATCCATTTAGATTCGGGTTCGGTTCGGATAATACCCATAACCCAAAATACCACAAAACAAGATCCATTCGGTATTTACGTCGAGTTCGGATCGGTTCGGATTCATTTTTATCGGATCGGATTCGGTTTGGATTTTCGGGTTCGGTTTATTTGCCCAGCCCTACTATTGATCATGTGAGATGTTTGGACTTAGTAATTCATTAAAAAAATATCAACTAAAACTACAATTGAAGTCCGACTCCTATTGAAATACCACATGATCACATTAAAGTTTTGATAACTATCTCACAAAATAACTAATCCCTTATATATTAATTGAGAAACATTACAACATTATTTTGTAGTCACGTGTCGCCACGATGATGAAATTCAGAATTATTAGAAAAATAGGTTAGTCCATCTTAATTTATATTATATTTTTTATTAAACTAACTATTAAATTGACAAATAGTGTACAAAAGATTATTTTTACACTTTTCTTAAATAAAAGCTACGGAATTGTCTAATATGATTAACGTATATATGGCAATTAATGATTATGAATAATAAATATTTGATAACAATTTTTGTGTCTTACCTCATTTTTTTAATTTTATATTATTAAAAGATATTAAACAACCAAATTAACCATATAATAATAAAAAAAATTTTGTATATTACATTTTTAAATCTTTAAAATGACTATAAATTGCTAAAATCGTTAAATGTTTCACACTAAAATTTTGTGATCAATGGTTTAACTTTTTTGGTAATAACAAGATACAAACGATCATAAATCGTATGAATATGAGATTTCATTTACTAGACATTCATATTATATATTAATATATTTTAAAATTAAACTATATAGCATAAAAAAATACTTAAATATGATAATTTATAAATTTGTATTGAAAAAGTATTGAAACCATAATATTTTAATTTTCAAATTTGCATTCAAAAAATCGCACATTAGAAATTTTGTCCATGTCATTGAAATTTAGTTATATACCATATAAAATTAATAAAACAACTGTTTTGATTTATTTAAAAAAAATATTGTAAACAAAAAAAATGTGTTGTTTTGATTTATGTGCTTAATCTAATTTAATTCTATACATAATACGTAAATGAATACAAATAAATAGTACTATATAACAATTATTTATATATATAACATTTATCCCGCGTAATTGCGCGGGTCTTAAGCTAGTATAAGGATATTTGTATAAAAATTCTAAAAAAATGTTCAAAATTAAATTCTCATTTAGTCTCCGATTCGATATGGACCCGACGGGACCTGAACCGATAAATTCTAATTACTTTATTGGTCCAAATATCTAAGAACCGAACCGACATAGACCCGGCATGATCCGAACCGACAAATTCTAATTACTCTATTAGATCTAAATATCTAGGATTTGAAGGACTCGGATCCGATAAGACCCGAACTGAACGCCCATGCCTAATGTTGATCGTTGTAATGTCTTTTTTTCTTTACTACAGTCAAATACAGAGCGTGGTTATATGTGATTTCTTTTCATAAACAATCTAGAATTTGTCTTACTAATGTTTGCCATTAACCATAGATACACTTAGGTTTTGTTTTCTTTTACTTAAACATCATCTAGTTTATGGACTTCTATCTTAAGTTTAGCCTCTTCCCTCCTGTTCCTTTAGTTTTTTTTTTTCTCCGCATGATTATTTTTTGTTTATGCACTTATAAACAAAGTCAATGATTAGGTTGGGAAAAGTCAGAAGAAAATATACAATTATAAACAAGTCTATGCAAAGTTCTTTGTATTTGATGTGAATCCGTGAAGACAAAACTCACTCAATAGTACTTCTCTGGAATATTTTAACAGAGATTATACAATTGGTCCCTTATAAAAACCACCTATACGCAAAAGAGAAAGAGAAAGAAGAGAAAGAAAAGAAATCAAAGTAATAAAAGAGGAGACTTATCATTATTAATTAATTGTATTCGTTATAATCATTCTAGCAAAGTCTTTCTGAAAAAAAGGTAAAGGAAAAAAAGAACATAGAAGGGAAAGAGTCAAACATTGTGAGCAACTAGTTTCAAAAGTAGTGGGCTTATATTATTTGATGTGTGAATACATAAACATATACCGAGTAAATTTGGAATGACAGAGATAAAGAAATGAATCAAAGAGCGGGAGACCGGTTGTTGCGCTCGTGAGCAATGATTGAATTTCAATCATAACTTTGTAGGTCGATGTGGGGGAACCTCCATGCACCCCTTCTTCACATCTTAACCTTAAATTTTAATTTTTTCTAATTTGATTTAGACGGTACATGATCGTATGTGTATGTAATCATGAAGTAGAACAATGCATGAGGTAGAATTAGCATCCATCAAACGATAGAATTGCTGAACAATTTTGTATGTCACAGTCTTGACTCACTTTACTAATTTACATAATTCCAAATTATGTTTGAGTATTCTACAATTCACACACAGGTACATATATTTCTGTGTCAATTTAAATTATATCACATCTACAACATCAATACAAACAACTAAATTACGAGCTTTTGTTATTTTGAGGATACCATATTATACCGGGGTTTTTTGGTGCTAAGAGTATACCATTACACCGTACACATAAAAAAACAAAACGTAAAACCTTTTTCAAAAAAAAAAAACAAAAAACAAAACGTTTTCTAACCCGATACTTTGAATCGAAATGTAAAGTATTAAAAATATTTGACACACTTTAACAAAAAAAAAAGCTTTCTTGTACACTTGTTTCTATTGCTGTATTGCAATGAAATACATAATTTAAATGGACGAATAATACATATGCTACGAACCTTTCTCTCTTTTTGTCTTGCAAGAAAAAATATGATTTTAAACATACGTGATGCGTGCATGTACTTGTATACTGTTGTTTGGATCTCTAGGGCCGTTCCTCGTCACAGCTTTTATACTTGGTTAGTGATCCAGAACAGGAACCCGACACGGGACATGCTCTTACAGTGGGGGATTCAAGTGGATGATTGTTGCTTGCTCTGCAATTCGCATCAGGAATCACGAGATTACCTTTACTTCTCATGTAACTTTAGCTTCGACTTATGGGGAAAGGTAGCAAGAACACTACAACTCACACCTCATCGAAGTTGGCAGGCCAAATGACTACTCTCCTTTCACCACTACCGCAAAGGCTTCTCTCCCTTCTTGCATGGCAATCAACCTTGTTCTGGATTTGGGGAGAAATAAATGTGCACCTTTACTCTCATATTTTCTGATCGACTGATCAAGTCTTCAAACTTCTGGATAGATAACTAAGGAACAAGCTCCAATCGTTTCGTAATTCCAACCCCACAAGATCTTCGACCATGTTGCAAAGTTGGTTTCGGAATGGCTGATTCTCTTTGAAATCTCCAATGCTGGAAATTAAGGCGCTTCCTCTTCTATCACTCTTGGGCTTCCTATTTGGGCTTTAAACAAGGTTGTTGGGTTTTACTTCTTTGATATATTTTTCGGACAAAAATATATCAGTCTATGACTTTTGTAAAAAATTTGATCTTTTATTTAAATTAAAAAAAATGTTTACAAAAAAATAAAATAATAATCATATATTTCGTTTATGATAATGCCATAAACAAAAAGGAAAAAAAATTTGCTTTTTCATGAAAGAAAAAAGTGGTGGTGGTTTTAAGAAGAGAACTAAGATTATTTCTAACCCCACTGCAAAATTTACTACATAATCCACTTCATTTATGCTCTAAATGTTTGGTAAGAGCATTTATATCGCAGCTCACTCTCGTCTCGTCATATCACTTTCACCTCCCACACGTGTACATGCCACGTGGCGCCCTCCCACGTTCTGCTTGCCTCATGTCGACAATCATTGGGACGCCGTTACGTCCTCCCGCACCCGCACGAGTGCTTCCTTCCCCCACCCTCTTCTTTTATTCTTCATTTTTCTATTTTTGTATTTTTAATTGTTTTACAAGGTTTTATCCAATTTTTCTATTTATACACTAATAAAGCATATCAGTATAAATTTTGATATTTTTAATTTCTTCATTTCAAATTAATATTCATTTTAAATAAAAATATTACAAAATAAGTATTGTTCAAAAAACAAAAAAAAATCTACTAACTGACTTTGTACCCATTGCTAATTTAATAAACAGTAAATATTGACGAATTATAATAATTAAATAATAATGTAATCTGAAGTGAAGGGCATATCAAATCTAAGAAATGCAATATTTAATTGTTAATCCTTATGTTTTGGTACAAAGCAAAAAATTAAAATTTCTTCTTTTTGTTAGTACTTCGATGCTTCATGATCATGATACAAATTAGTTTTATTTAATAAAAACGAATATTGAATGCAAAATATTTGTTAGTTTCAAAACAAAACGAATATTGAATAGAAAAATAAGTTGTTGACAAAAAAAAAGAATAGAAAAATAAGTATTCCTGACACAAAAGATGACTAAACGAATATTGAATATTATGTTAAGTGGTTCTCTATTCACCCAAACTCAACTATAAAATTTCATCAAAATTGAAAAACGAATGATCGTGGGCATCTTGCACCCCAAAACAAAATGAAACTACAACATGTAAACCTTTCAAAGGTATATATTTATAGTATATAAAGAATGTTATACTCACAAAACTTAAGTTCTAACTTTGTTGTAAGAAGCCCTTTCTCGAAAGAAAAAAAAAGCTTTGTTGTAAGAATATTAAAAGAACCCTTTGGTAAAAACAACTACCATCGAATAGCCGAATAGGAAGAGTTTGACCTACTGGCTTTTGATAACTAACACATGTTATTGATATGACAAGGAAAAACTCATAAAACTAATTATATAGTTAGTTGTATATGAACTAGTTAACTTAATAGATTAACAGCAAGGGAATGAAAAAAATAACTAAAGTAAAAAAGATTATTTTCAATTATAAGGAAGTAAATGTTTAATTTTATTTTCCCACATTTTTTTTTCTTTTAACTTTCAACTAAAGAATGCTTTACTAATTTTCAGCTACTTGGATAAATAACAGCTGAACTAGAGTAAACCAATATTTACTATACTCGAAGAATTTTTGTTCTTCAGTCACTGTTTTAATATAGCTGGGCTGTATATAAGTCATTAACAATAGATAATTTAAAAATAAAATAATTTTAGTATTTGCAGAGAAATAAAAATTAGGAGAAAAAGTCTTTCGAATTTGGGAGAAAGCTGGTGGTAGTGGACAAGCAAATGCACGTGAACTGCAATAATGTGAACACATGGACGTCCCCAGAGTAACCCCCATTATCATTCTCTTATATATTTCCAAATAATTTTAATTATATATTCAAGATATTGACAAAACAATATGATTTCACTACAAGAAAACATATTTTTTACGAGGGCAATATACGTTGTAACTTCGTCGTAAACGGAGTGTTACGACGAATGAACTTCGAAACACGTTTCGTCGTAAAACGCCCGTCGTAACCGACGATTCGTCGTAAATGACTTGTTACGTTTACGACAAAATATATTCCTCGTAAAGCGCAGGACAGATATTCGTCGTAAATGACACGTAAAATTTCGTGGTAAACTCCACGTAATGGATTCGATGTAAAGCACACGTAAATTGTTTCGTTGTAACACCCTCGTAAATGTTTCGATGTAAACTCCACGTAAAATTTCGATGTAAAGACCACGTAAAATCTTCGATGTAAAAGACTCGTAAATCATTTCGACGGTAATTAGTTGTAAATGTTTACGTCGAGCCTACATCGACGTTTCGTTTTATAATATATTTTGAATATTGTTTTTAACCTCAAATATATTATAATTTGAATTTATTTAAAATTCAGAATTTTAAATAATTTTAATTTTAAATAAATTAAATTTTAAAACGAAATATGAAAATAAAAAACATATATAAAAAAGCATTTAAAAGTCATAATATTTAAATTCATAATACAAACCGAAAATATTAAAAAAACTACATATCATCGAAGTAGTCGGTGGGGTTGCTCGGCTGTTGACGGGTTGGATCGGACTCTTGGGGATCTCGTACTGGCAACCCAAGAGCGGCTCGTCTCTGACTCAACATTCTCTGCATAACCGGGTTTCCCACGGCCATCACGTCTAGCAAATCCTCAAGAGAGTCTAAACGAACCTGCTGGCTATCCATTCGAGCTTTCATCTGAGAAGTCTCTTCATCCCGTCTCGAAGTGTATGACGAAGTTGCCCTTGCAACTTGGTTAACGGAGCCTATACCGACTATTCGGCCCTTCTTTCTAGGAGCCAGCTATAAAATTAAAACATATATTAATATAGTTATTAAAAATAATGAAAAAAAAAATTTTAGTTGTACTACCTCTTCGAAGATTCGGTCGGCTTCTTCGGTGGACAATGTGACGGGTAATCCATCGGGAGACTCCTGAGTTAGTTGCGTCTCCCGTTCTTCAATCCGAGTAGCCACTGCTTGAGCGAGTTTCTCAGATGCAGGATCCACAAAAACTCCGTCGGATGTGGCGTGAGTCATCTTGAATAGGTCAGACAGAGATGGTAAGACTCCCGTCTTCTCCAACTACAAAAAAAAAAAATATTAAAAGTTATATTAATTGAATATTTTAAAATAAATATTTAAAAACAAAACTTACAACGTCTAGACGGATGCCTGCATGTGGTTTTTGGCCGGTTCTGTGAAGCATGGGCAAATTACCATCTTTATCCTTCGTTCTTCGAGAAGCCGAGCACGAATTGGCCTTTTTGATCGAAGACGGGTGCTTCCAATAGGCGATGAGGCCATCCCACACATCCTTCGTGAGCTCAGTGGGCTTTCCCTCATACCCGTCGAGCTCCCACTTGTCCTTCCAATCGGAGACTGTGTTGCAGAGGCGGATCTTTGCTTTTGCAACGAATTCCGCCTTCACCATCTCGGTGATTCCCAAAGACCAATGCCACTTTTGCTGAAACACAAAAAATTTGAAAAAATTACAATTAATAATAATATTTAAAAAATATATACATATTTAAAAGTTAAAATTTAATTAAATTTAAAAATCTTACCGCAAACATTTTAAACCACGTGATCTTAACGTGATTTGGAGTCTTGCTCCAGTTCGGATATGCCCCGTCGTAGTAACCCTTAATCGTTTTCGAAACGCTCCGGCCAACACGGTTATTAGCCCCAAACCTGAAAGGAAAACAATTTAACCGTTAGAAAATAAAAATATTTTAAATTTTTATGTAATAAAAATCAATAACTTACCAATAAGTTCCTCGGGGTCTATCGGGGTCTAGAACATCCAAACCCTCTCGTCCGGGCTGGGCAAGCAAATCCTCTACCGTATATCTCGCGAATGGGGCATATGAAGGCACACGCAAATCCGGATGAACTGCACCTTCTGGGACAGGCTCAGGTGCAGCCGCTGGAGGAGGAGGTGGAGGCATATGCGGTGGAGGCATTTGCGGTGGAGGCATCTGCGGTGGAGGAGGACTCCAAGCAACTCTCTGAGAAGGCTGAGAGTCTGGAACTGCGGTGGAGGATGATGGACCAGAAGACGATGGACCGGAAGAAGATGTACCGGAACCATCGTCGCCAAACAAATCTCTATAACTAGGTGCTCTGGATTTTCTTCTAGGAGCCATCTAAAAAAAATTAAAATAAATTTTATCAGTTACAACATAATAAAAATATTATTCCGTTACCTAACTAATCACCTAAACTAATTACCTAACTAATCACCTAAACTAATTCCGTTACCTAACTAATCACCTAAACTAATTTAAAAAAAAAAAAAAGAGAGAGAAGAGAGAGTTTACCTTAGAGAGAGCAAAGGAGTTTGGGAGGAATGAGCGAGGCAGCCTCGCTCTCGGCGTCCCCTTATATAGATTAGGATTCGTCGTAAAATCGACGTAAATTTACGACGAATTTACCAGGCCCGCGTTTTTCCATTTACGACGAATTTACCAGGCCCGCGTTTTTCCATTTACGACGAATTTACCAGGCCCGCGTTTTTCCGTTTACGACGAATTTACCAGGCCCGTGTTTTTCGTGTTACGACGAAATTACCAGGCCCGCGTTTTTCCATTTACGACGAAATTACGACGCTTAACCCTAAACACCGAGAATGAAATCCCTAAACCCCAAAGTGACATATCATCTAACATCATATCTTATATCATACTACTTCTTACTCTTTCTTTTAGAAAATGTTACAATAGAGAAATCCAACATTTGATACATATATTACATCACTCTAAATCGTTTTCGTTCTCATCACTATCATTACAATCATCATCGTCGCTTCTCTCGAACTCGTCTTCACGTGCTTCATCTGTCGCATCTTCGGGAATATCTTCATATTGAAAGTTTTGCGGGTCGATCAAAAGGATTTCATCAGTTGGTTGTTCTGGTACCTCAACTTCAGTGATAGCGTCTTCTTCTTGCAAGGGCGGTTCTTCTCCAACGACAATGCGTCCACGAGGTGTAACTTTGATAGCAGTTACCCAGTTTATCCCGGAAGTTCGAAGCCGAGGATAAGGAAGGAAGCTAACTTGCTCGGCTTGTGAAGCTAAAATGAAAGGCTCAAATTTGTTGTATCTTCTCCCAAAATTGACATCCACAACACCAAATTTGTTATACCGAATCCCGCGGTTCACAACAGGATCGAACCATTCACATTTGAAGAGCACGCATTTTAGCTTCAATAACCCCGGAAATTCCACTTCAATAATCTCCTGCAATATCCCGTAAAAGTCTGTTTCACCTTTCACACATATTCCGTAGTTACTCGTTGCCCGATGTCTCCCATACTCGTATGTGTGAAAGGTAAATCCTCGTGTGAAATACATAGGTGATGTGGTGACCTTTGCAACTGGACCTTGAACCAATTCATGAAACCATACGGGATAATAAGGATCGTCATAATCAACCTGCAAAAAACATATATATATTCTTAAACACTTACTTAATTAATATAATAGTATGAGATATATTACCTGTGATTTTAACCACTTGACAAAGTGTTTATCTTTACGTGTATCCACATCAGTTGCAGATATTCCTGGTATTGCTTCTTCAACTTGAGATACAAACATCCTGCAAATTGAACAAATAATCAAATCATACATAATTAACTTCAATTCATATAATTAACATTCACAAAATAATTTACCTTTCAAAGTAACGGGTCATTGCATCCTCGCAGTTGAGCAGAATATAAGTGTGGGCACTATGTTTATCTTCTTCACATGACCACCATACTTCTTTCGTTTTACCACCAAACCGTCCAATTTCGCAGAAAATGTCAGGAACACCATCAATTGGATATGATGTCGGTACTCCACCATCATCATATCTTCTAGGAACTCTTTTTCTCGTACGAACAGTTGGAGCAAAGTAGTATGATGTGAAGTTAGATGTTTCGGCTGTCAAACTCCCTGCAACTATTGAACCTTCTACCTTTGCAAGATTTCTTGCTTTCCCCTTCAAATGTTTCATCTGTCGCTCATATGGATACATCCATCCGTTGTGAACAGGTCCACGAAGCAATGCTTCATACGGTAGGTGGACAACTAGATGCTCCATGACGTCAAAAAATGAAGGAGGAAATATCTTCTCCAGGTTGCACAATATGATCGGAATGTTCTGATGAAGTTGTTCGATGACTTCTTCTTTGAACGTACGTGTGCTAAGATCTCTGAAAAATGCTCCGATGGCTGTATATTTTAAAAGGAATCAAATTAATAACATTTCGTAACATAGGTATATATATAAATTTATAATTACCTGCAAGTGCTTCGTGGACATTTGCTGGAAGGAGCTCGGCAAAAGCAAATGGAAGCAGTCGTTGCATAAACACATGACAATCATGACTTTTCATTCCGGAGAACTTTTGACCTCGTTCAATACATCTTGACATATTTGAAACATAACCATCAGGAAACTTAACTTCCGATGCAACCCAGTCAAACAAGGTTGTTTTCGCTGTTGATGACAACCGGAAGATGGGAACAGGAACGTTTCCATTGCTCTTGATATGTAACTCACTTCTTGAGCAAATATCAGGTAAGTCCATCCTTGACTTTTTGTTATCTTTTGTCTTCCCAGGGACGTTAAGTAATGTATTCATGATGTTCTCAAAAAAGTTCTTCTCGATATGCATGACATCCAGATTGTGGCGTAAGAGAAGATCCTTCCAATACGGTAACTCCCAAAATATACTCTTCTTATGCCAATTGTGAGATACACCATACCCATCAGGCATATTTCCAGGAACATGCCAATTTCCTCCAACCTTAACTGTTTCCTGAGCTCCGTAATAATCAATGTCCGCTTCGATCTGCTGGCCGGTGAGATATGGAGGAGGACTGTCTCTGACAATTTTTTTGTGTCGAAACAATGTCTTGTTTCTTCTGTACGGATGGGCAAGTGGAAGAAACCGACGATGACAATCAAACCAACAACTCTTCCTACCATTCTTCAGTTGAAAAGCATCCGTGGATCCAAGACAATACGAAACTCGATAAGTTTTTCACCTAAATATAACGGTAACATGATTCGTTGTAATAACGATGTAAAATTTCAATTTCGACGTACTTACGTCGTAATATTACATGGCGTTTACGACGAAATTTGGTTTCGTTGGTTTCGTCGTAATTGCGTTGTTACCCCACCAATTACTATTTCTAAAACAACGATAAGGAACCTGTGTCGTTCGTCTGTCTGCCAATTCAGTGGAACGACAAGGAGAAAGTGGACGGAAGTGCAGCTGGTTTGTACTTGAGAGGAACTTTTGACGATGGTCGGAGGTTTCACTCAAGTATAAACCAACTTCACTTCCCTCCATTTTCTCCTTATCGCTCTACTGAATTGGCAGACAGACGAATGACTCATGTTCGTTATCGTTATCTTCGAAATAGTAATTGGTGGTTCGAGAAGAAGAGAGTTGTGTGTTGTGAGGAAGAGAGTTGTGTGTTGTGAGGAAGAGAGTTGTGGGAAATGACATATATATAGAGAAATATGGTAAGTTTTACATGGATTTTACATGGAAAATTTACAACGCGTTTACAACGAACTTAGGTAAGTTAAAGCACTTTCAATACACGTTTTCACCTTTATGTAACGGTAACATGATTCGTTGTAATGTCGATGTAACGTTTACAACTATTTTGCATTCCACGTACTTTCGTCGTAAACTTACATTAACTTTACGACGAATACATTTCGTCGTAAATTACCATCGAGTTTACGACGAAGTCATGTCGCGTCGTAATTGCGTTGTAAAGCTCATGTAAATTTACGAGGAAATTATTTCCTCGTAAAATGCCGTTGTTACTGCTACGTTTTCTTGTAGTGTTTCCAGTATTTGGAAATATTCGAATTCATTGTCTTATGATAAAGATTCATTTTCGACCAAAAAAATGATAAAGATTAATTTTTATTTTCTCAGACTTATAAGGATTCAGATTCATCCACAAAAAAAAATTCACAGGTATAAACATATATATAGTTTTATGATAAATTAATGTATATAATAGCCACTTCTCGGTTCACGTAGGTGATAAATATTTTGGTTGTGTCTTTTTCTGTAATAAAAATATCTAAAATAGAGATGGATTAGAAATTATTTTATATCCAGCATAACTAACATGTACACGTAACAAATATGAGAAACTTCAAATTGTAGCTGTCTGATTATGTCATGTTGGTTGAGGTTGTTGGATATTGGTTCAGGATGGATGTAGAGGTGGACTGGACATAATTCTTTGGGGTCCAGTTTGATCAGCTACTAGGCTAATTGGTTCCTTTTTTCTCTTTAGTTCGGTTTTGGATTATTAAAAATAACTTAAACATTAGGAAATTATCCTAAATTAACAACTACCATTCATATAATCAAAATCCATTCAGTTATTTAAATTGTAATCAATACTAGTATGGTTTAGTTTGTTTCACTGCATTAAGTTTGGTCCAGTTCAGTTTTGCTTTAAAATATATTTAAAGGATTTAGTAAACAATCAAAGTGTACATCAAATTCGATTTAGCTTTGTCTAGGGAGTATCGTTTACAAATGCACAATTTCTTTCGTATTACATTTATCTTAAGTTTGATTTCAAATCTCTTGATTATAAGATAAAGATGTAGTGTGAATATCCATTATTCGCTATCATGATTATGATTCTTGTGCTAGTTCAGCAAAATTGAAAAGAATGAAAGCGTATATATTATTAACAAGAGTATTGAAAAAACGAAAATAAGAAAAGAGAAGGAGTAGTGACCCATGGAGTATGTGAATAATTATCGACGAGATTAAGGGTGACAACCAACAGGTTGTGGAATAATGGTCCCT
Organism: Brassica rapa; assembly: GCF_000309985.2. NCBI lineage: Eukaryota > Viridiplantae > Streptophyta > Magnoliopsida > Brassicales > Brassicaceae > Brassica > Brassica rapa. The sequence goes on along the minus strand of NC_024803.2, from coordinate 32,573,218 downwards.
GCCAGCTTTCTCTCACAATCACTATCGACCCTATTTGGATTTTCTAAATATTCGTTTAAATTTTGGGGTAGCGATCTTGATAATATTTTCAATAAAAGATTTGTTTCTCTTCGTTTTATATTAATTATTGTTGTAATAAAAACTTTGTTATTAAATAAGTATTTTTTAATTTTAATATAAAATTAACATATTTCATATCATCTAGTTTATTTTTTATTGATTGTAATATAGTTAAATGTATATGTACTGATATTTTTATTTTTAAAATATATAAAAATTAACTTTTTAATATGTGTACATAGATTTAAATCAAAATTTAAAATAAAACGAAAGGACTACATTTTTTAACACTAAAATTTATTTATTTGAATATTTGTTAGTTATGTTGATATATATGTACGAGTTCTGGACTTCTAGTTATTTCAATTACTTTAAAATATAGTTCATTTTTTATGTTGTGTTCTGCTTAAGTGATTTCAATTTCAAAATATTTTAATATTTATATGAATTCCCAGAAATCTTCAAGACAATATTAAAATTATTTTAGCACCTTGATATAAATATATATTAGGTGATTGTCCGCGATTTCGCGGGTATAAATATTTTATGAAAATTATATATTATATTTATAATTTTATAATTTTTAATAATCATAACTATTAAAGATAATATTTTTAGTTTAAATAGATTGAAAATTAAAAGTTTTGGTATTGTATAATCTTAGAAGATTATTGACATATATTGTTAATTATATGAATTTTATTATAAGATTCTAAAAAGTCTTTTATGACATAATTTTTTTATTAATAAAAAAATCAAAGATTAATGAACAAAAAAAATATTTTATAACACATTTTATTTTTGCATTATTTTTTACCACTTTATTTTATTTAGAAGTAAAATAGTTACAAATAATTAATTAACAATTATAGTAATATGTAAACAACATGTATTTCAGAAAACATATAAAAAAATTAAGTACATAAAAGTATAAAATAACAAATAATACAACCAGGAATAAAACAAACAAGTTTTAATATTCTTCACTGATGTTTTGTATATGCATTCTCTCTTTTCCTATTACAAAATAAGCATGTCAATTTTATTATAATAAAAACTATATCAAAAGAGTCTTAACTCTAGTTTTGTATTAATATATTGTTCTCGTTTTTTTAATTTATATTATAATAAACTTTTTCATTGATTAATATTGTTTTAAAAATTTACCATATAATTTTATTATAATCAAGGCTATAAGAATTATATTAGTAGAGTATATTAACTTTAGTCTTGTATTAGTATAATGTTCCAATTTTTCAATTTTATATTCTAATAAATATTTTTATTTATTAATATTATTTTAAAAGACTTACTATATATTTTCCTGTTTTTAAATATACAATTACTTTAATCATTTTTTAAAGTAATAATTCAACTATATAATCAACATTTGTCACTGAAAAATGAATGAATATTTTTTAAATTGTATATTTGACTTTTTTCCATTCATTGGACACATTATTGAAAAACAAAAAATATATAGTGAATATAACAAAATATTATTAGGTTTAGGTTAATTAGTTTTATGTAATCTATAATTATTTGTATCTACTATTAACATAAATATGTTAAAATCGTTTATATAATTATTTCTATCATTCCATATTATTAAAATGTATATTTTAAATTTACATAATGTAATCTACATATTTAATTGTTTCTATAAACAAATTATGTTAATTCTTCTATCTTTAAAATGTTTAATTGTTTGTATGGTAATATAGATTAGATTAGGTAGTTCTAGGATTAGTTTTCTTTTAAAAACTTTAATTAAATAAATAAAAATTCAAATACCAACAACTAATTAAATTAAGAGAATTAATTCTAAACTGCACCTATGAATGACAACCTAAATAAGTCACTTAAGTGACTTCTCAATTAATTTAAAATAGGATATATATATATATATATCAAATGATATTGATTGATCAAATACATCAATGTGAAGATTTCTATCAATCAGTGTATATATTGACTGATCAAATACGTCATTTATTTTAAATTTAGAATAATTTATATCAGCTATACTCTTATTTCTCTGTAGTATATTACGGGATCACAATCTTTTCATTTTAAGAAACTACCTCTTGTATATAACAACTTTCTATTGTAAAGAATAATACAACACATTTCTTACATGATAATCAGAGCCTTATGATTACCCGAATTTTTCTTTTGGCTGCCACCTTGTTCTCTTTCAAACTTTCACAACCTCTTCCATAGCCGCAAACGCTGAAACCATCGACTCAACTCAGAGTCTCCTCAATGTCAACATGGTCAATATCACAAAATTCAATTCTACTAAGTTCATGACATGGAATGTACAAGTCAATAATCTTCTTGACGGCTATGATCTCGCTGGATACCTTGTTGGGTTGATCCAAGCGCATGCTCAAAAGATTCACGCTGATAGCAAGGCCACAGTCAACCCAGCCAACACCAGATGGCTGGCGAATGCAAGATCGCGTCATTTATAGTGGCCTCACCATCACACTCTCCCCCTACATCCAAGCGCTTGTTACCAACATCAAATCCTCACATGAGTGTGGAAGTCTCTCAGCGCCACCTACGCTACTCCCAGCCATGGCCACATTCAACAGTTACATCTTCATCTTAACCAGCACACCGAAGGTGACAAAGAGCATTGATGATTACATATGCAGGGTTTAACCTCTTGCTTTGATCAACTTGCTCTTCTAGGCAAGTCTCTTGATCATGAAGACAAAGTCGAGTACATTATTAATGGCCTTCTCGATGAGTATAAATCAATCGCAGATCAGATGGAAGGAAGAGACACTTCACCTTCAATCATTGAAATCCATTAAAAGTTGATCAATAAGGAGGCCAAACTAATGACTTCTCTCAACGAACACCATAGCTATGATACTTGCAACTGCTCATATGGCGACCTCTTAAGACCAAAGAACCAGCACTTTCAGCAAAATCATGGCAATACTGCAAACTGGAATGGGAAAAAGGCGACTCAGTACTCGAACCAGTTCAACAGATCAGATTCTTGACAATCACCACTTGACCAGTGATCTCCACAACATGACGATTCACAGACCAAACAATGGAGATGATTCGGTTGTCATAGGAGATGGCTCTGGTTTGTTTATTACACACATGGGATCTATCTCTCTATCTTCACATAAATTAATTGCGAATTGTAAACTTCAAAAAATATAATTGTGTTTATTAAAATTATATTGGCTAAAAGTTATAGGGAATAGCTAATAACGGAAAGTAATGTATTGGTGACTAAAATCTGACATGTTTTCTTAATAAATTTGAAAATCTTTAAATATACATCTTTCTGAAACATAGGAAGTAGTACTTACGTTTCAATAATCACGCAAACCAAGGATCTTTAATACTACAATTATCAAAAACCATTTCCAGTTGAGTTAACGAACCTCTAGTGAACAACTTCAATATCATTCTTGTACTTCAATATCATTTCCAGTTGCGTTCCCTCAAAAACTCTTATATTTAAAATACTCTATCCGTTTCAGATTACTTGTCGTTTTAGATTTCCAATACACGGATTAAGAAAATATTTAATTTTGTATATTAACTAGATAAAAACATCATTTCTAATACATCTAACAACATTTCAACCAATTAAAAAATAGATTAAAATATAAAATTAATAAATTTTACATTACAATTATAAAATGATATTTATTTTGAAACAAAAATTTTACTCTACAAGAGTAAGTAATACGAAATGGAGGAAGTACCGTATAGTATTATTGTAGCCATAATGACAGCCTCTACAACTGTGATAGTCAATTCTTTCTGAAATTGTATTCAATGCTATTAATATTTTGTAACTTAGAGCATACACATTGGTAGAAACCAAGTAAAGGTGTTGAAAATTTAAAAGTAAATATTTTTATTTAATGAAAATAACTGTCCAGTGAAAGAGAGGTTAAATGGATGAAGAGTTTCTAAATTGACAGGAAAAGTATCTCTTTTAAATATCGTAATGTAATTTTTTCTCTTGTTTTTATTGCATTTTCAATTTTATATTATTAAAATGTTCTCTAGATACTCCATCACATACCACTAATGGAGCTATTCTTAGGCTCCGAATGAAAACTGCAGTTTGAGCGGTACGGGACAAGCGGTTTAACTGCGGTGCGGTTTTAACAGTTATAAAAACATATAGATATATGGTATATATAGAGATTTTTGTTACTGTTAACTGCAGTGCAGGACGGGACGGTTCGTAACATTCGAATCCTCAGTGCTAATACTACGGTATTAATGTAAAGAAAACCGCATAGAACTATTAAAATTTAAAACTATTAAAATAAAAATACAATTTGGATCTAACCCTAATTTTTCCTTAATAATTATAATCAAATGCCATTAACATTAAAACTACTCCTTTAATACATCAGTAAGAGGCTTTCTCGTCGGTTAACAACATCCATGACCAACCCTTAAACTTAGGGCCTGACTGGTTCAAACGCTGCGGTTGCGGTTGCGGGAGTTTGTGGATGCGGGCGGTTGCGGTTTCTAGCGGTATTAAGAAATTTATACGACTGGTACTGCGGTTAAAAATTGGTGCGTTTGCGGGTGACTTATGACTGGTTAACTACCAAATGCGATAACAGTCAAATAATAAATTAACAATATTTACATTTAATATAATTATAAAAATATCAAAAATCATAAAATTATAATAAATATAAAATATATATTTAAAAAGTTATAATTTTAATTTTTTAAAATTTATTGAAATTGTTTTTATTATAAAATTTTATAATATTAATTAAAATTTAATAGATATATTTTAATATTTTAATAATTTCAATTTTAAATTTTTTATTAAATATTTTTAGTTTTGTATATATATTGTTTTAAAAAAAAAAAAAAATTTACCCTCCCGCAACCGCCCGCAACCGCAAACGCTAGCTGGAGCCAGCTTTTGAATTTATGAGATTCGGAGCGGTTTGAAACGGTTTAGAGCGATTTGAGTGATTGTTGCAAACCGCCGACAACCGCTACCAACCGCAAAAGCTGCGTTTGCGGGTGGTAGCGGGAAAACCAATCGCCCCCTTACTTTGTACAAATTACCTTTGATTGGTTCTCCAAATAAATTGATACTACAAATACATCTAAGTAAATGATAGAATAAGAAAAATCATAAACCAGACCTTTTAAATCCAGTCATAAACCGCACGTATATTGGCTTAGTGTAATTGAACCCTACAAAATCATTGTCTTCAAAACCAGTAATAAACCAACTGAAATCAATCAGTTATAAACCAAATATTTTAAAACCACTTAGTTATAATCCTTACTCATTCCAATATCCATTTTTATATGCTAAATTTGGAAAGTAGTTTGCACACTGTCAAAACCTAAATAGTGAACCGAACCAAACAGATCAATAAAATTAAACTGAAGCAAATACACTATTAAAATTCGGTTATCAATTAGTACTTAAAACTGTTTAACGAATTTGGAAGTGATATATTCAAATTAATATGTGAAGATCAACTTTTGTATTAATGAATAGTATAGTTAAAGAATATATGAAGATGATGTCACAAATGCTAATACAAATCAATGATAACTTTAAAATCACGTAATATATTACACCAAATTTTAGCAAAAATGAATATTTACTTATATCACGTGAAATCCTCATTTTCCATTTCTAACTCTAATAGTATATACTTTCAAGATTTTACTCTCTATTTTTTAAGTGTTGTAAATGTGGATTTATTTGTTATTTAAAATAATTGGGAAGACATATAAATTGAAAATAAAATAAAATATTTCAACAAATATTTTTTAAATAGATATATTAACATACATAAAATATTAAATCATTTAATTTAATCAACCAATCGTTAAATTTATCTTTTATAAATTAAGACATCAAATGTATAATATCAAATATGTATATATATATATATATATATATCAAAACAAATACTCGGACGTACGTATCAAAATCTAGTTGCAGTTTTATTTAGGCTGTACAAAAATTCAATTTTTGCATTTAATGACATTATATAAATGCCACATATACAAACACTGTTAATTATTTCATTTTCTCGTACCATGCTATCTACTCTATTAAAATAAAGTCATTTTAAAATCAACTATACATAAATCATTATTGTACCATTAATAGTAACCTAACAAATTAAATACTCCATCTGTTCTGAAATGTAAGATGTTTAGTAGAAATTTTATGTTCCAATATATAATATGTTTTCATATATCTAGGTAGCTTTAACTTTATCAAAATTAGTGTAACCAATCAAATTTAATAGTTCTATTTTATAATTGGTTGAATAGTTTTTAATTTATAGTTTTAATAATATAAAAAAGAATTTTCTTAATAAACGTGTTTTACAAGAGCAAAGGGAGTATAGATTAACACTATTGATTTCATAACAATCATAAGTAATAACAACATATTTCAGCAAGAAATTTGAACACTAACCTAACAATAAATTCTATGTCAGTGTTCCAATTTATTTCTGTATCATATTTTATGGATTCTATGCTACATTTGGAAAGGAAAAAACAACAAAGCTTTCAGCAATCTAGACATTGATCCCCGGGATACATTGAAATTCGTTGAAACAGAGTAAACACTTTGGACTGAAGCACAAGTGTTGAACACACATAGGGGGCACGACCTGTAGAGGCTATGAGTATACCGCCAATCTTAGGGTGATGGTGCTTTTCAGATTGCTCTTAGAAAGAAAATGAAGTTTTTTCAGGACAGAGACGGTATAGTTCATTAGAAAGTTTTGATGGTTTGATGGGGCAAAAAATGTAAGGGCTAGTGCGTCTCGTCTTCATTCAGAGATCGAGGCTTTAGTTTGGGCAATGGAGTGTATGAGGAACTTGCGTCAGGTTCGAGTTACATTTGCAACAGATTGCTCTCAAGTGGTGAAGATGGTTTCAGAACCAGATGAATTGACAGCTTTTGCAAATAATTTGGAGGACATAAAGACCTTGAGAGAAAGTTTTCTTACCTCGGAGATCATTCATGTACCAAGAACTCAGAATTTAAGGGCGGATAGTCTAGCATGTAGTGTCAGGAAGCAATTGTCTTTCGTTGTTCACATGGATGCAGAGTTACCAGTTTAGTTTACAGAGTCAGTTTGAATCTGTTCTAGCTGATGACAAAAAAAAAATTCATTATTGGTATATTCTTTGGCTTAATCTTTAAAATATATTTATTTATATTTTGGTTAAATGAAGATAATATATATATGGCATCTAGGAGTATCTACTTAAATTGTGTGGCAATATTTAAAATAATAAAAAAATAGTGAAACCAATATTTGAATTACATTATATATTTTCAAAATACACTATACAAACTGTAAATATGAACAAATTAAAATATATTTTCAAAAATATAAATCATCACCATTAATATTTTTATATTAGTTTGAATATTCTAAGAAAATTGAAAACAAAATCTATATGAGCGCACGGATCAAAAACTTGTAAATTATAATACTTCGACTATAATTCATGTTATATAGAATTCCATGTTTATGTGTTTCTATTTCTATCTACTATAAAAAATAAATAAAGTAGAACTGTGAAGATAAGTAGGAGTAATCTATAAAACGATAAATGAAATTATTGTATGGTTTAAATACTAGTAATTTTTTTGTCATCACTGGTCTTTAATACAAAATTTTATAGTAATCCTGCTTACACTTTTTATTACAGTAATAAATAAGTATGACCATGTTTGTTTACATATCACAGCGATCTACGACTGTAAAATACAGTCAAATATTGTTTGTTTTATTGTTGTAGGTTTATGCGAGTTGCAATATGTGACTGCGACCAACTATTGTTTGGTTCGTTACAATAGATTTCTGTGATTTATCACAACGACCAGTTGCAGATCAAATAATATTATAAATTTTTAGTCGTCATTTTTCAGTGAATCAAGAACTTAACTTTCGCCTGATCGTGTAATTAGTCGCATGACAGCGAAATGAACAAAATGTGACTAGGTTCAGTCGTGCTACAACAACCTACAATATGTGACTGGTCGTAACTTGCATGTCACAACGACATTTAAATGAACAAAAAATTATATTTCATTGTGCAATCCAGAGTTGAAAGTTGAACAAAATTTTTTTAAAAAAGTTTTTAGAAACAGATGGATGGGATCAGAAAGATGTATGTCGTATAGGGGGTCTATATCTTTAGCCTTCACAATTGATGATGAGAGGTGGGGACCAAAATTCTCTTGAACCATAGTTTCGATAGGAAGTCGAAAGAAACCGTTCGAAAAAATATCATTCGAGAAACAAAGAAAGATGGAGAGATGATAAGAAAATAGATATGCATAATACAAAAGAGAAACCAAAATTCTCTTAAATGTGTTTTAGATCTTATTGAATCCTAGCAGTCGTATGGTAATCACAGTATGGTAGAAGTGACGATTTTTGACGTGTGTCAACAATATGAGAAAAGACTAGCCGCAGAATCTTAATCGCACATTGCAGTGGCATATTCTCGTTAATGATGAGCCATCAGCTAGATAAGAGGGATCGGCGAGAGTTCTCCATTTAGATTTGGAATCTTCACTAAAAGGAGGGGGGGGGGAATGTTGGGGCCTAATCTAGCGTTAGAGTCAAGACTCTTATAGATGACTTCAGAAAGATGCATAGGGGTCAAAATCGAGGGCTGGAGCTTGAATTTGAACATAAAATTGACTCAGTTTTGGGTCAAACAATAATATCCTAAGATTTGAGGAAGTTCGGCGAGCTATTCGAAGAGAATATATAGGAAGAAGGCAACAAAACAAGAATAAAAAGAAGATGATGAGAGGGAGAGATGAAAAACATCCGAAAACCATCACACATACTCAACATATCTCTCAAACACTTAGCTTTATTACTTCTTCCGTAGTTTTGATCTTGCTTCCTACCGTGTAACTCGATAATTCATCAATGTAAATTCACTTTTGTCAACTCAAACCTTGTTATATCGTTGTTGTTTTAAAGATATTGTAGCAAAGATCTCTCTTTCTTAATCTCTTACAAGTAAACCCTATAAATACATAGTATGAGTTTAGAATTCATCAATACTATTAAAACAGAAACAATTTTTATCTACTTACAAATAGTCTAGGTTGGACCATTATATTTAATTATATTTTCTATTATTTCTATTCATATCTAATTTAATTGTTAAATATATATCATACCTAAAATTAAGGAACTAACTAACTAATCGATTATTTTTTAAACTAATGAATTTAATTTATATTAATTCGAAATTCAAATAACTAATCAATTATATTTTAGTTATTAATGTAATAAATAATTATATATATATATATATATATATCTATTCATTCGTATATATACAACTATATATTAATCCAAATGCAAAAAAAAAAACAAATTGTTCAAAACCTTCACCAAATACATAAAAATATAATTCTTATAGTTAGAGTATTAATATATATATATATAAAAATATATTATAAAATAAATATTAATAGTAATTATATGATGAAACATGTTACTATTGATAGTTTAATGAATATATTGTTTACGGGTTACTCAAACAGACATGTAATATATATATCAAATACAAACCAATTGAACAAATATATTAACACAAATATATCATAAAACATTACATTAACATAAATCGAAGCCAGAGAGTAAGAGTCAATATTTTAATTGTTAAAAATATGATTATATCTATAAATTATAAAAATTAAGAATTAAATATAATAAATATATATCAAAATTAAAATAATAAATATTTACATTTCTAATGCGAATAATAAAATTAACTTTTAAATTTAAAATAAATCATAGACAAAACATCAAAAAGTATCTAATAATATGTGAATAACAAAAGTATACTAACTAAATAAACAATTATATTTTTTTGCAAACGTAAATCATTAATTTGTAATAGACGTATACACATTATTGATGCTCAAATCTATTTTATTTTTAGTGTGCATCCACTCAAATATTAATCCATTAACAAGATGGAATTTTAGTAGGACTAAAATTGTATTAAAATTGGAATATCAATTTCATAATATATTTACTATTCTTCTGAACGTTCATGAATATATATTACAGTACCATAAATATAATAATAAATCAAACCGGATTACATATTGAATCATCTATCAGTTCAACTGATAACCAGAACTCTGGTTTTAGCGGTTGTTACGGGTTTTATAGAATTTTTAAATAACAATTTTTTTTTTGAAAACTAAAATGGATTACATATGAACCACCGAATTTGACAATTTAACTGCGGACCGGGTCAGATTTCAATACATTGAATATAATTTTTCATTTGTAATATCTAAGTGTAGATACAATTAAAATACAAATTTATATCAAATAAATTTGGAATGTTTTGAAATAATCTCGCGCTTTGAAAGCGCGGGTCAAAATCTAGTATATATTTAAAGTAATTTGCATTGATGAATATTTCATTAGTCTCTCCTCAGTTACATAAATATTCAATTAAATCGTTTTTTTTCATCAACTTTTACAGACTCATACTGACTCTGAACCAAACTGGGTGATCTGCATCCATGTGAACGACAAAAGACGGCTGCTGTCTAACACTGCGTGCTAGTCTATCCGCCATTGTATTTTGCGTCCTTGGTATATAGATGATCTCTGATCGGGTGAACATCTCTTTCAGGGTCTTGACATCTTCCAAATAATTTGCAAATGCTGGCCACTCCTCTGGTTCCGAAACCATCTTCACCAATTGAGAGCAGTCCGTTGCAAACGTAACCTGAAACTGACGTAAATTCCTCATACATTCCATAGCCCAAAGGAGCGCTTCCATCTCTGCATGAAGAGGAGAAAGACTGGCCCTAACATTCCTAGCCTCCAACAATCCATCAAAACCTTCTAAGGTACTAAGCCAGCCTTGTCCTGAATACATATCCCCCTCTTTTCATGACCCATCTATGAAACACCATCTTCTTATAATTGACGGCAAAATCAAATTCCCTATTTGTGGTGTTGTCCTTTGTTCATTCACTATTTGTGCCTCAGCCCACAATGTAGATTCTGTTTCCGCTAATTTGAGTGTGTCCATGGGATCCATATTCAAATTACTGAAAACTTTATTATTCCTAGCTTTCCAGATGTACCATAGTATCCATGCAAACTGATGATCTTCCAACTGCGGAAGTACTTTCAAGAATAGATGATCCATATTTGTGAAAAGAGAACCTGTTGAAAAAATATTTGGATTTGATGGTATCTTCGAAATAGCCCAAACCTGAAGTGATAGGAGACATTCGAAAAATACATGGTTTATCGATTTCTCATGGACTCCACATCTTGCACATCAAATATCCCCTTGAATTCTCCTTGATTGTAAATTATTCTTCACTGCTATACATTATGTCAGTAATTGCCAAAGAAAATGTTTAACTTTGATAGACACCGTATTTTCCAGCATAAGGCTTTCAACATCCACTGTGAAAAAATTCATGTGAAAATTTTTAAATCGTTTTTAGAAATGTTAAAAAATTCATGTGAAAATTTTTAAAGTAAAATATTTTAGTATGATTTTTGAGCTTTTCTAAAAAGTTATCTAATCAAATGTTAATATAAGCTGGTGAGAGATTACCAATGCAGATTACTTGAAAATTAAAGTAATTTTTTAAAAGGAAAATGAAGTAAGTGAGAATTTGCGACTATTAAGGGGAAAAGACAATGTCAATAGTCTACGGCTTTGACTGTCCAGTTCGGTGATAATCTAATAACCTTGTCTTTGACCGCACGCTCGTGTTGGGGCCCCTCTGACATTTTACTGCTCTACCCCTGCTCGTGAAGACCTTCTGTTCAAAAATATTCAGAGGGTATTTCTAGAATTCTAGTTAAACGGATTGAAACCGAACCGGACTTGGGATTCTGCTGGAGCATTTATCAAAACTGTTTTCATATTAGCACGAATGGTTGGTTCTTAATAATAAAAATCCCACACTTGATCAGATAATTCATTAAGGGCATTCTATAATGAAACTATCAACAAATTTTTAATTGTGTAATGTAACGGTTACGTTCAGTTCTTTGGATTTAGTCATACAAGTAGATCTCTCCCTTTTCTACCACGGTGAAATCATGATCCGTACGCTTAGTGTATGATCATTATACGTAAAATGATTATAAATTTAAAATCAAATATTATATTCTTAGTTATATATAATAGCTGTTAAACTATTTTCGCATCGCACCTTTCTGCAACTTATTTTTCATATAATAAATAAAGGATTTAAAGCTTAACGAGGCAACAAATGTAATAAATACGGAAAACAAAAGCTAGGAAGCCAATTGGTTAGGTTAGCTTAATCGGCGATCTATTAAATTAATGACGATGATAAAATTTATAACTAAAATAAAAAATTCTGACTTCTTTAAAACAAACACCTTCTTACAAACAGAAGCTCACTTTTTCAGTAGATGCATGTCCGAGTCCCAATCTCTCAGAAAAAAAGAAGCAAAAAATCAAACATACAGAAAAAGAGGTAAAGAGAGAGAGAGATACTCCATGTTCGAAACAGAGCATACTCTCGTGCCTCTTCTTCTTCTCCCATCACTTCTATCTCTTCTCCTCTTCTTGATTCTCTTGAAGAGACGAAGTCGACACAGTTTCAATCTCCCTCCTGGAAAATCTGGATGGCCATTTCTAGGCGAAACCATCGGATATCTCAAACCTTACTCTGCCAAAACTCTCGGTTACTTCATGCAACAACATATCTCCAAGTAAACAAACAAAACTTCAAAACATAATCTAGTTTGTTTATTTTTGTCTGGACTTACGTTTGACGGTTTTGATTATAGGTATGGGAAGATATATAGATCGAATTTGTTTGGAGAACCAACGATCGTATCAGCTGATGCAGGACTCAACAGGTTCATATTACAAAACGAAGGAAGACTCTTTGAATGTAGTTATCCTCGAAGTATTGGTGGGATTCTTGGGAAATGGTCGATGCTTGTTCTTGTTGGAGACATGCATAGAGACATGAGAAGTATCTCGCTAAACTTTCTAAGTCACGCTCGTCTCAGAACGATTCTTCTTAAGGACGTTGAGAGGCATACTTTGTTCGTTCTTAATTCTTGGCAACAACATTCTGTTTTCTCTGCTCAAGATGAGGCCAAAAAGGTTTACTTCTTTTGCTTGAGTTAGGTTTTTTTTTTGTTTTTTGAAACTCTTAATCTAATTATTATAGTTTAAATTGAGCAGTTTACGTTTAATCTAATGGCGAAGCATATAATGAGTATGGATCCTGGAGAAGAAGAGACAGAGCAGTTAAAGAAAGAGTATGTGACTTTCATGAAAGGGGTTGTTTCTGCTCCTCTCAATCTCCCAGGAACTGCTTATCGTAAAGCTCTCCAGGTAACATTAAACTTAAACATACAATTTTTTGAAAAAATGTCAGTGATGTTTAATGTTTTTATCAATATTTTTATATATTGCCTTAAATGAAAATAATTGTGCAGTCACGAGGGACGATATTGAAGTTTATTGAGAAGAAAATGGAAGAGAGAAAATCAGAGATTCAAGAAGAAGACGAAGAAGATGAAGCAGAGATTAGTAGAAGTGATCATTATGAGAGAAAACATAGAGCAGATGATGATCTTTTGGGATGGGTTCTAAAACATTCCAATCTTTCGACTGAGCAAATTCTCGATCTTATTCTCAGTTTATTATTTGCCGGACATGAGACATCATCTGTAGCCATCGCTCTCGCTATCTACTTCTTGCAAGCTTGTCCTAAAGCCGTTCAAGAACTTAGGGTAAAATAATTGAAACACTACAAGTTGATTATTAACCTATCACGTATTATATCGTTACTTGTGTTTTTTTGTTACTTATATTTTTATTGATTTGGACTTTTTGAAGGAAGAGCATCTTGAAATCGCGAGGGTGAAGAAGGAACTTGGAGAGTCAGAATTGAATTGGGATGATTACAAGACAATGGACTTTACTCATAGTGTATGTTATTTTTATTATTTCGTATATAATTAATTCTAATTTATTTATTATGAAAACTAAGTTATTAGTATTTTTAAAAATATTTTGTTTGTAGGTTATAAATGAGACTCTTCGACTAGGAAATGTAGTAAGGTTTTTGCATCGTAAAGCACTCAAAAACGTTCGGTATAAAGGTAAACTTTATATACAACAAGAATTAATGAAAATCTTGAATATCTTAAATCTTATTGGTTGAAAGGAATTAAATAATTTTCCATTTTAATGTTGGAGAAATAGGATACGATATCCCAAGTGGGTGGAAAGTGTTACCAGTGATCTCAGCCGTACATTTGGATAACTCCCGTTACGACGAACCTAATCTCTTTAATCCTTGGAGATGGCAACAGGTAAATAACTAATAATTAAGTGTATAATATATAGTTCCATCTATGCAAGACTTGATTATGTCATACGTGCATGTGCATTTGACTTAACCTATCTATAGATACTGTCCGAGAACCATCAATCTGGCAAACCCTTTTATTATCCTTCAAAGTTAGATCTCAACACGTCATCGATCATTTATCACATGAAGCATATAAATAAAATATCATGTGTAAAATAAAGTAGAGAGAGAGAGAGGAGACATGGCTGTACGTGAAGACAATTAATTAGTAGGATGGTATGTCTTTAATGACGTGGGAACTGCCTAAATGCCTCTTAATCTCATCAAAAACTCTAGGGCCCACAATGAGATTTTAATCGTGACCGTTGATTTAAACTCAGGTTTTGGTAGATTAGATTTGACCTACGATGGTGCCACGGCATTGACGGATCTCACATCACACGCCCGACGACTCGTACGTGTAGTATTAGGTTCTGACACGTTGACTAGTCTCAAACTCTCTATTAAATAATTTATCAAATAGGCGAAGTATAAAAAAACAATTATGTTGTGGGAGAGTCATATTTTGTTTAAATAAAATAATAATGGGAGTTATGATGTTAGAGTGAGTGGGGAAGGTATGATTAATGACCCACGTTGTGTGGTGCCAACATGCACGTGTTCTTCTTCACTTTTCTCTCTACTTGCTCTCTAAAACTGTTTGTCGTTTTGACGAGCAGCAAAACTCCGGGACGTCGTCATTGTCAGGATGTGGTAGTTTTTCGACGTGGGGGAACAACTTCATGCCGTTTGGAGGAGGGCCAAGGCTATGTGCTGGTTCAGAGTTGGCGAAGCTAGAAATGGCAGTGTTTATTCATCATCTTGTTCTTAATTTTAGTTGGAAATTAGCAGAAGATGATCAACCATTTGCTTTTCCTTTCGTTGATTTTCCTAACGGTTTGCCAATTAGGGTTTCTCGTATTCTGTAAAAAAAGGATAAAAAAGTATTTCATTTTATTCCTTTTTTTTAATTATATTTAATCATTTTTACCCGATGGAAAAAAGTTGGATAATATACGAGAAATCCGACTTTTGGTTAAGGGTTTTTGTTATGAAACTTTCTTACAGTGGGACGTATATATATATTGTATATTAGTGGGAGATATTAAACATTCTTATTGTATAATGGTTGGAACCCATGGATGTTATTAATTATTGATATTAGTCCAAGTTCTACGGCCGCACCGGTTGATTATACGACGACTAAAAACAAACGTTGACCAGTTGAGAGTGGTCAAGCGTGGCAATTTCGTCTAATTCAGTCATTATCGGAGTCACTCAAATGATACTTGTGTTTGATGTTTAAAGCTTGAAACATAAACAACAAGAAAATCCCACAATTGATGAAATCTGTGAGAAACAAGAATACAATGGTTCTGAAATTTGTTTCTGAATACAGGGGCGGTCCTGGGCACAGCGGACTGAAACACCGGCTTAGGGCCCCCAAATTTTTTTAAAAAATTTACATAAGAAGGGGCCCCTAAATTTGTAAAAAAAATTTTTTTTATAAAACCCTTACTAAATTGTTTTAGGCCCCCAGCATCTCAGGGACGGCCTAAAATGTTACAAAATGAAGCAATTACAGTTATCCTATTAATAAATAAAAATCGAAAAAACGAAAGACCTAAGCATCAAACTCATGACATGTTGTGTTATAGAAGCCCAATAACCACTACACCACTGAAACTTTTAGTAGTTTCTATGTAAATCATTAGATATTTTATATTCTTTATAAGAAAATCGAAAAATATAGCTCAAAAGTGACCTCTGTTTAATCGTTGATTTTTTTATAGTTTGTTAGATATGGACCGATCGTCACGACTCGCGCCTGAGGTAATTTCAAACATGGGTATTAGTTTACCAAATACTAGACACATCTCGGGACAGTGATACTAAAGTGCTAATTAAACTATTAAATTAGCTTTTTTTTATTCCAATCATGTTACAACTTAACTGAGTGAAACCCATGGGCCTGGCTTTTATACTTGTCATACAGTCTGCTTTTGAGCAGTGATGGCCCATAAGCTTAATTGCAGTAAAATTATTGTTCAGTTCAGTGGCTAATGCAACATCTCTTGACACTTAATTTGAGTTTTAATGTTATGTTTTCTTAATTCAAGGTGTGTTTTGTTTTGGACATATGTGCTTTCAATTTTTTGATGGTTAACGTGTTTTCGTTTGAGTAATTTTGGTTTTCTTCTGTCTAATTTGTTACAAAACTCGCATCCGAACATGAGTACCAGTTTGTTGTGTTTCAAAAAAAAAAAGAGTATCCGTTTGTTTGTTGGTTCTTTTATATCAATTACTAATTGTTGACTTTAAAACAAATTTTATTAGGCAATTTCAGAAAATTCTTACATATCTTATCTAAGAATATGAATTAAAGTTAAGAAGTAAAACTATTAATTACCCAGCTTTAGTCATGATTATGTTCTTTTAACAGAGGTCCTTATTCTTCGTTCCCCTCCAAATAACAACAATTTCTTTTAAAAGTTTTCTCTCTCAAACTAACCAGCAACTCAAGCTTGACACAGTTATATATGGGCTCTTAGCTCTTTATTCTTTTTTGATGATACATGGATGTTTAGACCCAGGCACCCAACCCATGGGCACACCGCACAACCCTTGTTTCTTAGAAAAACGTGTTGTATACAAAAGGATCGTGTTTAGAAAGAAGCTTAAGGCATTGGCATTGACATCGGCTAGAGACTATACGAATCTCTTGGGAAATAATATCAATTTATTTAATTGCTTTTAACAACACAAATCAGTCATTGGGATGCTAAAGGACATTATGTTCGAAACTACGTTGCACGGAAGTTTTATCGGACGTCTGATTCCCAATTTGAAATCAGAACCTTGTGGAAGCTTACAAAATCTCGCTTATATAACGCTTCTAAAATATTCTCTTTAAAAACACGTTGGAAGCTTACGATTTCATTTTGGAATCATGCTTCCATTCTTTAAAAAAAACACAATGTCTTATATCTATAAAAATATAAAATTATAGTTTTTATTTGTTATAAAATCTAAATTTTAATAGTATTGGATAGAGAGAATACAAATATACAAATATTAAAATTAATACTATAATTTATCTTTATGCATTGAGGTTTTTATTAAAGATAAATCGTATTTTCAAATATATTATATTAATTAATTATAAAGTATTAAAAATAATTTATTTTAAATTTAGTTTATGCGTATTTTCACAGTTTTAATATAAAATCATTTCAAAATTATTATAAATGAATAATTCTTTATTTTAAATTTAAATAGTATAATTTTTAGTTCTAGATTTTTTTAAAAAAATTTTTATATATGGATATGCTTCCAAAACATATCCGCTTCCTAATTTTTTAAAGAATCTTGCTTCTGCGCTTCCATACACTTATGCTTCCACGTACCCACTTCTGTTTCCATGTAACATAGATTCGAAGTAACCCAAGACACTAGACTTATGTGGTCACACTAATATAAGTTCATGTTTTAACCTCATTTAAATATCTGAAACGAGAATCTATACGTAGTTTACACTTTCCATTGAAATTTAGTTTGAATCATTCCATGAATTCAAATACTTCCAATTTAAAAAAATAAAAAATTAGCGAGAGTTTTTCCACAGAAATGGTTTATAATTTTTCTTTTATTTTTCCTATTTTTGTTAATTGTTTAATGATGAGTTTCTTAATGAGAAACTCTTGTTGATGATGGCTTTAGAACATCTCTAATTCAACTCTATTTTTATACATTTTTTCTATATTAGAGTTACTGTATTTTATAGAAAACTATAGAGTAATTCTATTATACATTCATACCATTGGAAAAAAAATTCACTTTTATAATAAAATTATTCTATTTTATAGGAAAAGATAACATAAAAAATAAGGTTGGATTTAAGTCAAAGCCATTACAATTTAATTTTTATGAAGGAAGATGTTTGGGCCAAAACTGATACCGATGAGTAGCCAAATCCCAAATTTTCTAAACAAAACATAATATAAGTCTTATGTCGTTTGGCCAAAAATAGCAACTTAGGAATGTGTTTAGTTTATAATTTGAAATTATTTGATTTTTAATCAATTCTTATGTGATTTTAGATGAATTTGAGAATTTAATATTATTTTTGCTAAATCATTTTAGAATCTCATCTAACCATGAAATATAAATTTTTATTTTTTAACTAAAAAACTCCAACAGAAAATTTCTGAAACTCACAATTTAAAATATTTATAATAATAGTGAATTCTAAACTATTTTATGAAATGTTAAGTTTAATAATACTAAGTTTTTAATAAAATTTTAAAATTAATGTTTAGATATTTGGAAGCACTGGCATGGACTTTAGAATGCATTGTTGCTCCTCGATTAGACAAGATTATAATTGCAGGAGAAGATGCAGTTCTAATGAAAGTCATTGAGAGACCAAAAAGCAAGGCATTCCTTTACTTCAGTCTTTCAAGAGATAGAAATTTTTTTGTGCAAGGTTAGTTGCTGGAAAAGCAAAATTGAAACTAGAAGCTCTACTAGAAGTGCTTATCTCATTGATAAGAGTGCTACTAGAGCTCGGTGGTACCAAGCTTATGTGGCCAGGGGCGCTCCCCTTTGGATCTCTAGTCTAGTATCTTTTGAGAAAGTTTAACATCTATTGTGTAGCTTTGGGTGTAGTTTAGAATTATTTTTTGTTCAGAAAGGTAGATAATCCTGATGTGGGTTTTTGAGTTGCTTGTAGCAATCCTTCTGTTGTAACTTGGCTTTGTTAGCCTTGGGTTTATTTATCCGTTTATATAAATACTTTCGAGGAAATAGAAAACCATCTCGATCTGCTATGAATTGCTTCCATTTTTGTCACATTGTCAAGAGATCTTCAATGTAAGAAACCTGAAGAGAAATATGGAAAAGTGAAAGGTAGATCATGTTTGTTTTGCGTTCATTTATATGTTACAGAATCGTTAAATACATGGTTTATTTGTTGATCGTTATTACTACAATTTACGAAGCGAACATGGTCTCAGTTTTTATGTCTTTTTTCAACAAAAAAAAAAACATGGTCAGTCTTTGGCTACTCTAGAAAAGAATAGGTCAACTAAACTAATGATGATTTGATATTTTCCTATAATGAAATTGTAATTTGACCAATCATAAGATTAGTGATATGTGGCCTTGTCCCAGCTCAACACATGGCAGAAACATGGTTCCATTGAACTTTTGAGAACGTGAATTGACAACCCTTGTCCTTTGACTGCACGTTACAATTATATGTTACGTGGATATTAATTAGAACTTATTATCCCAATCATTATTGAGATATCCAATAGTTATTTGTTTGATGGTAATCAAGAAAACAAGAAATAACACAGGACAGTCGATGGTTCTCACGTGCCCACATGTGATCTTGAACTCCACAAAGATACGAATATCAATATCTTGCCAATGAATGATATTATACAACACTTTTTACTAACCTCTCCGGAAAATTATTCATATATAGATCGAGTGTAATGGACAAGACAAGACATGTAGTCTACTTGATTATGTTAGTATTATCATCTAGATTCAAGAGATGGCTCAAGCCTGCATAATGCATGTTATTGACATATATATAAAAATCGAACTTAATTGATGGATATATGAGTTGGACACTGATCATCTCATCGCAACTCTCTCTCTCTATATATAATGAAGGTTACAACTTAATGACTTAGGCCTTAGATCTCTATTTCTATCTGCAGTCGAGTCTCTATCTCTTTCTTTCTCAACAAGTCTTTCATTTTTTTATGAAGCCACAATGGCATGCATGGACACGCATAACTCCATAAATGGTGCAGCTAGGATCTCATTCTCTAATGAATTCGTCGAAATCAGATCAGAAAAGAATAGCACTAAGAGCAACAACGTCAACACTAGAAGCTCTTTCTCCAAAACCGCTGATGATTTCGAGTTCTCTGTCACGGACTACGCCATGATTCCGGCTGATGAGATCTTCCTCAAAGGAAAGATATTACCGTTCAAGGAGACCACTCATGTTCATAGGACCTTAAGAGAAGAGCTTCTGGTCGATGAAGAGGGTCCTGTCGATGGCAACATCTTTTCCATCAGGCCACTATTTTTACCTTCTTCGTCCTTTTCCTCAAAGGGTACATGGAAGGAGCTATTGGGCCTCAAGAGAGCCCATGTTAGATCTAAGACGCCCGATAAACTTGATGACAAAACCATCTCTGGTACACCAACAAACTTTTCTCTTTTTTTTTTTTTTTTTTTGCTTAAACCAACAAACTTTTCTCTTCAATTGGCTTTTATCGTATTTATGGAAATCTTTTTGGATTTTAGGGAATGCTGCGAGGTGGGAGAGTCAAGTTGGAGATACATGATGATGGAATTGTAGAGCTCTCACTTTGGTTCCTAGAAATTAATTTAGATTATTTCTGATAATCTAGATTGGTACTGTATTGTATCCACATTCAAACAACTCTTTTCGGCTCACATGTTTTGTTGTTCTTGTAAGTTCTTGTTTTGGTTTGTTCAGGAATCTGTCTTTTTTTGGGAACATCCGTTTTTTTAATTAAATGCAAGTGAAGATTTGTGTGTAGCTAAAAGGAAAAGAAAGAGTATTGTCACTTTTAGTTGTGAGTTGTATGCATGCATTTCTCTCACGTCTCTCCATCTTATATAGTTAAATATGCGCACTGGAATATATCTATTAATGCATAATCGTTTATGGTCCCTACTTATTACATATTCACATGGACTGTTCAAATGGTCTACATCGGCCGGAACTTGTTCATTCACAATGGATTTTTCTGAGATAATGTTGGTTAATAACTTGTAAAATTATTGGACTTACCGAACTATAAAATTACTTCTGACTCTTACAGATTATCTAGAAGAGTAACACTCGGAGAAATGTGTGTAGTTAGTGTAGAACAAAAATGTAACCAAGATTTCTGATTCTTTCATTAAAAATATGTTGATTGAAAAAGTGAATGTTGACAAATAATGTAGCTTAGTAAATTCTCGTGGTTGTAGACTCTGCCACTCTTCTAACACAATTCTATTTCTGGAAGACTTATCATAATAATGTATTTGTTTAAGGAAGGAGTCTAAAGGTTAGACTCGACCATCCGATTCACCGAATTCTGAATCTTGGTCTAAACACATGAATCGCTCAAAACAATTATTGAAAAAAAAACAATTATTAAAACGTTTCGTGTATGTGTGTACAATGTGTTCAGAAAAAAAAAATCTCTATTAGGTCGTTAAGCCCAGCTTATATAAGTTTTTTTTGTCGGCCCCTCTTCTCCACAAGAGATAAAAAAAGAAACCAAAAAAGAAGAGAAAAATATTTTCTTATATTTTTTTTTGTTAAAGGAGTGGTAAGCAAACATGGATTTTAGTGTACATTCCCGCATCTTGGTGACTTGGTGTTGGTGTCAGTTTCTTTAATCGATCAGTACAAGTACGACAATTACACATCTTCATCATAACCTCTGATTTTGTTTCATTGAATCGTTGAATTGAACCTTGAGTTTAGGCTCCAAATGGTAACAGTGGATTAAGCGGTGCGGGACAAACAGTTTGACTGCAATGCAGTTTTGACAGTTATAAAAATGCATAAATATATGGTATATTAGAGATTTTTGTTACTGTTAACTGCGGTGCGGTGCGGGACCGATGTTACCATTCGAAACCTTAGTATTTAAAGTAAGATAGATAATAATGAGAAGAAAGAAAAATAGGAACAGAAACGGAGAGACCACAATAAAAAGACGAAAAGTTATTAATAAAGTCATTCTCGGTTTAGGAACAGATTTGTGATTGGCAATTTCTTTAATTCGTAAAAAAACGACACGGAAATATACACCATTCATTTGTGATAACATCCACGTAAAATAGTGTAATTAACATAAATAAATTAATGTACCCAAAATGGCTATTTAGTTGGGGGAAAATGAGTTGACAAAAAAAAAGTTGGGGGAAAATGAAACTGGCTTTTTAGCTGTTTTTAATCTAGTGAAAATGAAAATGAAAATTTTAATTTCATAACGTGAATTCTGGAAAATGTTAGTATGTTTTTTTTTTCGGAATAACAGGATGTGAAGCACAAGTTCATAGTTGAAAAAAAAAAAAAAAAAAAATTTCGTAGTTGAATCACTAGAGTCTAGAGTAACACGTGAGAAAAAAAATATTAAACTTACACTGAAAAAGCCTGATGAATAACAGTAATATTCCTTTCTCACGTCAGCCAGTTCAGTCTAACCTTTTTCCTGCTACACACTCTGTTTTCGTTATTAATATAGAATCAAATAAATTTCCAATAACAATTATGTGCCATCTTTAAGGAATTGTAGCAAAAACTCCATAAATATCCTGGTAGAATTCTATTAACTAGAAATCCAATATAATTTTTTGATAAAAAATTATTTGTTGATATTTCAGTTTTTTTGTTTGTGTTGTTGTAATTCAAAATCTTGTGTTAAAATGACATGTTTAAACAACACAACACAATTTTATTTTACTTTTAATGAAAACAGCATTCAGTTGAAGATGATCCTAATACAAATTCATCAACTAATATATTATTTCTTCTGTTTTATAATAAGTGGCATTCTAACATTTTTTCTTGTTACACAAAAGTATCATTTTATAATTTCAATGCAAATTATATTTATTTTTAGTTAAAAATTAATTGCAAACTACATTGATTTTAATAAATAATTTAATTTATCTCAAATATTATTGGTGAGAGAGATGTAATTAATAAAAACTTAAATATATTTTTACCACGTTATTAATCTGTGTAATAAATGTCAAAGTAATACTTATTTAGAAAGATAAGGAGTACTTGTTAGACTTTAAAACATTTTTACAGCGTCACAAAAACATAAACGATCATTACTACATTAAAATTGGCTGTTTTTTTTTTTTTGTGAAAAAGGCTTCTAAAATTGTCTGTTTCAAAATATAAAAGCAACATATGTTTAAGAAATTTTCAAATAAAATGTCAAGTTTGAATCTAGACGCCAAACATTTTCCATCAAAAATAAAAACAACATATGTATAAGGAATTTTCAAATATGTTGTATGATTTTCCATTGATTCCAATCAACTAAATATTACGAAGAAAATGAAAAGTAGGACGTTCTCGATTATTACAGGTTATAGAATATTTGAGATATATTTACATTTTCCGGGTAAGAACAGTTGATAGATTACATTTTTCATAGATTATGCATTACTTTTTTTGATTATGCATTACTACGTAGAAGAGAATAAAAGTACTTGAGCAAGTGATCATTGTCTTCGTCAAATGTTTTTTGTTCTTCTTCTAAGGATTCAATTTCACCCACTCGTATCGTCCGTCAAGTGGTTCATCTTTCTCGAAATCGAAACTATACCTGTAAGCACTCATTTCACAGATAATTAGTAACTGATTTTTTTTTTTAAATCCTTCGATTTGAATTATAAGAAAAACAAACTTACTTGCTAGAACACTCCAACATGTTGTTCCGAACATCTTTCTCCGCCGCCTGGAAAAAATCTTCCATCTCCGCTTCTTTCACCGTCTCACACCTCTTCTGCTTCTTAACTCGGCAAGACTCCACCTCGTTTACCGATTCCTCTTCTTCCGGAACTCTCCTGCACATTTACATATCAATGATAATTTTCTAATTCCTAACTAATCCAGATTTCAAAACGTAATTAGCAAACCTGTTATCATAATAAATCCAAAATGTCTCCGTTTGATCAAATTCACCACCGTCGGTCCTCCGTTTCGATTTCTCTTCGGAGCTAGAGCAGCAAGAAACTGAGGATGACGACGACGCGCTATCTAATAAATCATACTCCGAGCTTGGATTGTGAGATAAGATCAATATCCTAGATTCTTCTTCCTCCTCAAGCTTCCTTCGCTTCACATTTGTCTTTTCATTCTCGTCCGCCGTTTCTCCTTCTCTTCTCCTACCTACCTCTCCCGCCGCCATCGATCTCCCGACGTCACCTTCTTCTACTTCTCTCTCTCACTCTCTCTAGCTCTTTGTACGATTGGTTTGTTCTGTTATACTGACGATGAGTTATATAATTAACGGCCACGATCTGTTATTGTCATTTTCACTAAGAGGAAAGCCTCGTGGGGACACCGTTAGAAAGAGACGACGAATTTGTAACGGGAAATTTGACGGCGCCGTTATTTATAGACCAAATATACGATTCACATGAATAGAGTATAGATGGATGATATACGTTCTTGCACTTGTCTTTTTGAATAACGATTTTTTTAGTGGAAAACTGAGTTAAAATTTGAATATTTGGATTAGTAGTTGGCGACGTGAAGGAAATGGAATATTCGGATTAATGGAATCAATGGAAGCAAGGAAACAATAGTTTCTTGTGGTTATAAGATAAGATCGTTTATTAGTGGTAATAATTGCCGCCAGTGTATATGAAAAGGACAATAAACATCACTAGTTTACAGAGAACTGACAAAAACATCTAATGAACCATCATTGGGCATTCCCAAATTATTTCATTTTCCTATAATTAGAAATTTCATATATTTCTTTTGGATTCTAGTTTTAAACACATATATTCAATAATATAATCATAATAATTCAACTAAACTTCGAC
The DNA here is from genome assembly GCF_000309985.2 of Brassica rapa. NCBI lineage: Eukaryota > Viridiplantae > Streptophyta > Magnoliopsida > Brassicales > Brassicaceae > Brassica > Brassica rapa. The sequence continues at coordinate 32,548,092 of NC_024803.2, read as the reverse complement.
CCCCTTCAAAAACTACACCATGAACCCCCTAAAGTTAATTTGCGACACTCCCCATCTATATATTACTATTTGAGTATTTTCTAAGAGAGAAAAGATATACTCCCTCTGTTTCTTATTACTTGATGTTTTACTCAAATGTACAAATATTAAGAAAAACTACTTTTTATCAAAATCATCACTAAATTATAATATAAAATTAGTTTATTTAACTATAAATAAAAACTAAAAAAATTCAATTGGTTACACAGTTTTTAATAAAGTTAAAATTACATAGATTTGTGCAAACTTCATCTATTATGAAACAACAAAACTTCTCTAAAACATCAAGTATATTGAAACGGAGGGAGTAAAATAAAACGAAAAAGACTAAGTGAATGCAGACAAGACAAGGGCACATGGGATCTTTAGTGATATGTATAGTGTGGGCACAAAATTCCATAATGAAGTCTATCATGATCATAATTTGTAATTACGTATAAATGTTAGTTCGCTTGACCGCTTGACATGAAGTCTATCATGATCATAATTATTTATAATTTGCGAAACTCCCCATCTAAAGCAGTAGATTTTGGTTGAATAGTTTACGTAGTTTAAATTTTACATAGTTTAATTTTTGTTTGTTTCTCAAGTGATTAACGTAACAAAAAATATATTTGTGGGGAATATATATAGGTGGTAAAGCTATCACAATAATCACAACCATAGCTGACCATCTAATCAAAAATATATACTCCCTCCGTTTTATAATGTAAGTAGTTTTGGCTAAAAACACAAAGATTAAGAAAGTTATTATGTTTTAAAAAATATTGTATATTAAATAGGTTAGATATAACTTAACTAATCAAAAATAAGTTTATTTAATTTGATTGGTCACACTATATTCAATAAATGTAAAAGTTACTTAGAAATATGAAAACTACTTACATTTTGAAACAAAAAAAATTCTCTAAAACTACTTACAATATGAAACGGAGGGAGTAAAAGAAAAAGGAAATAATAATCGGTGGAGGTTGGAGTGGACAAAAACAAGGCTAACTATTCTGAACCAAAGCTTAACAAAATTATCAAAGCTAATTAAAATGTAATATTCTGATTTACATATGCTTATGCGATACTCCCTCTGTTCCTGAATATATGATGTTTAGAAGAATTTTTAAGGTAACTTTAATTTTATCAAAAACTGTGTAACCAATCAAATTTAATAATTCTATTTTGTAATTGGTTCAATTGTTTTTAATTTATAATTTTAATAATATATTTTAGATAAAATAGATTTTTTAATAACCGTGTTTTACTTAAAATGTCTTATATTTAGGAAATGAGGGAGTATAATATTGTCCTTTGTGAGTTTTTTTGTCTTTGATGTTTGTCCTCTTAGAATTAGACTGAATTCTTCTAGGAATATAATGTTATCATTTGAACACTAAACATGGTCGACTCACCAAAGAGAACAAAAAAAAACGATAACCAAATCGATTTAAAAAAAATTAAAATAGTGGAGTAATAAATAAATTTCTTCACATTTTTCTCACTTTTTGAAATGAAGTACAAGTCTATTCGCAAGAAGTTAAAAACATGTCTTTCATCATTATTTGTAGATGAATCAAATATGTCTTTTCTTTTTTTTTTTTGTAAAAGGCATTTTTAATATTAAAAGGACCAAAAAAGTTTTACAAGCTAAAAGCCAGTTAAGAGTCCAGCCCAGTTGAATCACAAGTAGAACCCAAGTAAAACCCATAGTAAAGCCGAAGAGGCAGTTTCTGAAAGAGTGGTAATGGAGGTAGTTGGGGAGTTCACGGGCGAGAGAGAGATAATAGCTTTGCGATCTGGTCCTTCCTTTAACCATGAGTGAGCCACTGCTGAAGCATCTGGGATGAACGGACAGGGTTTGATTCACGAAAGCTTTGAGTCTTGTTCTTTACCTGGCGATCGATCTGGAGGAAGAGAGAATCTACCGAGCGAAAGGTGTTTGCATGCACTCGGGAGTTTCTCTCATTCCAGATCTAGTAGAGTGTCGATTGCCAAACTAGGAGAAATCAAATATGTCTTTCAAAAATAATGGATCGAACTTTAACTTTACTGAGAAACTTGTTAGGCCCATCTAAAGAAAATGATAAAACTAGACTTCAGTAAAAGAACTTAGACCTAATTGGATAATTATAAAACAACAAGTAATATAACAGTTCACTACACACTGTATGGCCTTTTGTACCTAGTGTATCACTGTATCAGTACGAGATCTATATGTTTTCGGAAAAGTATGTTTTATAACGTGGAGATGAGATCGTAATTTAAAGGTTCGCGCTGGAGTTTAAAATTGTATAATCGACTTAATTTATGATGCCCTTTATAAATGATTGTAAATGTATGTATACTTAGCTAAACATATAGTTAATGAAATTGGTGAGAAATAAAAGTGGTAACAATTAACAAAGGGAGAGATAGATTTTATAAAATGGAGTTAATAAAATTCATATGCCAAAGAAAGCTGACGACAACTTTATACCTAAAGAAAAATGTTACGTTTTTCTTCTAAGCAATAAAAAGGGGAAATAAAGTGATATATTTTACGGGTACTTTTATATATTATTCACCCAACTCAATTATAGCGGGGAAAGAAAGCAGATCGTTTTCTACCACTTTCCTATGGAGTTCCTAAGGCTGCTATTACTCTACAAGACTCTCTTTCTGAGAGGAAGACTCATGAATAATTTTTGTAAAAATAATTGAACTAAAGTGGATTTATAATCTTTCTTCTTCGCTTATGCATCAAACCGATGTAGGCATGAAAATGGCATTATTCACGTGGTCTCTTCTGCCCCAACCTTTTCTTATGTAATAAAAACAAACTAAACTTCCCGTGCCTTGATTATGTATATATATGAGCATTATTGGAATCTCACAGGCATATTATTATATTTTTTAAATCAAACTTTGGTTAGTTCAGTGACCTGAAAAAGTTTGATTAGCAATATGAGATCCAAATGAAGAAGCATGTCGTGTTTTGTGGAGTCATAACATTTATCATTAAATGTTTGTCTTAAAGTATTTCATTCGGATGTTGATAAAAAATAAAGTATTTCATTCGGATGAAACCGTTATGTTTGTCACTGTGTTGGAAGCAAATGTAAAAAGTTAGATGGTATGATGTTTTGGTTCTACATTTTGCAAATAAATTATATATAACTATGTATTGTGTCACTGACATAAGTCCAATAATAAATTAATAATATGCTATATATTTTGACCCAAAAATGCTATAATATATAGTGTGACATGGTATATGCATATATTGCATAACTTTTTTTTTTTTTGATAACTCTGGTATCTGGGCAGCCACATTCCCAACTATCCCCCGAAAGGGGTCCAGCGCCCCAACGGAAGGGATGTTAAATCCGTTGTGGCCAAGACTCGAATCCGGGTGGCGGACAGTACAGCTGTACCTCCTTTACCACCAAGCTACGATCGCTTGGTTTATATTGCATAACTTATATACGAATACGTACTCAACTATAGCATCACTTGATGGATTATGAGTTTATGACAACTAAGCCGGAGGAAATAAATAACAAAAATGTGCCAATATATACTTATACTTATAAATTTGTGTCTCTATCTTTGTCTCGTGTTGAATTATATGTTTGCTATTTAGCCCGTCGACTCGCACGTAGTGGTTTGTACGATGATGATTCTACTTATTGTAACCGTTTAATTATAGTAATGAAGACTTTGGTACACACAAAAAAATTGGAAATATATATTAATGTGAAAGACCAGCGACATTCGCCACAGAAATCAACTTCATGAATTTTTTTAGCTTTCTTTGTTCACTGGTTTTGTGGAATCTGCCCCAAAAAGTGTATGCCCGAACTTTTTTAATCAATTCTGTGTTACCAATTTCTAGAAAAACCCTACACGTAATGACAATTCAGTGTGTAATAAATACGAGGTATCAATGTAATAAATATATACACCAATTGATAATTGGCATGATTATGGAGTATGGACTAGCTGAATAGGACAAGCTATATTTTAGTTATATCATATGTAAGAAGCTATACAAATAGCTAGGGCCTCAAACTCAAAAACATTTATGCTTGACTACAAGTCTGACTGGTGACCATTCTAGAAGCAAGAGAAACGAATGAGAATAAAATTACATAAATGAAAATGAATAGTTGTTACATCTCATATTTAACAAGGAATAACTTTGTTCTTTATTTCTTTACAAAAAGAAGAATGGTAGGTATTGATGAGGATATGGACGACAATTATACTAGTGTTTATCATATAGAGATGTATATATCGCTTATAGATAAATTATATTTGTCCTTATCCTCTAATGTCTAAGTCGACTATGTCATCTATATAAACAAGAGCAATTGCTCGATATAATTTAAAAGTTAACAGTTCATAAATCATATCTACTTTACATGGTATCAAAGCATTAGTATTCTGAGATCAAAATTGTTTTCTTCATCGTTCTCAGAAAGTTGTCTCAATTATGGTGGACGGTGATGCTTCTTCCACAAGCAAGACTGCTCTAGTTGAGCAAAGTAAAGTCTGAGCTCCTTATTCGTTACATGCGTCCAACAATCCCGGTGCTTTGATAACATCTGTGATGTTTACTGGTGAGAATTATAATGAGTGGTCTACTGAGTTGGTAAACGCACTCAAAGCTAAGCGTAAGCTAGGGTTCATTGATGGAATGATACCAAAACCGTCCATTGATGATCCTAATCTTGAGTTGTGGTCATCTGTTAACTTAATGATAGTGGGATGGATTCGTTCATCAATCGAAGCTCGAGTCCGTTCAACAGTTACGTTTATTTCTGACTCTCACAAGTTGTGGGATAACCTTAAGAAGCGTTTCTCTGTGGGAAACAAAGTTAGAGTTCATCATCTGAAGGAACAGTTGTCGTCGTGCAAACAAGATGGTCAATCGGTGATGGAGTATTATGGACGTCTAGCCAAGATGTGGAAAGAGCTAGATATGTACAAACCAGTTCCAGCATGCAGTTGTAGTGCTGCTACTGAATATGAGAAGGAACGAGAAGAAGAGAAGGTTCATCAATTTGTTATCGGTCTTGATGAGTCTTGCTTTGGTGTTGTCTGTCAAGGGATCATAGCAAGTGATTGAGTGATAGATCTTGGTGATGCTTATGCCAAAGTAGTTCGAGAAGAACAGAGACTCAACTCCTCGAAAGATAGATAATCTCAACCTTACATGGTATCAGAGCAAGGTTGACTGTTCAGTTCTAAACTATAACCAATAAATCATATTTACTTTACAGTAGAGAATGAGAAGAAAAAATTATTCCTTATGAATGGTGATTTTTCTTAAGAATGTTAGGAAATGTATTATTCATCGTCGTTCCTTGGTCACCATACATACCTACATATATGTATTTGCCTATCCCTATATATCCACGTATATGTATAAAAACACAACCATGAACATATATGGGTTGTGTTTAGGGATAAATTAATAATATAGGTCCAAAGCAGTAGGATGCATTACTCGTATCAAAAGAAATTCCTAAACCCACTGGACTGAAAAAAATCATGCCCAAAAATAAATAAAAAAATTCAAAATAAATAAACCTTCCAATATCTAAATATACATAAATCTTTAGTAATCATAAAAGATACATACAATCATACAAGATAGTGGTTGGTTTTAGGAAGAATGTACTTTGTGCTACAAACCGGATTGAATACTTGATTTTCTTTGGTTAATGCCTGAGGGTAACTAGATCATATGTTACTTGTTATTGGATTACTATGTAAACTGCATGGATCGAAGTCCAAACGTAACTTTGCCAAAAAATACCAATTTTTTCTCAATAAAAATCAAATTCATGACCAATGACCGATGAATTTACACCTTGCTCCAAATCTCTTACTACTTAGTTGGCTATCGCTACTTGGTTAAATTGTATCACATATTGTAATGTTAACATATTCAGTCATTGGAGAAGCTTTGTTTGGAAATATAATGACATTAATCTTCTCTATTAAAAGAGAAGTACCATTTTTATCTACTATTTAGAAGTCTACTAGGACCATTTCATTAATCACATAATATGACATAATAGTTAATAAGAATATTAATAATAAATTAATTTTAACTCTAGATTTGAATTTTATTTTCAGTTATAACAAAATCTGTTGAGAAAAATCTAACAAAATCCTACTAAATTCTTAAATAATTTTATTAAATATTGCATTAACTAATTTCTTAATTAAGTAATATAATGTTTTCATTTAAATAAATTATCATCTACCACTAAAACGGGTTCAAATTTGTTAATCATGTCATATTTTTTTATACAAATGAAGTTATTAACATATGTTAAAATTTTATTTTTACAGCTATATATTTTCAAAAATCATATGTTGAAGAATATTTTTTTTTTATTATTTCAAATTATGAAAACTCGAAAACGTAATAAAAAGGTAAAATGTATAAAACGAACCCTTATATTAATAAAGTAATAAGAAACCTAAACAATAAAATTAAAGAGTTATAAAATACATAACACTAAGATATAGATTGTATATTTAAATTTATATAATAATATCAAAATTAAATATTTATAAAATGAAAATATATCCGCACGATGTGCGAGGTAAACTCTAGTTACAGAGTTAAAATAGTTTTATTCACGTCAAACTTCTTAATTCTGTTTGATTCTTCTCTTGTTGGAATAAGGCAATCCAGAATTCAAACGAACAAACTTCTTAGTTATCTTTTTTTTTTTGAGCAACTACTTCTTAGTTATCTAACTTCAACTTTTCCTCGCTTTCTACTGTACATCCGTATTTTATCCTTTTCTATTAAAAATTCAATGATTACACAAATTTCGACAAAAGGACTAAGATATTTATCAATCATTCAGTTTTCAGATACCAGTAATTACCTCCCAGTATAGTTTCAGATTTTCTCAAAATGAAAAGTTACACTAAGAAACAGCCTAGTATCGGCCTTGCGCAAAAGACACCTGGGCTTTTAAATGCAAATGTGCTTACTTTGACCACCGAATGAATAAATTGAAGTAGGTTTTCAGAGACCATCTAATTGGGCCTTATTGTACCTCTGGATCCAAAATTCTCCAAAATCAACCAAATCTAAGTTGGTGTTGGTAGCAAGGACCCTTGAACCCAATAATTAACAAAACTAATATTTTCCCTATAAACTAACAAAACTAAAATTCCCATAACAAATGCACACATATACCTAGAAGACAAATACCTTGTCCGCACCATTTTGATTCGTACTTCAATGAGAGCCACGTTGGATAGCACTCAGACGATCAAAGACTTGAAACATGTGATACCAACCCAGATCCTTTTCGTTTCTTAAGGAATATTTCTTTTTCTTTTAATAACAAGAAAACTAATACATTTATTCAAAACATTATAAGAAATCGAATGATACTAGTTTGGTGGGTGTTTGATAATTGAGGCTGCTTTCCCCCAATATTTAGATTTCTTTTCTCTCGTATGTATAGCTGTACAGGAGAACATTGCAAACTGAATCATTATTGTCTGTAGGTCATCATGATGAAGTATGAAAACTACTTCATATCGCATACCAATTCTAAGAATGTTATATAGTTCATTTATATATATATTCGTTTGCGTGCAGCATGTTATATATATAGTTCATTTATATATTCGTTTGCATGGCAGCATGCCTAACGCTAATAATGTTATACAATGATGATATATCATTATATATCTTTCTTGTGCTAACTTTACAAATATATATCGCCAGCCAAATTCTAATAATGATAATATTTCTATGTACAGTTCATTTATATATTAATTTGCATGCAGCTTGTTCAACCCTAATAATGATATATGTTCATTTGATATGCATATATATGCATGTCGTTGGTATGACTTCATTAAAATGCATATAATATTATACATTCATACTATTTTGAATTAATATGGTGGGACGTAAAACGTCCCAGTCCACCATTCGAAGATATTCCAAACTCGTGTATTGTATGTTTTTGTATTAAGCACTAAAGTGCATTTTTCTCGGACAGATAGACTTATAGATAAAAAATTTCTAAATATCTTGATTTTCTTTTAAATGAAAATAATTATGGTCAACTTGAAGCTAGATATAACTAATTTGTTTGGAAACCTGGTGTGTTTGATCTCAGAAGATGATCAGAAAAGATAATCTTAGTGTAATCCAAGTTAACATTCCTTTGTGTTTACACTAATTATAATTTATTTATACAAATATATATGTACCACGCATATATGCCAGCACACTAGCTTCGGGCTAAATAAATAGGGTTGCTCAAATAAAGCGTAATCCTCAATGGACCGTCTGAAACTGCGACAATCCCGGTTTAGAGTAGTTTATACTACTAACAAAAGTTTCATTAGTAGTATTATAGAATATTCATCCATATTAAAAATATAATAAATGTTAACAATTAAATTTATTATTTATTTCACTGTATATTTTCCAATAACTATCAATCAATAGTATTTAATCAATTCAAATATTTTCAATTAATATTTCTTAAGAGTATACAATTTATTACTAAAAGTACTTTAAAATTCAAGAAAATTTATTATTTTGGAACGAAGGGGATGTTAGTAGGAGATACATTTATAATGATTTTTAGAATTTTAAAAGTTTATAGTCAGTGGCTAATGGATTCTAACATTCTTATAAAATTAAGTGTTATTGGTTTGATGATTCTTTGATGACATATAGAATCCACTGTTATTCAAAAAGTTTGGGTTTTAAAAATTCTTAACTCTATCAAAATCTAGTGTTATTGAAACTTAGATTCTTAACATTCTAACTTATAAAACAAAACTTTCAAAATATTCCATATATACTCAAGATTCTCAAAATTATTATAGTAGAATAGTTTCATAACTTCTTAAATATGAAAAACTCATTAGAACTTTTTATAAATTTAACAAATTTCTTGATTCTTAAAATCAATCAACTCTCTACCTAATTAAATTCATCTCCTACTAATTTCTTCCAAAAAATAATTTTAGAAAATCATATTTTTGGAAACGGATTGAGTAGATACGAGAAGTTGGAATTAGTGAAGCCAAGTTTCGTGTGATTAGGTGTAACATAAAATCTAGTAAAGACCAAATAAATACAATTGATTCTGTTTTATAAGCCAACCAGTTATAACGTACGGTGTCGGTAGCTCGAATTCTAATATGTTTGTATTTGCTTCTATTGTCATTTATGCTTTTGAATTTCTGTTGTTAATTTGAAAATGTACTCTATTCAAGGAGTATAAATTTGAAGAGTGGTTCAATATTTCACGTAAACTTATTCCTTTTAGCTGTTTTTAGGATTTGTTTTAACTTTTAAATATTGTATTGCAAACTGAAAATAGATCTTGATTAACCATTAGAAAATTGCAATCCATTGAACGTGTCTTGTGGGTGAACTCATTAGAACTCTTTCTTGGATTTAGGACAGGGCAAAATATCCAAATACCAAAAAAACTGAACCCAGACAAAAACAATTATACCAAGTTTAAACTAAAACTAGATTTTGACCCGTGCAATCGCACGGGTGTTTGTTTTCACTTTTCTATACATAAATTATTGTTTTAAAATATAAGTGGTATATATTTTTACTGTTAATCATATACTTAAATATTTATATAACTATTTCAAATACAATAATTTTATAATTTACATGTTATAATTAATTAATTGTTTAAACATTATGTATTTGCCACTTCTTATTATATATTTATCTTATTGTATTTGCATTTAGTTATTAAGCAAATTAATATAGGGGATTCATGAGAAAATATATTTAAAAAATATTTTATATTTAATTTATGCTAAATTCTGACCCGTATTTCAAAACTGGATTTCTTTTTCTAATATTTTTATGTTTATTCATTTTAGATAATTTATTATTGTATATATAAAAGTGTAAGATATGTTAATTTTTAGACATGTATTATATAGTTTGTTAATTTTAAGTCGTTCTATCATCATATTATATTTTAAATAAATAGTTTATATTTATGAAAATAAAATTTATAAATTTATCAATTGAATATAATTTTATCATATTTATTTTAGTATAATAATTATATTTTAACATGATCATGACTATAAAAGTAGATAAAATAGGATATAATTTATTTATTTTCATTTCTAAACGATAACTTAAAATACATTAAGTTATTGTTTAAATATTACACAGATTTATTAGAATTTTTAAAATATAATATATAAATATATATTATATTTAAAATGAAAATATATTATGATTAAAGTAGTTACAAAGATTTTATATTATTAACTTTAAAGAAATACATGTTAATTTTTATACATGTATTATATAGTTTGATAATGTTAACCCATCTTACCAACATATTAGATTTTATTTTTGAACATAAATATTTTATAATTACGAAAATAAAATATATAAATATATAAATTTAATACAATTTTATTATATTTAGCTCAATATAATAATTTTAATTTAATATGATTGATTATGATTATATAATAACTAAAATATTATAGATTTTTTTTATTTTTCATTTTATATAACTGAATATATTAATGTATAATAATATTTAAACTAATTTTGAAATTAGTGAAAATATTTAAATATAATTTCAAAAATGAAGATCTTGTAAAAATCTTTTTAAACAGATTTGTTAGAATTTTAAAATAAATATATTTATATTTAAAATGAAAAGATATCAAAAGATACTATGATTAAAATATTTTAAAAGTTATATTTATTATTAGTCTGAATTAAAATATAGTATGAATTTCTATGAATAGGTCCATTAGGTCCATTTTTTAAAAAATCACACATGAATCAAGGTTGTGACTTCTGTTTTAATATATAAGATTGATAAGATGTCCAAATGGATCTAAAATTTTTGGTATCTGAAGAATATAATCTGAACCTGATCCGAACTAAAGTATTTTGGATATCTAAATATACTCAAATCATAACTGTATATTTAATTATATTATTATTTTATTTTTCTAATATCTAAAGACTGTTCAAAAGGATCTCATGTTCTTCCATCAAAAATTTGGCATTTTTCTGGATACTCAGGTTCAAATACCAAAATATCAAAAATAATCAAAATATCCAAAATAAAAAAAATACTTGAAATGATCCAAAATATTTGAAGATAGTTAAAGAAAATATCCAAAAACACAAAACACTGCAAATACTTTAAATACCTACTGATTCTCTATTTAAATTCCTAAACTGAACCTATTATCATGATACTTTTAGTTATTTAGAGCACATTTAACTGTAGACTCTAAGATCATCTTCAACCCATACCTATTTTTTCCTCTATAATTCCTACAAAAATAAAGTAACTCGATTATAGAGCAAGTTTTGCTCCAATGGTTTAATCTATAATAGAGTTGCTCTATTATAGAGTAGAAAATATAGAGATTTCATTTTTTCACTCTAAATAATAGAGCAACTCTATTATAGAGTAAACCATTGGAGCAACTCTATTTTCTACTCTATAATAGAGCAACTCTATTATAGAGTAAAACATTGGAGCAAAACTTACTCTATAATAGAGTTACTTTATTTTTATGGGAATTATAACGAAAAAAATAGGTATAAGTTGGAGATGCCCTAAGAGAAGTTTTTCATTAAAAAATAAATAATAACAAAATAGGGAGGAACTGAACAAAAGGTTTTTTTTTTTTACAGCAAACATTCACAGACTCATATAAACTCTATAAACCAATTTGACAACTCTGCATCCATGTGTACGACGAAAGACAGTTGTTTCTTAGCATTGTGTGCCAAGCGATCCGCCCTTTTTTTTAACTGAACAAAAGTTCTGTTTTCAAAGTTTTTAAGAAACTTTTTAAAACTTCAGAAGACATATCTCACTCAAGTAACATGAAATAGATGTTTTGATTGGTTTAAAAAATAAAAAGTTAATAATATTATTTTTTCTTTTAGAAACTTTCGCAGTTTATGACCAGTGGAGCTGCTCTTAACATATATTATTCGGATTTATATATTGTGTATTTTTTGTTGTTGGAATTTTAAAAAATAGGTATGTTATGATTTTTTTTATTTTTTTATATAATTTAAATGAATATCCGGACTCACAACAATCTGATCCGAACATAAATCAAAATTTAATATATTCGAATGAGATTTAAATTTTTAGTACTTTGAACCGAACACAAAAGCCCACTTTTACTTGATATCCCGCTTCAAAAATTTTACTTGTTCACCCACAAGACACGTTCAATGGATTGCAATTTTTTAAACAGCTATACATTGAATAATGGAATAAACAGATGAGATAAAAAAATTGAAGAAAGTTTCATTTTAAACTTGATTTTCCCTTAAAGAAATTTATTAGATGTCTCTTTCGTAAAACTATTTATTGAAATTTAATACAAAATATTTAGCATTTAATTTGTCTATTTTTTTTAAATGTAAATGGTGAACTATGTATTCAACCCAAATGTAAAATTTTACCCAAAGGAAACAAAGACGAACAGAGCTATTTAATTAAAATTTTGAGTAATTTCGAAGTAAGAAACTAGTATAACGGTCAATGTAAAATAAATTACAGACTGTGCGCGTGACTTGACACTTACAATTGAATGCAATTTCCACTCTACTTCAAAATAGTTGAATAAGTCAAAATTCATCAATGAAGTTTATTAGAGTACATATTGGTTTATTATAGTTAAGTTTAGTTTAGTATAAACCGAGATGTAAAGCTTACTATATAAACACTTGTATCACCTTTGTAAAGCTCTAACATAAATAATAGAAAGTTCGTTAGATCACTTTCTTCTCCGATTCATCAACTCTAAGATGGTATCAGAGCCTTGAGGCTGAAACCTCAAGCGATCCGTTCTTCATTTTCTTTCTTTGACCTACGATCTATCGATGAATCTCTCGATCGATCTTCTCTCTGTTTCATAGATCGTTGTTCTGATCATTTCCACCGATTTTACGAAATTATACGTGATGGTGGTGATTGCACGGAGATCGACACGTCGTGGTGGAAGACAGGCATCGTCGTCAGCTCGCCGAGCTTCTACACCGGAAGACTCAGTTCCGACGTCGCCTACACCTACGATCGTTGCAGAACTTTCTCCAGATAGCATTCATTCACCATTTCACCTCACCAATAGCGATAATCCAGGTCTTTCTATCATCTCGGAAGTCTTAGATGGTACGAACTATGATAACTGGAGCATTGCTATGAAGATTGCTTTAGACGCTAAGAATAAGCTAGTGTTTATCGATGGATCTGTTCCTAGGCCTCTTGAATCACATCCTCATAGCCGAATCTGGTCTAGATGTAATTCGATGGTCAAATCTTGGATTCTCAATACTGTTTCCAAACAGATCTACAAGAGTATTCTTCGTTTCAATGATGCTGTTGAGATTTGGAAAGATTTGGAGACTCGATTTCATATCACCAATCTCCCCAGATCTTATCAGCTGTCACAACAGATATGGGCTCTCCAACAAGGATCAATGGACTTGGCAACATACTACACTGCTCTGAAGACTCTTTGGGATGAGCTAGATGGAGCTTCTTGCGTCGATACATGTCGTCATTGTGCCTGTTGCAAAGCTATTGATACTAAAGCTGATCATGCTAGAGTCATAAAGTTTCTCGCAGGGCTTAACGAGTCATACTCTGTGATCAGGAGTCAAATCATCATGAAGAAGAATGTTCCTGAACTCTCTGAGATTTATAATCTGCTTGATCAAGACTTTAACCAAAGAAACATTACTCCCGTGATGAATGCGACTGCTTTTCAGGTCTCGGTTCCTGATCAGTCCACAGTTCAGTCCATGCCTCTTCTAAATGCTGCTCAGTATACTGCTCCAGCGAAACAACACAAGCTCACCTGTGCTCATTGTGGCTACAACGGTCACACTGTCGATACTTGTTATAAGATCCATGGCTATCCTGTTGGTTTCAAACACAAAGGCAAGCAACAGACTGATAAATCCTCAACCCCGAAGTACAACAATGCTAAACCAGTTGTCGCTCAAGTAGGATTTGTGGACTCAGTTTCTAATGTTGTTAACAACCTTACTAAGGATCAAATTGAAAGAGTTATTGCCTACTTTAATTCTCAACTGAAAACGCAGCCTATTCAAGCAAATTGTGTTGCATCTACTTCTGGAGGCATGATAACAGCACTTCCCGGTATGGCATTCTCTTCCTCCACACTCTGTTTTGTTGGAATGCTTAAAGCAACGAGTAATGCTCTGTGTACAAAGACTTGGATAATAGACAGTGGTGCTACTCATCATGTTGCCCATGATAGAGATCTCTTTCTTGACCTCACTGATTCCATAAGTACATCTGTTACTCTTCCTACTGGTCTTGGTATTAAGATTGCAGGCATTGGCAGTATAAGACTCACTGACTCCTTGATCTTGAGAAATGTCTTATATCTACTGGATTTTAGATTTAATCTTTTGAGTGTGAGCCAACTCACTAAGGATTTGGGTTACAGAGTTATGTTTGATCCGGGTGCTTGTTTTATACAGGATCCTACCAAGGGATTGATGATTGGGAGGGGTGAACAGATTTGCAATCTCTACGTTCTGGATGCAGTGGATATAATAGGCTCTTCATTCATTCAACAACGGTCTGCCTCGTGTTCTAGTGTTGTTGTTGATGTAAGCTTGTGGCACAACAGATTATGACATCCTTCTATGTCTAAAACAAAAAACATTGTTGATGTACTTGGATTCAAACATATCAATAAAGAACCTTTTCATTGTGCCATTTGTCCTCTTGCAAAGCAGAAACGCCTTCCTTATAATCCACAGAACAACATGAGTCAGAATGCTTTTGATCTTCTTCATATCGACATATGGGGCCCTTTCTCTGTGTCTACAGCTGAAGGTTACAAGCATTTCTTGACAATAATTGATGATCACACTCGTGTGACCTGGATATATCTTTTGCGCACAAAGAGTGAAGTTTTGACAGTCTTTCCGGATTTTATTCAGATGATTGAGACTCAATATAAGAGTAAGGTTAAGGCTGTGAGATCAGACAATGCTCCAGAATTGAAGTTTGTGGATTTCTACAAGAAGAAAGGAATAGTCTCTTATCATTCTTGTCCAGAAACGCCAGAACATAACTCAGTGGTTGAAAGGAAGCATCAGCATATTCTGAATGTTGCCCGTGCTTTGATGTTTCAATCACACGTTCCTCTTGAGCTCTGGGGTGACTGTGTACTCACTGCTGTTTTCATCATCAATCGGCTCCCTACTCCTTTATTGAAAGATAAGTCTCCTTTTGAAGTTCTTACCTCCAAACGAGTCGATTATGGTGGCTTCAAAGTCTTTGGATGTTTAGCTTACTACTATACATCAACAAAGAATCGACATAAGTTTCAGCCACGATCAAAGCCATGTGTTTTCCTTAGATATCCTGCAGGCTATAAGGGTTATAAGCTTCTTGACTTGGATACTAACTCCATTCATATATCACGGAATGTTACATTCCATGAAGCCATATTTCCCTATGCTAAAGATCACACTGAACCTTATGAAGATATATTTTCCTCTGCTCCAATCCCTGAACCTACTTCTGCACCTAATAGTGATTTACATGTAGAAGAACCTGTTGCTGTTCCAGTTACAGAAACGCCACTAGCATATGTTGGTTTATCTAAGGCAGAAGGCAAGAGGATTTCAAAGTTGCCTGCTCATCTTCAAGATTACTATTGTAATATAGCAGAGAGTGATACTAATATACCTTATCCCCTCTCTGCATATACATCTTTTGCTAGTCTCTCTGAAGATTACAAGGCCTATATCTGCTCTGTTGCTTTGTATCCTGAGCCATCGAGTTTCACTCAGGCCAAGCGTTTTGATGTCTGGCTAAAAGCTATGAATGACGAACTCATGGCTTTAGAAAGTACTAATACTTGGACAGTCTGTTCTCTTCCACCAGGCAAGCATGCAATTGGGTGTAAATGGGTCTATAAAATTAAAATTCATCCTGATGGCACTCTTGAGAGGTACAAGGCTCGCTTGGTCGCTAAAGGATACACACAACAGGAAGGTATTGATTTTGCTGATACATTCTCCCCTGTGGCTAAGATGACTACTGTTAAGACACTGTTATCTGTATCTGCTGCAAAACAGTGGAGCCTCACTCAACTTGATATCTCTAATGCGTTTTTGAATGGAGATTTGGATGAGGAAATCTACATGACATTACCTCCAGGGTACACACCAAAGGAGGGGGAATCATTGCCACTTAATGCTGTCTGTAAGCTACAAAAATCTTTGTATGGTTTAAAGCAAGCATCACGGCAATGATTTTTAAAATTCAGTGGCACTTTGCTTGGTCTCGGCTTTCAAAAGTCTAACCAAGATCATTCTCTATTCATTAGAAACAGAGAAGGTGTCTACACTGCAGTATTGGTTTACGTTAATGATATAATAATCGCTAGTAATACTGATACTGATGTTGATCAGCTGAAGATTGATCTCAGTGAAGCTTTTAAACTTAGAGATCTAGGCCCTTTGAAATATTTTCTTGGATTGGAGATAGCTCGGTCTAGTAAAGGAATCTCTGTAAGTTAGCGTAAATATACCCTTGGGCTCTTGGAAGATACATGCTTACTTGCTTGCAAACCTTCTTTGATTCCCATGGACCCGCATGTTAAACTTTGCTTGGATTCCAAGGAACCTCTCCTCGATGATCCTGCTACTTATCGCCGTTTAGTGGGACGCATGATGTATTTGACAATCACAAGACCGGATATCACATTCGCTGTCAACAAGCTTTGTCAATACACTTCGGCTCCAAAGAAATCTCACCTCCAGGCCGCAATGCGCGTTCTTCATTATCTGAAAGGAACTGTCGGTCTTGGTCTCTTTTACTCGGTTGAATGTGATCTTGTTCTTCAAGCATTCACTGATGCTGATTGGGCTTCATGCTTGGACTCAAGACGGTCCATATCAGGCTACTGCATGTTTCTTGGTAATGGTTTGATCTCGTGGAAATCAAAGAAACAGCAAACTGTTTCACATTCATCCGCAGAATCTGAATATCGAGCGATGGAGTATGGTTCTCGGGAGGTAATTTGGTTAAGGAATCTCTTAACTGAGTTACAGTCACCGCAGCACGGACCAGTTCCTTTCTTCTGTGACTCTACTGCAGCCATTCACATTGCAACAAACCCGGTTTTTCATGAGAGAACGAAACATATCGAGCTGGATTGTCATCAAGTTAGGGAACGTGTTCTACTTGGTTTCATCAAGCTTCTTCATGTTCGAACAAACAATCAGGTTGCTGACATCTTTACAAAGGCTTTATTCTCTCCACAGTTCTATACTTTGGTTGGCAAGTTGGCATTGAAGTCAATCTATATGCCATCTTGAGGGGGAATATTAGAGTACATATTGGTTTATTATGGTTAAGTTTGGTTTAGTATAAATCGAGATGTAAAGCTTACTATATAAACACTTGTATCACCTTTGTAAAGCTCTAACAGAAATAATAGAAAGTTTGTTAGATCACTTTCTTCTCCGATTCATCAACTCTAAGAAAGTTAAAAAAGGTAGTCAATTTCTACTTCGAAATAAACTTTCGATTAATACTTTTTAGAATTTTTCTTCGATTCACCCCCGTAAAGTTTACTGCCCTTAGAATTCATGAACTTGTATGTTCATCAACCAATAGTATTTTGTTATTTTGTATTTTATATTTTTTTTAAAGAAACAAAATAATATATATTTACTAAGTTATATTATGTTTTAAAAATAAAAAGAATAAAAAATAAAATTAGTTGCAAAAATATATTCTTTTTAAATAGTTCTAAAGCCATCAGCAAAAAACTAAATCTTAAATATTAAATCATGAACTTTGGATAAATCTTCAATCTTTGGATAAACCATAAACCTTAGGATTTCGGATCTATTCAAAAGTTTACTTTTTAGAATTAAGGGTTATTGTTTATAATTTAAGATTTATCAAATGGTTTAAGATTTATCCAGAGTTTAAGATTTACTCAAAAATTTAAAGTTATATTTAGGATTTAGTGTTTTGCTGATGGCGTTAAAAATATTTACAAAAAATTATTTTTTTTGTAGCAATT
Source organism: Brassica rapa (assembly GCF_000309985.2). Classification (NCBI taxonomy): domain Eukaryota; kingdom Viridiplantae; phylum Streptophyta; class Magnoliopsida; order Brassicales; family Brassicaceae; genus Brassica; species Brassica rapa. The sequence continues at coordinate 32,529,948 of NC_024803.2, read as the reverse complement.
ACTATTTTTTATTTATTTGTACTTTAAAACATAATATAATTTAGCAAATACTAATTATTTTGTTTCTTTTTTAAAACTATAGAATATAAATAACAAAATACTATTAGTGGTTGAAATTACATTCCCAAAAAAACTCTTCTTTTTAACTACAGCTACAGTTTCTACTTCAACACTAATTCAAGGACACTCGTAATGACAGACAATACATGATACTAGTATATTTCAACAATGAAATATTATACTAGTAGCTTAATAATAATTTCCTGATACTTAATATTGAATATGGGGAGAAAACGAAAGCCAAACTAGAACTTGACTAGAACAAAAAAACAATTAATTAATATTAGTCTGAGATTAATGAGCGAAGAAGAAAAAGACAGTCCCCATGTTTTAATGTCAGTGGCTCGACTTTCCACGAGGTTGAAACTTTATAATTTTATACAAAATCTCTCTTTGCCCAGACCCTTAAAATGCTAATCTCTTTTGGCCTTCTTCTTCCTTCTCAGATTCTCTGTAGAAAATCAATGAATCCATCTCCTCCCCCTATCTAAGCTCCCTCTTCTTCTCTTCTAACGTTTGCTCTGTTTCATAAGCTTCCAGAAGCATCAATGGCGGAGTTCATCTGTTTATACGGAAAGGTCCTCTCTTTCTACCTTCTTTAATGATTTAAGCTTCTGGGTTTCTCTGCATGTTTGTTTTATCAACTGAATCAAAACCTTCTCTTTATAACATTTAAAGTTATGGTTTTTAAAGCAGTTAGGGAAGAAGAAAGATTCACTTAGGAAACTGTTTAATCAGGGTTTAATGTTGATGTAACAGGACAGTGCATCTATTGTAATAAAGCAACCAAAGAGATCACCTTTGTTCCTAAGAATGATAGTTTTGGTGTTTGCAATGGTCTGTGGTCTCTACATTTCCTCCGTCTGCTTAAAACAGTTCAGTTTCCAAACCTCACAACTTGTCCCAACTCCTATCACTACTCGGATTCATTACCCAAAGCCACAGACTTTCAATAGGTAACAACAACTCTTTGTTCTGTTTCTTTCTTTCTTTGTTTGTCTATTCACTTTTTTCTTTCTTTTTGAAAACAGATCTGAATGTGGGCACAATCCGGTGAGGTTCTTTGCGATACTCTCAATGCAGAGATCAGGAAGCGGCTGGTTCGAAACGTTGTTAAACAGTCACGACAACGTGAGTTCCAACGGAGAGATCTTCTCGGTCTTGGACCGAAGAAGGAACGTTTCTTCAATCGTTAAGACTCTTGATAGAGTTTATAACCTCGATTGGTTTACGAGCGCTTCGAAGAACGAATGCTCTGCTGCGATTGGGTTCAAATGGATGCTTAACCAGGGTTTGATTGATAACCACCAAGAGATTGTTGATTACTTTAACCGGAGAGGTGTCTCGGCTATTTTTTTGTTCAGGAGGAATCCTCTGAGGAGAATGGTTTCTGTGTTGGCTAATTCTTATGATCGCTACGCTAAGCTTTTGAATGGAACACACAAGTCTCATGTTCATTCTCCTGAAGAGGTTTAAAACAAATCTTTTGATTTTTTTGTTTTTGTTTTGGATTCTTGATTTTTTGAAATAGTTTCTTGGTACTGCAGGCAGATGCACTTTCTAGGTACAAGCCTGTTATCAACTCATCATCGTTGATTCATGATTTGCAAGAAACAGAGAGTTTAGCTGCAAAGGCATTGGAATATTTCAACACTACTCGTCATATGGTTGTCTTCTATGAAGATCTCATAACAAAACGGACGGTGAGGTTTCATAACAATTAAAGATTTTAAAGTGATGTACATTTCGCTTGACTTCTTTTTGGGGTGTTTGATGCAGAGACTGGAACAAGTTCAAGAGTTTTTGAACATTCCTGTGAAGAATTTGTCGAGCAGACAGGTGAAGATACACAGAGGGGATTTGTCAGATCACATCAAGAACTGGGAAGATATAAATAAGACATTGAATGGGACTGAGTATGAGAAGTTTCTAGGAGCAGATTACTAGTGTTTTAAAAAAATAATTAATTATGCCATGACTCTTTCTTCTACGTTTAATTAAAGGTTTTGCAAAATGCAAAATAGGGTCTTTCTTGTTTTGAAACTTCTATATTAGCAACTGGCTGTATAGGGGACTGGAAGATGTATTTGCTTTTGGAGTTAATTGCTCCCTTTTAGAGATCAACCAAGTTGCCCTTAGTAAGACACTTATTTTCATGGGTGAAATAGGCCTCTAAAAAGGCCCATGAAAACCATCAAGAATCCTGTTTTTAAGGAGTTTTTTAAGATGCTAATTTTGTGGCCTTAATATAATCATGTTGGGCCTCTTCTCGTCGACAAAGATTAATAATCATGGTGGAGAAATTAGGGTGAATGGTTTATTCCTACATCTTCCAATTTTTTTTTACCAGTTGAATGGAACAAAAAAACAAATCTCATTCTAATGATTTCTTTGAAAAATCTGAAAAAAAAATGGAATGTAGTTATAAAACATTCATAATTAAAAAACTTCATGAATAAGTGGAATGAGTGAAATGAAATTCAATTTTTTTATCCTATTTATCTACGTTCCATTTTTTTTTAATTTCATTTATTCATGATATTCCTTAAATTGGTAACCAGTTACAGCCTTAATGTTTTCATGTCATAACACAATTACCATTCCAAATGTATTTTTTCTATTTTTTTCTTATAAAATAGTAGCATTCTATAATAAAAATGTGTATCACCAACATATTATTATATTTTTCTCTAATTTTTTTTAATTATATTTTATTTTAATTTTACAACCAATAGTTTTTATTTATGAAAGTGAAAATTAACTCCATTTATTTTAACTTTTACTATATTTACTTAAAATTATGATGTTATCTAAACTAAATATTTCTTAAAACATTTTTTATTTTAATAATAATGCGACTCTATTTTCTTATAAAAATTATACTTCTCAAAAATATTTATATAGTTAATAGTTATAATAATAATAAAAAACTTAGTTAATGGATCATTTAAAAAAAATGTCTTTATGATAGAGAAATTAACATTTTTCCTTAAATATAATATAACAAAAAGCAATCTCTATTGCAAGAAAGAAACATAGAGCAATTGGTGGAAATGCTTACATTCATTTTCTTTGCCATTTTAGCCTAATGACTTATTAACAACTTGTTCAACGCCCACATCGGAGGTGGTGAAGATTGTAATTATAACCATATCATAGAAATAGGATCTTTATTCTGTAATGATGGTTGTCTTCTTTATTATTGTGAAAAGATATCTTTAAAAAGAAAACAAATCAAGATTGTGCCTACTGATTAATCAGAGAGAATAATATCTTTACTTTCATTCGAAAGATTCACTTTGGGAGAGGAAGAAACAAAAGAAGCTTCGAAATGATATAACTAAATGAAAAAGTGCTTGTGGCGAAGACCAAAAGAAAGGGGGAAAAGACAGAGTGAAGGCCTTTGAACCGCTAACTCTGAGACGGACCAACTTTAAGGTTGGAAAGTTGATGAAAACAGCCTGTGGGGATGTTACAAATGTATGATAGTGACATGTGATTCCTTGTAAAACGCTGATTTCATGAAGTTTCAACGGAACAGTAACTTTTTTCTATGGTTATGTAAATGAGAATTGTATTACGCATTGAAACTTTAATGTGATTTGAAACTAAACCACATCTAGAAATTATAAATGAATCCATTATAGTTAAGACACACACATATATATATATTGGAGATCTAGAAAATCGACCTAATCCAACGGTCAATATTAAGATATAGATCAATATATTAAAATAGAAAACTTATCATTATCTATTATATACTATTCTATATTAGTTTAGAAAATTAAGTTGATTTATTTTCTATATAAACTATACATTTTGTAACATTATTTTCATGAGAGTCTAATATAATTCTTCCATAAACACTTTTATGTTCTTTATTCTCATCAATTTATCATGGTATCAGAGCAAGAACAAAACTAATCGTTCAAATTCATTTTATTTCTCGTGTTGCTTTGCAAAAATCGCAGAACATCATCGCTTCATTTAGAACTTTTTATTCACGATTTGAAAAAGAAGATTTTCATTCATTCATAGTCTTGATGTCTTTGCAAAATTGCAAATCAGCAAACTTATTCTCTATTCCTTTGTTTCTCAATTTGAAGCAGGGAAAATGCATTCAACAATTCAAGTATTCATTCATCAACTTTCGTATGGCTATTAGCTTACAAAAGATTCAGATTTCTCGACGGCAGTCTACCGGCAGCCGATTCACCCTATCGTAAAGATTGGACATCAAACAATCATCTCATTGTAGAATGGATAAAACAAACAATCAAACCAAAAATCAGATCATCTATCTCAACTTCCGAAACCGCAAAAGAGTTATTGGACATTCATCAAGCTTATGCACCATTAACACCCATCGTTGTTTCACAAGCCTTTGGATTATTTTTACTACAAAATTGTCCAATCTTATACGTAAGCTTGAGGGAGAGTATTGGAAATCTAGAAGATCGACCTAATCCAACGGTCGATGTACATCAATATATTAAAATAGAAAACTTATCATTATCTATTATATACTATTCCATATTAGTTTAGAAAATTAAGTTAATTTATTTTCTATATAAACTATGCATCTTGTAACATTATTTTATGAAAGTCTAATATAATTTTTCCATAAACACTTTTGTGTTCTTTATTCTCATCAATTTGTCGATACCCATTAGTAGAAGCGCGACAACGTTAAACAAGAATGTTGCTATGTGCCTATTCCAATATATATACCTCGTGACTATTTTTCTTTCTTTCTAACTAAGCTTGCTTGAATCTAGATTAAGTAGTATAGAGTCTATAGACCTCCGTAGAACTTAGTGCCTGAGTCCCTGACGCCACACTGTCGTTTTATATCGATTAAATATATAGTTCACGTAAACGAATACATTGTATATGTTTCTGGCATATTTATCTCTCTTATATCCCGAACTAATGAATCACGTAATTAATTTTTATCTTGCATAGTACAGAGAACCCTAATTCCAAGATTTCTAAACCTCTTAGGTACGTGATTGTTGTCTCTTCATTCTTCTTTTGCGTAAAAAGAGTTGTCTAAAATATCTTTCTAACAAACAGATTATCCAATAGATAAACAAAATGTTTCAGGGGAAAGGAGGAAGGAGATTTTTCTCAAAAAGGAAAAAAAAAGAGAAGAAGATAATCTTACGTAATTTCTTTCTGAACAAAACGCTCCATTATTTCTTACTTCCTAGCTATAGAAATTTCTAGTTTTATTTTCTAGTTTTTTTTGTTGTGAAATAAGTAATGCCTAGTTTACAAATATATTTTTTTTCTTCTTGATGTCTATATTTTTCTCCTCTTTCCTTAATGTTTTTCATAGGGTTGTTTCTAGATGACAAATAATTAATAACTAGTTTTAAATGAGCTAGCGGAGGGTATGGTTTACTATTCAAAAACTGGGAGGTTTTGAAACATTATAAATATAAGACATAAGATTGTGATATTATTTGTTGACAGAATTAATCAAACAAGAATCTTGAACGGCCGGACGTTTTGTCTCATACGATTTACAAGTTCCACATGAATCACCACATGCAAGATTTCATATATTCACGATTCAGCATAAACCATTTAAATTCTAAGAATGGCAGATATATAAATATTAACATTTTAAATCTTCAGTCTTACGTTTAAATACAAATTAAAGAAAGCAATTTTTTTTTGTAATTGTATTTGATTGTGTGTATAAATAGAAGCCTGGCCAGTGGAGTCTACGGTGAGTTCCTTTATCTGACTTCCTTGTGTGCAGGAGCCAACCAAAAGCTTTCTTTCACTTTCAACATGTCATCTCAGCATATTTATCACTTTTATAGAACTACACCCCTTTTATTTCCGCAATCTCAAGTGTGTATATATTTATATGCATGCGCAGTCTTCTACATTACTGTAATGCTTTTATTTTGAAGACATATATAAAATAGGTGATTGCTCGAGCTGAAGTGGACGATTATAACGCACTACACATTCATACGATTTACAAATTGCAAACATATCTATTTTGTCATAATATATCAATTTATATACTTATATATATATTAAAATGAATTATGATGCTGATTATCATACCTTCTTCAAATCTTATTTCTTATGTCCTCCAAAAATGCTCAAACTTGAGGAGATTGAATAGAAATACGCCTAGGAATCAAAACTTTGAGAAGTACGAGATGTGATGTCCAGTTAAGTAAGTATATGCTTCAATAGTAACAATATTGACTCAATTCTTAAATAAACATGATATACAGTATCTTTTAATATGTTGTTATGTCCTACATTGGTTCGGCGAAAACGAAAAACAAATATAAGTGAGTGGTGAGTGATTGGTAGGGGCCATATAGTGGTTTTGTTGATGGTGATGGTGTCTTTGACATTGTTCTAGTGAATCTATTGACCACTTTGTTTTTTTTTTCTTCTATATATTGATTTAGTTTTTATTCCCTCTTTAAATTTGTGTGTTTTGTCATTATTATTTAATTTGGAAATTATATATTTCTTGGAAGCATGGCGGCGTTGTCGGACACATGCGAGTTGAAAATTTTAACAATAACATACACACACACATATAATATAGCGATTTTTGCCCCCTCAATTGAAGACTGGCATCGATTTTTTCCATATTACATATACAATCAATGTTTAGAAACAACTCTTTAACATTTTTGGTCATGAGATTCAGTTAAAAGCAATGTTGTATCTGTGACTAGAGGTCGGACAAGTAAACCAAATAACCCAGTTAATATCCAATTTGGCTACAATGCTAAACACACTAACTAAAAACTTTGTACAACTCAGAAAACTCAACAAACTCTGTATTGATCTGATATTATTGGTTGAACTGATATGTAGTTTAAGATATTGATTAAACTTTCTGAATTTGTTTTGTCGTATATAATGTAAGATTAAGATATGTCATTTGTTATCTTTAAAAATTTGCTAATAAAAACTGGACAATGCAACGACCAACAATAAGATAGACAATAAATTATTGTAAACAATATTGCCTGTCTTGAAGGAAATTAAAAATATTGGTAGATTTCTATTTCTGTTGAAGGTGAAGTATACAATATCACACAATATGAAGGCTGATCACTGCGAAGTCTTTTCATACAACAACACAAAAATTTGATGGGAGCCAACCTTTTGGTTTGTATTAGGGAGGGGAGGGGAGGGGGGGGGGGGGGGGGGGGGGGGGGGGTAGATGAAGATCTTGCATTTGTGAGTGTGACTGATGAGATCATCTTATGCCTAGGATGTAAAGATATAATATATATTGAGAAATCTCAACAGTATGCAATATATAGTCAAACATACATAGAATCGTATTATATTCGACCTTTAAAAGGGGATAGTCAATTAAGAATATCTTTTGTCAAATCATTAGTATTCTTTAAACTCGTGTGAAATTGTGTAACCTTGTGTAAACTTGTGCATTTCCGTGGCGTCCAAAGGGCGGCTTTTCTTAGCCTTTGATTTCATTTCAAAACAACCAATGTACCGATTAATTTAGATTATTAATATAACTTACAAAGCAAATGTAATCATTTCCATTATAAATTCAACAATGGAGCACTATAAGAGGCTTTTGTAATATTGTATACTTCACCTTACACAGGAATAGCCATCGACCAACATTTGGAATCTCCTTTTAAGACGGGCAATATTCATCGTTCATTGCTAGTCTATTATAGCATTTTTTTTATTTTAGTTTACACGAGCAACAAAATACGAACGCGTGCCCCCACTTGTTTGTTTCAAAAGAAGAAAGAAATAATATATTATATATTTGCATGTGCGAATGGGAATTTCACACAAAATCGTATATTTTCTAATAATTACGTTTTGCTATAATAACACTTTAGTAAAAACTGCATACTCAACGTTTTCATGGATTCTAAGATAAAAATGTATAGTATTTTTTTTATTTTCAAATATGTATAATATTTGTATAGTTTTACAATGAAAACAATAAAAATATTTGTTGAAGTTTTATATTTGGCTTTTGAAAAATTTCTGTAGAATCCTCATTTATAGGTTCCCCATTTAAAAACCACACACACATATATATATATATATATATATATATATATATATGTGTGTGTGTGTGTGTTTTCATATGGTACATATATAAAAATATTAAGTGTACAAGAAAAAAACTGACTAATATTTTACCAAAAAAAAAAAAAACTGACTAAAGAGTTTTACTTAATGCTAGAGATGATAGTAAAATATTTGGTGGATTCTATATTATTATGACTTGAATATGAATATAATTTTATATGATAAAATATATGATTTTTAAAAGAAAAGTTTTTGTATTTATTCTCTTATTGCCCTCTCTTTAGATGAGGGAGGTATATGATACAGTTTTGAGCAAAGTTTTCAAAATCTCAGGTACAGTTCTAGTTGACATCATAACGATTGCATCTATTGTCTTATTGTCCTCTCTTTAGAGACTGCACTGACTACATTTTTGTAGGAAAAAAAATCATGGAGGTGATAAATAGAGAGTGTGATATTATTTTCACAATTTGAGAGAGGATTCGACTGTGACATTCAAAATTTCGAACATCACATATTTTAGCTACATTTGCATGTGACTGAATATATTTGAACGTTTTGTTTTTCATTTTAAAACAGAAACCTTCAAAAAATTTAAGACGGTCTTGGTATAATTACATGAACACTTTGTAGTGTAAATCACTATTCTTAAATTAATAAATAGACGGTCCAAAATCAATCAATGTGGTCACTGTCCACACATTTTAAATTCAACGAATGGCAACATAAACAATCTCATGGCCTTATAAATACAACACCTTTGGGGCATTCTTACTCCAGATCCAAACACAAGTATTACTCATATATACAAACTCATAAACCTGAGCTCTAAATTCCTTCGAAACAAGAAGGAAACATGAAGCTATTCGCTCTCATTTTGAGAACTATTATCATATCGATAATATTTGATCAAGCACCGATCACCACTGAAGCAAGAAAGTTGAGGAAAACAACCGGCCAAGATCATTTCAAAGCTAGATCTACAGATGAGTTTGTGCCTTCTTCTCCAGGAAACAGTCCTGGCATGGGACATAAAAGAGGTAATGCAAATGTCGAAAGGTTCCAAGATGACTTCAAGCCCACGGAAGGAAAAAAAGTTCACAAAACCAGTGGTCAAGATCATTTCAAAACCGGAGTTACGGACGATTTCGCACCTACTTCTCCAGGAAACAGTCCCGGGATAGGGCACAAGAAAGGACATGCAAATGTTAAAGGGGTTGAAGATAACTTCAAGCCCACGGAAGGAAGAATGCTGCAGAAAACGAACGGTCAGTCTCATTTCAAAACCGGATTGACTGACGATTTCGCACCTACTTCTCCGGGACACAGTCCTGGGATGGGCCACAAGAAAGGGAGTGCAAATATTGAAGGGCTTAAAGATAACTTCGAGCCCACGGTAGAAAGAAAATCGACAAAAAAGGACGGTCAAGATCATTTTAAAACCGGAACTACGGAGGACTTCGCACCTACTACTCCAGGAAACAGTCCCGGTATGGGTCATAAGAAAGGAGATGACTTCAAGCCTACGACACCAGGACATAGCCCCGGAGTTGGTCATGCCGTCGAGAACGATGAGCCTAAAACTTAATAGCTGCTAGCTTCATTTAATACATTACACTACTATATGCATTTTTGAAATTATTTTATAATATATACACATTTGTAATATTTAATGATGGATTCATAATTCCAAATCAAGAATAAACTAGGGATAATTTTTGTTTCGACTTATCAATAATAAGAATGTTTTGTAACATCCGAAACTCTTGATGTTGTTGTATGTTGATATTGTTTGTTCGTTATGATTTTTAATCGTACTTGTTATATCGTAATGGTGACCGTTTGACCAATTTGAGTTCACATTGGATTTTTGGGTTTAGTTTGGTAGGTTACATTCGAATTTATATATGTTTGGGTTTGATTAATAATATTTCAGGTTCGGATAGTTTTTATAAATTTTTAAGATATATTCTAGATCCAAATCCATTTTGGTTTGGTTAATAGTAATTCGGAGTCATTACATAACACTTCAAAATAAATATGACATTGAATACTTTAATTACTTATTTACGCTATAAATACTATTTTGGGTACTTCTCAGATATTCAGGTTTGTATTTTTATTCGGATATTTGGGTATCCGCAGCTTAAACTCGGATTCGTATAAAACTCATAACCTAAAATACCGCTTTCATGATCCATTCAGATATTTTTACATATCAAATCAGATTAAGTTATAAAAGCCCTTATTTGCCAACATGAATTAGATATATATAATCCGAAGTACGTAAGAATGAGTACTGCTGATTGCAAATATATTCTGAAGTATTTAACTGTAGAAGATATTTTGTACGTCCGTATTTGTTTCGATAGGGTCAAAACAAAGCTAGAATAAATGGGTTGCTAAAAAAAAAGCTAGAATAAATGGAAGGTCTATAGATTTCCAAATTGGGGAAACGAACAGCTATTTAGCTATTTGGCGCTTTTCACTTTTTTTTTTCTGACATCGCGCTTTTCACTATTAAAACATTTTTGTTTTTGAGAAAACAACACACTGAGGCCTGGCCTAACTAATTTCTACAACTTTCAGTTGTTTTTTTTTTTTTGGTAAAATGTTAAATTTTATACCAATTTTAAGATTTTTTACCGAAGTTACAGAGGCACAACAAAGAAACCAGAAAAAAAAAACTACAAACAGAGACTATATTGCAACAAATTTAAAGAGACATAACCAAAAAGATAAAGCACACATTTTAGCAAATTAACAAGGAAATCTCTGATGAGGAAACACCGATTCCAAGCTTCCAAATCTGGAAATTTGTGTAGTTGCCACAGTTTCGAAAAACTGGAGTCCCCATCTTAGTTGCCAGGAGCACCTCAGAGAAAGGCTCATCCTCAAAACCTTGAATGAAGAGAGTACCTACAGCTTCTCCGAGGATTAACACAAAAACGAAACCAAAACAACAACCCTCAAACCACTGGCGGCACGGGAGCTTCTACGGACAGTCAGAGAGCCGCCTCCAACCGTCACCCTCGAACTAGAAAAGCCACGAGGATCATCTCCCACAGTAGAAAAGAACTGCTTAAATCAGGATCGCCGCCTCTATTCCACACCAAATCACCACCGGAGCTTTAACGAGACTCAACACTCCTGGAATCCGTCACCAAATCCGTCAAACAATAGTCGAAAACTAAACAAACAACTTTCAGTTGTTGTGTTGATTTGTTGCCGTGGCTGAGAAGTTGGTGCATCCTATATCAATACTTGTACATATACAACATTTTTGTTTTTTTATTTAGTGATCTTCTAAATAATGAAATTATGAAAATATGCATTTTTTTTTAATTAGCCGAAGAGTGAGTGTTTTAACAAAAGAACAACCTTTTTGTACCAGAGTCAATAAATTATCAGACGATTAATCAGTGATGACCCCATGCAACCTTACGGGGTTTTATTTTACTCTTATTAATCGTTATTTAACAAGTTGGTCTACTAAAGCGTTTGTACAGGAACCTCACTATGGAGGAGATCTGATAAAGCACATCTTGAAAAAGTATCATAACTATAAGGCTATAAGTATAATAGTGTAAAACATAAATTTAAAGTAGCATATCATTATTGTAAACCATGTTCTTGTAGTGCACCAAGAAGCCTAATTAGAATTCGTACACATAATACGAATATTCTTCTTATTTCGACGGATGTTGTTAATTTGGTCGCTAAAGACAAAGAGTAGAGTATGTGCAACAACGAAAGCATAATGACGCCGTTGTCACGTGGACGTTTGGTTGAACTATAAACAAATGAGTAAACAAATTTACCAACTTTCTTTTCTTTTCTTCTTTATTGTTATTTCTCCTTTTTTTCTTTTCTGAATAAGTACGTTACCTTAGGCTATTATTACCGGGAGAGGCTCCTATTAAAATTTTAAACAAACTTGTGAATGTTTTTTTTTAATACTAATCAATAGATGAGTGACATGTGCTAAACCAGTTCCTCAAAAAAAAATTGTTAAGAGCATCGTATCTTAAACAAGAACGATTTTCATTTACATTTAGTTTTACATTTTCATTTTTTTGTTCAATTCTTCATTTTCTATTATTTATTTTTTCAAGAGACTCACTAAAATGCACTGATGCGGTTGCTCCTATTTTTCTTTCCCTTTTCGGGCTTCTCTGACATTAAGAGCATGATTAATGGAGAGTTCTTAGAGTGAATCTTAACGGAATATAAAAAATCATCTCTTAACTTTTAACTGAAAAAGTTAAGAATCGGTTTTTAAATAAAGTATTTAAGAGCGGGTTCTTATAACATTATACAATGTTTTAGGGCTATTACAAAGAGATATGTAGGAAGTTACAAAAAGCACTAAATTAAGGAGTAACGATGTCTTACAAGGAGAGTTATATAACAAGATCAATAGAGTGACGAATGCTATAGATGGTTAGATAGAAGCTCTATGAAAGGATCTGAACCAATGCATTATTAATAATTGACCTACCTTATGTCCACAGTTCGGTTTGCCATAAGCAATCGACCCACTTTTATGTGTGCCTCATTAAGCTCATCATACTGCAAACTAATATCAGAAAACGGGGGTTGTTATCATTTTATTTGTTATCACGCAATAATACAACTGGAACATAACAAAAGAGTAATACTTCCACGTTTGTTCGTCTCATTTTTCTCCATTTATCTTTGACGTATTTTCTCCATTGATGAGAACTCATTGCAATTTTGCAGATAAATTTCATAGTTATTTTGATAATTTTTTTTTTTTTTTTAACTTTGGTGTGATCCCAAAAACTTTCTAGGTCCAAGAACTAGTTACCAAGAGGCCCATAGAAATTCAGGTTTTTTTGCCACTTAAACGTCTATGGATGGTCAAGGAGAATCGAACCCATGGCGAAAGTTCCAACTGAAACCTATTTATCACTAGACCAAGATCACTAGGTTTTGAAAAAAATTTCATCATGCATGCATCTATTTTTGCGTCTTGATTCCTTTGCTTTCACATTTTATCTAGCATATTTGATATTATAGCTAGGTGATTACTCTTTTAGATTTTATAAACTGTCTCACTGTGGACTCGTGTGATTACCCCTTTCTTTATTCATATCAAAATCTTCATATCAAAATCAATAAACTGACATTATCCGCTAGAAATCCAAATATTCACTTTCGATTCTTGTTTGAGAATTCGTTTCATCATTTGTTTGGCGTTAAAGTTTGTTCATGTTCTAGTTGTTCCCGTTTTAGTTATGTAATGAAGTATGAAGATTTGCATTTTAGACAACGATACTAGATCTGCGTTCGAAATTTCCGAATGCTACTCGGAGCCTTTGTTTCTGCTTTTTTTCATTTCCAAAGTCCAAATTACTACTAGTCAACACCTGCTCGGATATCGATCCCGTCGGACGAGACCATATCTTGATTTTTGGAAAGTAAGATTGATGGCCCATCCATTGGCTTAATCGGTGTCTTAGTTGACCACCAAAAGAAAAGTGTTATCAAAGTCACAAGTTCAAAAACCAACAACATGGAGAGAGCTTCTTGATAAACAAAACAAAACAAAAAAGATATCGAAAAGAAGCCTGGTGGACAAAATTAAACGTCACGTTAAAATTAAGATACAAATCAAATCAATATACTGACAAACAAAAACGAAAGTAAACCCCACAAAATAGAAGGTTATTACATGAAACCAGTTTGAAATTTTCTTAATGTTAATTAAAACCAACCTTAATCATCATGTATACAAACAACATTTAGCCGAACGGTGTGGACACAGGTGCGGGTCCAGCGAGTGCATCAGACCGTTTAATGCTTCCCATACCACAAATGATACAACCAGGCGACGAAAGAGCAGCAAACTTTGCGCCACAGAGATCGCAGACATCGTACCCAATGGTCGATAACCTGCTGAGCGTAGCTGAGCATAACTGAGACGGATCTTCAAGCGGGTCGATGGATTTGTTCGAAGTGCCTCTTTGGACACAGAGATCGACCAGTCCTCTTAATTCTTCTTGTTTGCTCGCTGGTGCCTTTGACAAAAGCAGTTCCAGCATCTGCTTGGAGTAGCCGTAGTTTTGGACTTCCATGTTTCGTTTGATTGCAGTGCGTATGCAGTTTATGCGGTGCTTTGCTAGTAGTGGCAGTGAAGCTAGATGCCTTGAGAGTCTTGCCATTTCGTCCTTTGCGCTTAATGCACTCGCGCCTTGGACTCTTTGTAGCCTCAAGATTTCCTGCAAATGGGAGAGAAAAGAAAGATGATTTTATATTTGGTTGAAAACTAACAAAGAGGGTATGAATAATTAGTTTACCCGAAGGAGAGTAACAGCTATCTTGTACTGAGCACAGATAGTGGCTTGAGCTTTGATATCAGCCCCACGTGATTGATCCTTGGCCAGAGCCAAGAATGCTTCGTCGAAGCAAGACAGTGCATCTGGAAGCTGGTTTTGTTCAAGATGGGCAAGTCCAGTCTTGAAACAAAGCGGAGCTGCTGCTCCACGTGGAACCTGAGGAGAGTTATAATCATAGATGGGAGACAAGCAACAGTGAGATTCCACGCACTTTTATATGTAATGGCATGCAAAACACATAGGGCGAAATAAAATGGAGATTCACCTGTCCAGGACGAACTGAAGCAGGGGGAGATGTAGGCTGCCCAGGAGGCTTTCCAGATTCTGTATTTGGAACTCCAAGAACGCTAAGATCAAGAGGCTGCGAATAAACTGGAACCTGTGGTGCTCCCTGAGTCTGCCCAGGAAGCTGTGGCATCCCCTGAGTCTGACCAGGAAACTGTGGAGGAACGCCGCCGTCAGGGAGTCCAACGGTCTGGTATGGAACACCAGGTTGTTGAGTTGTCGGAGGAACGCCACCTCCAGGAAGACCAATATCAGGCTGAGTAGGATTGTTTGCTTGGTTTGGAGCATTCTTTGCAGCTTGAGCGATTTGGTCCATTTTCGAAAGATAAGTACCAGCAGGGAGCAATGTCTTGGCAACCTCAACAGATGGGATTGTGTTTTGGAAAAAGTCTTCGGGTATGGGACCAGCTACCATACCCGTGCTACCAGACGGAGCTGGTTGGGACATTGGCTGAGGAGGCTGAGTCCATGAGCTCATTGCGAAAGGATCAACAGGAGCAGATGCAGAAACCGGAGCAGTTGTTGAGGGAGAAGGCTGGCTTAACATCTCACCCAAATCCTGGGATCCAGCACTAGTTGATTTTGTTCTACTCATTGGGAGGCCTAGCCCATCTCCGAGTTTGAACGTTCTAGTAGCTTCTTTAAGCTTATTGACGTCCACAGTGGTAGATGTTGGCTTTTCTCGTATTCTAATTTGCAGCTTCTTAGTTTTTGGTACACCTTCCTCGTCACTGCTGCTGCCATCACCAGCAGCCCCGTACATTGTTTTCTTGAATTCCTCAGCAGCCTTCGCCTGTTCATCGGCCACGTTTTGTTTCCCTAGAGATTCCAGACCCATTAAGGAACTGGATTCACCAGCAGGAAGTGCCAAAGGTTTATCTGACAGAGGTTTACCCAAGGAACTAAGAAGCCCTCCAGGTTTAGAAACTAAACTGTCTTCTTTAATCTCCACTACATTAACTCTGCCTTTGACGCAACCCAAATAGACACCGATATGATCAGCTACTATTGAGGGTATGGTTCCATCATCACTCTTCATGTATGGCATTACTTCCCCAGCTAGCTCCCATTGAGGTATGCTCTTCATGTCGGTTGGAGTCTTTATATCCCAGTTGCCACCACCCCATTCTGGTCCTTTTGGTACCATACTCTCAGCTGCGAAATTAGCAAAAATCCCCTGGGTCCATCCTGTAGACCGTGCTCGTAAAATCCTTTCACAATATCGCCTCAACTCAGGATCTCCGCTTTCTTCTTCCAATTTCTGGGCAAGACGACGCATAGCACTAGGGTTCAGATGGCATATGAAAAGATCTAGCAGGCTCTCGTTGTCACCTATTACTTCGAAAGTCTCCTTTGCATAATCAAATTGACCATATCTACAGTACAAAATGTCCGAAGCAGTTAGATGCTTGAACCTTGCCAAAAACATTTCTATAAGAAACTAGAGCAGAGTAGTAACTTATGGACTAGGAGGATCAAGAAGTGTTTATCCAAATTCCAAGTAACTATAGATAGTAACTGAGATCAACTTTTGAAGGTCCAGTTCAAGATGCACTAAAACTTCCTTACATATTCGTACTAAAACAAAGAGTTAAATAAACAAACCGTACAACAATAGCTAACTATATATGTAACCAGAGACTCTGCTGTTATATATGCCCTGCAAGTTTACTTACTTGATACAGGCATATCCAAGCTGCCGGAATCTCTGGAATAAAAGCGATGTTGGAGGGCATTTTGGGTAGTCTCTCGAACGTAAGAACTCGTCCTTCAAAACTGACAAAGCAGTGGAGAACCGAAGAGCCTTGATTCCATATGTACAACGTAATACCTAAATTTTGTTCCAAGCCATTTAGTAAACGAGATAACTTCCAGAAGAGGGGTCTGTTTTTAATAAAATGGACTCACCTGGTTGAACTGCGGGCCTGCTTGAGCTAGTGACACAGCAAGATCTCCGCATACTGGAGGGCTACTAGCTAGAATATCAAGAGATCTTGGAGTAATTCGCAAACTATCAAATCTGCAATCAATAAATCAAACAAAATAAGAAAACTAATATAGTTACGATGCATCCTGCACACCTACTTTAAAATTTTGATCTTAAATATGTAACAAAATTCCAAACGTGTAAGAGAAAGAAAAAGGACAGCAAGATAACCTTGTTGTTATTTGATACAATATTTCAGAAAGGTCCAGTTTCTGCTGAAACGTTTGTTGCATTGTAGAAAATCCAATTAAAAGTGGTTCAAGTAGCCCAACAAGACAGCACTTGATTTCAATCCCTTTTTTCTGCTTCGGACTTATATCAGTGGGATTAGCGAGCAAAAGGCGGTCATTCAGAGCACCAACTAGAGCTGCGTTGAAGAGAATAAATATACGAGAATGATATACAGTAAGTTCACCTTAAGCATTTAGTGAAACAAGATCTGCTTACCTGCATATGGTGTACTTATAGAAAGAATGGTCCTCACTTTCCCATCCCAGCCAAGTAAACATACAGCAGTTGTTGTCGAAAAGAGTAGGGCAGGTCCAACCCATAGAAGAGATCTAAAGTTCGCAGAAGTTAAGGCTTTTCTCAATAATCAATGAGCACACATCCAAATAGTGTTAAACATAATGCACATAATTCAAATGAACGAAAGGTAGTTTAATCAGGATATTGATGGTAGGCCTCTATCATATTTTGTCGAACTGCTTGCCAATATATCAAAATCCGCAGACACCATCAGCACCCTTTGGGTTGTTAATACCCCTGCGACATATCCTCTGGGTGTTTCTTGCCACTGAACCTGTGATTTTGAAAAAACTCTACATAAAGACAAAAGTTGATTGACCGTTGAAGAGTAAATTAATTTTTAACAGCCATAGAACAGCTAACACCAAACATCACGAGTCAATTCCATTTCAAGAGAGAACTGGCTAGATGCAGACCACATGAAGGGGTAATGGAGAAAAACGACAGCACTAACTGGGCTGGTCAATATTTTTTTCTTTTTTTAACACAAATTGGGCTGGTCATATAAACAGATATTAATTACCAAAAGTTTGTTTGGCTAGACAATTCTCCTCCAAAATATCGGTACACAGTACAAAGTTATAATAGATGTTGCAGTAGCGCCTGTAGCAGAAATCAGCAGGTCATTCATGTTTTGTAAGGAATTTCATACCTGAAGAGCTATTTCATGTTTCTTCAACCTGATTGATTTTCGTCCTTCGCCTTGTGTTGAAATATAATGACCATCTGAAGCTGAGAGACGGTAACCTTGAAACAGCTTTGCCAGCCCAAGTTGGGTTCCATTACAAGCAAACATCAGAGTGGACTCTGTAATAAAAACTGGCATCAGTTAGCGCTGCCATACTCCTAATGATATGTAATTTTCAAGAATGAGATTTCTGATGCGTCACCTATCGGTGTGGAAAAAACACGATCAACTTCTGTCTCAAACAAAAATTGTTGAGGACCCTGAATTGCGGAAGGATTCTCCTCCTTGGTTTGGTTCTCTTCAGATAACAAATTCTTCTCATTCTCTTCGATTGTGGTAAGTTTTGGGAGGATATACATAGACAGCCCTGTCTTATCCTCGTCGAGAATTACAAACTGATCATCATTTGGGCCGATAAAGGCAGCATCACAACCTGCAGAGAAAAAAAAAATATAGCTTTAATATAGTCCTCAGAAACAAAAAAGGATGAACCCCATAAGTATTTGTAAGCTAGCATCCTTTTCAAGTTAACAGATCATTTTAGTCCGTAGGGTAAACGGCATTAAACGTTACCCATCAGTTCCCCACGGAACGAGCACCTACTGGTGTATATAGAATACATTGTACACCTGGTTAACTAGATGATCGGATGCGGTATGATAACATTTAATGTTCTCAAAAACTAAAAAATCCGAGGCTGGAAATTTAGTTCTCTACAGATAGCAAGGGGATCCCATAATCAGACAAACCTTTAGCAGTGCTTCCTTTACTGTTAGGCAGCTGAGAACCTGTATTTTCCCAGTAAAGCACAACTTCATTTGTAGCACCACTGAATTCATAGACAACCAGAAAGAGATTCCTTTTACGACTGTAAACAATTTGTTTCGAGTGATACTCTACATTTGCGGGAATCTGAAAGGGAAAAAAAACGCAAGTTAAAAAAACATAGATAAATTGAAATCACATAATATCAGATATTACCGATGTGTACAGCTTCTTGTAGATGCTGTCCGTTCCAGAACAGAGATTGTGTGCCATGAGGTTAAGGCCCTCGATATAAAAGGCCCTCACAGGATAATGAAGGACCCTATTTGGCTTGTTGAAGAAATTCAGCTCCAAATGGAATGGCTGCCAAAGAATTCGACCAGTCAGGCATAAATCAACTACTACAGAAAACAAGTTCAAAACAGTAGTTACATACCTGGCAAACAGGAATGTCTTTTAGTTGATCCTTTGTATCCATGACGGTAATAAGGGGTAACCTTGATATCGGAGCAGTTTTGGCATGACCCTCCATAAAATGCTGTATGGATTACGTGACGGACTTAGCTAAAAATAGTTCCAAATAATAAACAAAAATAATTTGTAATCAAGAAGGTAAGGCAGTCATACACTATACAGGAATGCCTTCCGTGCAATATCTGATATTGTTAGCTGATTTTGGCTGCAGAAAAGTAACAGAAGAAAATGTGAAGCGGATGAAATATTGAAAACTTGAGTCATTTCAAACGGGACTCACGGCATATTCCAAGCATATGCTACTAAACTTTTAAGAAAAAAGTCCAACATTGATTGCATAAGGTAATATCCACTTACCCCTTGTGATGTTGCTCTTGTAGCAGAGCTTGGAGTTGATGCTCGGCTAAAATTCCAGAGGAACCCATCGATGAAAGCTTTTCCTTTAGAACAGAAGCTGTTAATCACCTCAAATGTTAGAAAGCAGGATGGATACGAACAATTATAGACGAGCCTACAGCCCTTGTTATCATCCGAGGATTAGTGACTCCTCAAGAGACGCATCCGTAAAGCTTAAGAAGAGAATTACTTGTTATGAACAAATAAATTTAAGTCTCAATCACCTGACGATCCCCTAGCACTTTGCAGAACTGCAAAGAGCTGCTTTCTTCCTTCCCTGGTCTGAGCTGCTCGATTTTGAGTGTTCTCATTACCCGCCATGTTCTGCATAGAAACCCAGTATGTCAAGAGACAGAAGCCATACTTCTACCTAACTGAGGACTGACAGTAGAATGTAAAATGAATGTTCTTAACTGCAAAAATCAAAGCTGCTAAGTTCAGCTTTGTATGAACTTCTAAAGTTTTGATTCGTGGTAAAGGGTAAACAGCTTCCCCACCCTGTTGAGAGAGAATTCGAGGAATGTCTATTGATTCCATAGCTGCAACAGAAAAAAAGAAGGGATAGTGCTACACTGAATAAACACAGCTTCCGAACCAATTCATAGGAAAATCTATTGCCTCGTATGTGGATCCACTCTAAGAGACATCAAGCTTACCGGCAGGCTCAAAAAAGTTAGTTTGCGTCGAAGGCCTGTTAGGATTTATTATAACTCGAGTCTTCCAGACTTGAAGAGATCCATCCTTGGACACAGTGACAAGTACCCGCAACATAGGAAGCCAAGAAATTGAAGTGATGGGTTGTGAACCCACTTGCGTACTGCAGTGATACCAAAAGAAAAAAAGAACAGAGATGAATATTACGAGGGAAAACAAGTGATAGGAATCCAATGAGCAAGCTGAAAGCAACGAAAATTCACTTACATTCCAATCATATTGGGTCTTTCAGTTGAAACATCCCAGGCTAAAAGTGTACCCCTCCTATCTCCAACAAAAATCCATTCTAGCGTCGGGTGAAAAGCAAATGCACTGGCACCGATGAGTTTAATAGTATTATCCACTGCAAGGATAATAAAGGTCTCTTGTAAGTGATAGCTAATCCCTATGACACCTCAAGCGAGAAAGAAGAAAGAAAATAGAAAATGAGAAACGAGAGATCCTCCACATATACTCACGCTGTAGTGTATAATGAACAGCATAAGTATGAATGTTGTAGGCTCTAATCAACCCCTCTGCATATGCTACATACTGAAAATACACAACAATTAAAAAAATCAAGCTCTAGTGCAATAAAACCAGATTCCACACAACATTAAACATGGATGATGTATCATATCATACCAGGACAGGAAGCCGAGGATGGCAAGCAATGTTCACAATAGGTTTCTTCAAATCCGTCTTAATTTTCGTCGGAGCTCTTCCTCCTTCAACAGTTCCAACCACTACAGCAACGAAACATAAAAGGCCATCAGCAAAAATCCACCTAGATCTGCTAATCCATGAGAAAGTCAGGGAAGTGAGAACGCAAACCTGTCACACTCATTCTTTTCGGGAATCCGAAAAACACAACAGGTTGTAGTGGCGTCACTGCGAGATGGACTTCTGTATCAGAGGAAATGTGCTCACTCCTCTTCTCAGGAGAGTGCAAGACACAAGTCTGCTCCGTCTCAAAGTCACAAGACCTAATTGTACAATCCTAAAACACCAAACAGTTATTAAACACGAGTCTAAAAGTAGTCTTGAGTAGAAACTGACCTCAAGAATGGCAACGACGGCGTTGCTGCTAGTAGGACTATACAACATCTTAACAGCTGGAGATCCAATATCAATAGACGCGATCTTACATCCAGTTAACGCATCAAACTCTGAAAAACCAAATCGGTTCAACATCGAAGCATCATCATAACTACGAATCAATGCGGGAGATTGTTTTACCCATGATGTGAGAGCCGACTGCGACAGCGATTACGGCCTGCGTGGGATGAAACGCCGCCGTATGAGGCTGAAGCGGCTTGCTGACACCGCGACCTACGTGGCGCAGATCCAGATGCTGCACCGTTGCCCATTCCATAGCTGCTCTCTTTTCTCCTGAAAGAACAATTACGATTCAGATCGATCAGAGAGAAGCTGGTATTGATCTGAAAATTCAAAGAGGAAAAAAAAACGATGATCGTTTGATACTGTTCGTTTTGGTTTACCTTCTCGTAGATCTGGCGTGAGATTATGAGTTCATTAATCTTCCTCAGAGTGAGATCGAATGGGAAGATGAGAAAAATCAATAGCAGTCGGTAAAAGGTAGAGAGGAGGAGGAAGAAGAAGAAGATCGAACCAAAATGTAAGACATTCGGGTCGGGTTTTCCGGATCTCTCTTCTCCGGGTCGGATACTCTCTAATTTAAAACGACGCCGTGTCATCAGCGTCTGCAAATAAAGTCGATCTATAAGCCTGGCAACGATTATAAACGGGCCCCTATATTAGCTTTACTAAGCCTCAGTGAAGTAGATAGAATCTGCACCTACCAAAAACACTAATTTCAGTTAATGTTGTGATTGGCATAGCAATAAATGATTCATATATAAAATTATCATAAAGTTAGTATATGATATATAATTTACTTATTTATGAATAATATAGATATATAATATTTCTAATATATATATTATTTTTTCTATTTTATTGACAACAATTAATTATATTTAACTATATATAATTAATTATATTTTAAATGTGAAACAATTTTATTAAAATATTTTTAAATATTTTTAAAAAGGAATAACTTTTAAAACTAGAAAAAATTAATTTTAGAAAAAAAACTAAAAAAAAAAGAATTTGAAAATAATATATTTTTGTATATAAATATAATTTTGTGATATTATTAAATAAAATAAATTAATTATATCAAATTATGTTAAAGATTTTATATATTTTAAATGAAAATGCTCTACCAAAAACTTCTTATGAAAACATGGGTATAGAGCATTTGGAGAATATTTGCATCACTTAAATGTTATTCTAAATGCTTCTTAAAAAATTGTTGGTTGGATATTACGGGCCTAACTGGTTCAAATGTAGCGGATGCGGTTGCGAATACAGTTGGTTGCGGTTTCTATCGGTTTGAAGAGATTTGTACGATTGGTTCTGCGGTTAGAAATTAATGCGTTTTGGGATACTTATTACTGGTTAACTACCAAATGCAACATCGGTTAAATAATAAATTAACAATATTTATATTTTATATAATTATAAAAATATCAAAAAATTATAATATTATAATAAATATAAAAATTATATTTAGAAAGTTATAGTTTTAAATTTTTAAAAATTATAGAAAATATTTTTTATTTTTATGGAATATTGTCATGTCACCTTCTGGATTTTGTAAAATATTGTATTAGGGTTTTTTAATTCTTTAATGGTATGTTCTTGTTAATTTGGTTAAACCTAAAGCGAAAGTACATTAGTCATGCGATATTGGTGTCGTCTATATCTTGTGGACTCCTTTTTTTGTTATACGTTCTAATTCATTACTATTAATATGTTTTTTTAAAGGGCTTATAATATGGCTTTCTTTCTAGCTGTTTTCTCTTTGCAAATGAGAAAGAAAAATTGTTTACCAACAAATTCAACCGCATTCAAGTATTCAACTACGGGAGACGTGATCTAATTGTTGAAAACTGTTGTATCATATCTATGCTGGTTCCGCAATAGATATCGAAGCCTTATTTATAGAAAGTGTGATCTTCCGGTTGGAAACTTAAAATCAATATTCGGGAACGAGTAATTTTTTTGAACTTGGGGAACGAGTAATTAAGAACATGAATTTGATCACGAATTAAATGTTTATGTTCCTTTTTATTCGTAAATTTGTTTTGGTATATACTTCAGTTTATTCACACTTTGTTCTTCTTGCATAAATCACCTTCTTTTGTTGTCTCCAATTTTTGGCTTTTAAAATCTTACAATCTGCCAAATAGAAATTAGATGAAAATAAAAGTTTCATTTCATGATTTTCATATCCAAGTCTTTGACTACGATTGTGTAAATTTCCAACTTTATTTTAAACAAAATCACATATAATTCACATAAGTTTTTTCATTTTCAATTCATTGAGGTAAAAAAAATTCAAAATAAAATTGTAGTAAACAACGTAAGCGATATATTGAATCAAATATTAATTGTAGGTTAACTTAACTGCTTTAACTTGGTTAATAAACTTAATAAAAATCTATTTTAAATATCATTTGGTATCCAAAAGTATATATCCCTCAGTCAAATGATTGAAGAGATTTACTAAATTTAGTCCTTAACAACTTTTAACTTAAAGATCTTTCGCAACAAACACATCATATACACGACGTTCTGTTTGATTGTTTTCTGTAACAGTTAATAAGATGACGTTATTTTCGAAAATATCACGTATCAAATGATCAGAAAATATTCGAGGTATATTTTCATCTGTCATCTTATTGTTCAGATGTTTCTTTGCCAAAACTATTTAATTTTAGTAATTATATTGTGAAATCTACACGGCGTGATTTTTAAAATATATTATTATTTGTTTTTACGAGATAATAGGTCCAAAAAATCATTTTATAGAGATAACTGCTACTAGATACCCATATCACGTAGATGCGGATATTCAGTTGTCATCACCTTTGTATGATATCTTTTCCCTAAATAAACGAATTAATCTTCTATATAAACGTATTCATACTCACTCATTTTTAGGTTTTACAACTAAGAAATATCAGTCGTATTCAAATCTCCTTAACCATGGTGAAGAGCATCATTGTCATCGTAGTAGCTATATGCCTCCTCTCTCTACCAAATCCTACCGTGGGATCACAAAAGAAACCGTGGCCTATGCCGTCCGACCTAGCCAACCACAATGGAAAGTTCGGTGACTCTAAGGTTTCTTGGGCTTGCTCCGAGTCATCCGATCCAAACTCTCCTCCTTCACCCCCTGGCTCGTTCCCCACTATCCCCAACATTCCCGGGATACCAAACATCCCTCAAATCCCTATCCCACAGATTCCAGCGATACCGAACATCCCTATCCCACAGATCCCAGGGATACCGAACATCCCTATCCCACAGATCCCAGAAATACCGAACATCCCTATCCCACAGTTCCCAGAAATACCGAACATCCCTGGTCTACCTAACATTCCTAGTCTAGGAGGATCATTTAGCCCGTTCGAGTCTGTTCTCGTGTCGCAGTCCAGTGAGTTAGAGAAGTGTTTGACTGGTGATAAGTCGAAGGGGTCGGAGAAATGTTTCTCGCAGGTCTTTTCGAGTTGGGCAGATAACGACTTGTCTTTGGACAAAGAGTGTTGTGAGATCGTTTTGAATATGGACAAGAAGTGTAACGGCCATCTTCACATGATGTTCAAGAGCCATTTCTTTGCTCCTCTCCTTCAGTACTCTTGTCACATCAAGCACGCCAAGAAAAACTAAGCGTCTCTCCAACGTTTTGTGTTTTCTTTGATTTTTTCTTTAGTTTTCTGTTAGGGTTTTGTTTTTTTTAGTCCATTTCCAATGGACATTTTTTGATTAATTCTTTGTCTAATTAATAAAATAATAGTTTTTAATTTGTCTTATCTGCTAATTTCAAATTTATTTACATTTCTTTAATTCGATATGCTTGTGGATTTTCATCTATGCCTATACAATCCGAAAACTAGTTTGCCGTTTTCAATCAATATTCGGATTCAACAAGATGAAAACAAATAAAACATGGGCTACTAAAAATAGCCTTTTGGGCTTTGCCTGGGTCATTCGAGTAGTAGACAAACCTGTACTTTTTCAAGTAATATATTTTTCAAAACCTATCAATTAATATCTATTTTATTTTGCGTCAACATATTTTTATACTTATAGTTTAAAAAATTGGCGATTGATGAACTAAAAAATAATTATGAAAGATAACGTGAATATATGTGGTAATTGTGATGGATATCATGATAAAAGATATAACGTGAATATATGTGGTAATTGTGCTGGATATCATGATAGAAGATATAAATTATATTACTCTTATATTAATCGAGCTTTCCGTTGTCAGGTATCGAAACTAAGTTATTTGTATGCAGATTGCTGATGATGAACATGAAAAGGATATATAAAATATCAAAATTATTTGAAAATTTTGTTTCTTAAGTTTTTTTTTTTTATAAATAAGAGATTTGGAATTGTTGGCCATAAATCTTCAAGTGTATAGACTCAAACCATTTAATTATTCTTTAAGCAGAAGATATACTCTTTCAAGCAAGAATCGGACATGTTTATCCAAACTCTTATGTTTTCAAAAGGATTTTCGTTTACAGTTTTGGAAAATGATATATTACGAATACAATAATAGAAACATAACTAAAATGAATTTGTGAATTCCAATTACAGCTACTCACCAACTCCTTCGGGACCTCTTGAATTAATGCTTGTAATTGACATCATCCCCACACATCAAAAGAAGACGTAACTGAAAACAAAAATGAAATAAACATTTTAAACTCCATTTTTTATTTTTCTGGTAAGGTTGCGAGACAAATCAGAAAAAGAGCTATACATCCCATCTCTTATTTATTGTCAATAAAAAGAGTACGTTAAATTTTTAACGAAAAATCAGAATATGATGAGAATGACCAAACCTTTTTATTTGAGAAAAGAGAATGACCAGACTTTATGTTATCTTCTTTGTCGCTTAAAAATTATGCTATACATATCATAATGGTCATACATAGATGGTTAAATACGTTTTTGACTTTCGAAGGCGGTGATTTAGCGGTGCAGATTATAAGGGTTTGTAGATTAACTATTAACACTATATTTTTGGTAGGATGCATAATTTGTAGACTGCTGATATCAACGTACGTAACTGTAGACATGAACTTGAACTGAAGTGAATATAACTATAAAAAATAGTTTGGTTATCAGAAACATATTTTAAATTACCACAAAAGATTAGTTCAATTCGTACCAAAACAAACAAAAAAACTTAAATTGGAAAAAACATGTAAGCAATAGACCCCCAATAGACTCGCATATGATTCAGTTTCATATCGATTAGTGATTAATATTTTTAGAAATAAACAGAAAAAGTAAATTTAATATCAGACATATATCAGCTAGTTATATATATGCACATTTATATCTCTTATTATTAATAGAGAAACAATTTGAAATAATAACCTTAATTTTGTATCTTATTTATATGCATGCCATTGCTCACATGTCAGTTCCACAAGACTCCTCACACTTACTAAAACTATTCTTTCACTACTAATTTTTTTACAAAATTTGCTATTGGACTTACTTACTACTCAATTTGCTATTGGACTTACTACTCAATAGAGTTATCTAATCTATTAAATTAGAGTCATATAATCTTTTTATGTATGATTTTTTATTTGGATCATCCTTTAGAAAATTTATCAAATTACACATAATTTAATTACAATATCTTTTAATATCTTAATTTTTATTTGAAATACAAAGAAAAACTTTCCTTATAAACTTCTAACAAAATTTGTAAAAAATCTATTTTCAATTTTTTAATTAATTAATTTAAATTCTAATTATCATTAAAATATAATTAAAATTAAAATTAATTCAGTTTTGATTTAAAAATTAAAATTAAAATCACATAAAATATTTTAATCATATTTTACAGATAACTGAAATTTAAATTGATTGCTTTTTTTTGGAAATAATTTCTTAAAAGTATTTTGTTAAATTTTTTAAAAATATTCATTTGTATTTGAAATAAAAATTAAGTTAAAAATATATAATCTATTAAATTAGAATATATTTTGAACTATCAAATACGAGTTCATCTAAGTCATTTAAATTTTATTATATAAAATATTTATAAAAAATCTCAAACCATTTAAAACTCGTTGGAAATTAAAATTAAGATTAGTAATTTATGATGATTCATTTAGAGTTAGAGTTGATATCGACTTCTGGTATAAACAAGGACTTATATTCGGCTTTCAGATCCCAGTGATAATCTTTGATCCTTTTTAAAGATAAAAAGACAGATTCAAACAATCTAATAATAGACATACGAAGTACATGAATATACTAATTTCATTTGTTATCTACTGACTTATATAGGCATATACGAACTACCTGACAATGATATGTATTTAGTGAGGCTGTATAAACATTTTTTAAGTTCTAATGTAGAGAATCAAAATCACTTTGTCCAGTCAAATACACATCGCACAATCCAAAGAACTTGATATAAATATGAGTGTTCTACTGACTTTATATAAGCATATATAATCAGCTTATACAATGTACAAAGTTAAAATGTATATCGTGGTATGTAGGGAAAAGTAAATTTAAACATCATTATGTGCATTTAAATTGGAATATATGATTGTCCGAGTTGCACAATCAAGTATTCACAACGTTGGAACTAAGAACTGCCTAATTTAAGGAAAACTAGATTTTAATTTGCACACCCGTGCGGGTAACATTTCATTTATAGATATAAAATTTTATATTATTTTGTATATAATAATTTATGATAATATATTGTTGTCATTTTAAAAATAACATAATAAATGATATATAGTTCTAAATATTAAAATTTAACATATGTTAATACTTTTATTTTTTGTAAAAATTATTACATAATTTATGAGTATTAATCATTTTAAAAGGTGAATGATATTTTAATCACTTTAACCTGTGAATGATATTTTATTTATTTATCTTAATGAAATTATTTTTCAAAATATGTTGGTTTACCAATTCAACATAATTTTAATATCTTTGCACAAAAAACATAATTTTAATATGTAAATTACTTCTATTTTAATATAATGTAGAATATACTTATAAAATTTATAAAATTAGCATATAATTTCATTATTTTGTTTATAATAAATAAAATTAATTTATAATAATGTTATACTACTAATTTCGTAATTAATCAGTGCATTAATTAAAAGAATATTTAAATTTTTAAAAAGTTTTTTTCAGATTTTTTCTCAACAGATTTTGTTATTCCTAAAACTAAAATTTCAATTATAGTTAAAATGAATTTGTTATTAATATCTTTATAAATATTTAGAAATGTTATACATTAAATAAAATAATATAAACAATAAAAAAATTATTTGAATATATGGACCTAGATTTCTAGTATGATTATTTTGTAGTAGATAAAAATGTTACTTCTCTTTTAATAGATAAGATGTGTTCACCATGGAATGAACTGTCTAATTTAAGGAAAATACAAATCATAAAGTATATTGTAGTAATTGAATACATTAACAAAGATTTTTTTTTCTTTATTCTTCGCAGAATAAGTTACACAAAGTTATTAAAAAGACTTCCAGATATAAGTATTCGCAATATTCTGCTATTAGTCATTTGCTAAAAGTTTCTAATCAAGTACTGAAAAAGTTGGAAATAAGAAGACTTATAATTAAAGTTTCCATAGTTGTATTCATGTGTTGACCACAAAATTTATTTGTTTCCCTATTCTTCTCAGTATAAGTTACAATCGTAATATATACGATTTTCACATTTATCAAAATACAATCAACATATTCATATTCGCAATATTATACTATATTCTTACATGTAAACTAAAGATACACATAATATATACGATTTGTATATTAATTAATGAAGAATGCATGTGGTTCTGCTATATAACAAGGCCATATATCGTCTTCGTATAGACCACTAAAAGTTACAATCCTTTCTTCGTTTACTATGATTAAAGCCCACAAAGTAAAAATTGGAATTGGATCCAAGAAAACTATAGTACAATAAATTAATTATCTTGAGCCCTTTACGCATGAATTACATATTTTTTATTAAAAAAAAATACAAGTTAAAATCTACTATTATGTACAAATTATATTTCATGAACAAAATGTAATATTTATAGTGTAAAATTGTCTAATACGCGCAAGACGCGTGTCTAGTATTAAGGTAATCCGTGATGGAATGGAACTTAAAAGAGGATGGAGGAAAGATTCGGAAGATTACACCAATCATAGAGGATATGGATTACTCACTTGCCCATTTCTGTTACAATATTTAGTAACTTAACATATTTTTGTATTTGTTCTTTGATCTCGTTGCCATTTTTCATTCTTTCGTCGATAATTTTCTTTTCGTTTCACATATGCAATAACCTATCAAGAAAATTCTGATCTTTCACAATTCACACTCACAGACCTCTCCAATATAGCTAACATGATTTAAAAATCAGTCGTAGGATAGTCTTGATAATTCTAAAAGTATGATCAGTAATGTTGAAGAATATGAGTATACTATAAAATCAAGAGTAATGATATTGACAATTCATTAGGTCTAAAAGTATAAGAGTAATGGCAATGTTCTTGGATCCCAATCACGTGGTGTGAACTCTAAAAATCAAAAATCAAAAATTCAAATACACATATTTGTATATCTAGAAACTTCGGTGAAGAAAGGACATGTACATGCATTTGCATATGTTATATTTGTATGTATATGGTTTGATATGCCGATGAGCTGTAGACAGAAGAGGAAAAGGGGCAACAAATCTCCAAGTTGCAAGAGAAAAAACAAAATCAAAAGGGAAATAATATTATTCCCCATAAAGGAAAGCAAATGGCTTCAAATTTATTCATTTTGTTATCTTCTTCATAAGTTTTCTTCATTCATGTTAAAAAAAAGTTTTCTTCATTCTATATAAAATAGATTTTTAAAAGTCATATATTTATATATAAATATATATAAGTACTATTATACTTTTATATATCACAGTGCTATATGAAGATAATCACAGATAAATGCCGCCTCAGTTTTTAACCTTGATTAATATATACAAAACAATTTCTCAGGATCTTTCTAATTTATCTTTATAAATCGAGTTAACTATGCGACGAATTCCAAAGTAGATTAAGATCTGTTTACATCTATCAGATAAATAAAATGCAAATAAAATATTCGCATAAAGAACAACTTGATACATTGTCTTCACCAATAGATGAGTCCTCAACCACTTAATGTACAAAAAGGCCACCTCCTTAGTCTTTTCAACACATCTTTTGAGTCTAGCGAGTAAGAACCAATTGACACAAATGCTTCCACATGACATGTCTCTTTGTCTAAGAACCACAATATACACTGGAAGCCATTCTTTCACCAAGAACACATATTTATGGAAGATATTAAATGAATAAATGTATATATACGTATAAGATTACACTTTACACCATGACAAAGTTTTATATGTCGAATATTAAATCAATAAAGGTACATATACGTATCCACAGTCCACTGATGCTTTTACATTATGGCAAAGTTGGATTTACAGTATATGGAAACTTTATGATAAAAATGACATGAGGTTTATATATAGCAACGAAAATGTATCTAGTCCACAAGAATATATATCTCTTTCTCACAACAGTCAACACAATCTTAAATAGAGAAAAAAAAAAGAGCTTTGAGATTGACCTAGGTTAAGGGGGCAGCTTACGCCGACAACAACTGTAGAAATTATCATTTATTTTTTGATACGTTTATCCACAATTTAGAGAGAAGTATCGATTATAAAGAGAAAGAAGGCGAGGAAAGGAAAGTGAATATCATAAAGAACCGATGATGAGAAACGTAGGGAGTTCGAGCTCCAGCGGGAAAGGCATAGCGGCGGTGGTCGGCGTCGGTCCACAGCTTGGCCGTTCCGTCGCTCGAAAGTTCGCACACGAAGGCTACACCGTCGCCATTCTTGCCCGCGATCTAGGTTTGAGTCCTTTCTCTCTACTTACCCTTTTATGCCACAACCTCATAAACTAGCTGAACTTCCCTGAAATTCCCTTCTCCATCTATATTCCAAAGAAGATAAAGAAATTGTAGCAGTTTTTCTTTTTTAAAAGGAGTTATTTTTGACTGGTTTTATTATTAGATTTTAACAAAATATATGGCGGCTAACGTTTTCACACACATACGTACAGTCAAAATGTGCATTCTTACAATTTTTTTAATGTAAATTTTGTGTTAGAAAGATTTCATATTTGTTTCTCGAGTTTATAGTGTAAATTTGACTTTGAATTGCAGTGGTTTGTAACTAATACATCACAGAGAAATTTTCAGTGTAAATAGTTTGTTTGAATTCAGTTACTCTTTTTTCATTCCTTAAGACATATAAATATTTTTTTTCCACAAACTCCATCTATTAACTTATAACTTCTTAAGAAATAAATATCAAAACATCCAAGAAGCTTTACCAGTTGCGTGCAGCTTTTTAGAACAAGTTGATGAGTGGAAACTTATTTATTTACATAAAAACATATTTCAGTTTCTATTCGACAAAAATAGTTGAAACGGTTACACTTTTAGTCTTTTACTCTACATGTTCGATGATAAAAAAAATAATGTATGTAACTGGTTTACACTTATTCTTATTAACAATTTTAGTTTGTATTAGTCCGCTTGAAAGCCTCTTTCTTCTTAATTCATTCTCTCTTCTTTCTTACTCAAGTTTTTTTTACTAGTCACAACCATAAACTTATATAAATCACAAAATGTTGCCCTCATCGTCACTATATACTAAATAGAAATATAAAACTTCAACCACTTTCTTGATATGGTCAGTTACATTTTGCAGGTAGGTTATCTAGAGTGGCAGAAGAGATAGCGAGAGAAGAGAAAGCGCAAGTGTTTGCTATAAGAATTGATTGTGCGGATCCAAGAAGCGTAAGAGAAGCCTTTGAAGGTGTGCTGTCTTTAGGGTTTGTGGAGGTTTTGGTGTACAATGCTTATCATTCTTCTTCTTCTTACCCAAGCCACCATCCAACTTCATTCACCCACATTCCGTTCCAATCTTTCCAAACCTCAATTTCCGTTTCTGTCTTCGCTGCATTTCTGTGCGCCCAACAGGTATACGTTTGTCCAAATCTTGATAAAAGTACTGAAACGACTTTTACATTATTTATGAATTTTATGGGATTTTTGTAACTATCTTTTCAAGCAAGGTTAGCATTTCATGATCATGTGTTTCGACCCATACTTTATCCACTTATGTTAAAAGAGTACTTGTTAATATTGCTGGAGTGATCAAGGTCTATCAGACTTTAATATTTTTGCGAAAATGAATAAGATCATTTCTCTCGTAACTATGATATTTTTATATATAGATTTATTCAAATTGTTGATGCATACTAGTTGTGTGTATAACAGTATAAACTACTGATTTTATTTTCTGCGAGCAACCTGCAGCCTGGAGTGAGTGATTTGGACATTTTGATAGAATTAATCATTTGCTGATGCACTTGTTTTTTGTCAAGTGTTTGACGTACTAGTTGTGTATAATTTATTATAAAATATTGTTTTTTTTGTGTGTGTGATTAGCTTTAGTTTGTAGGGTATATATAATATTGAGTGATTTATACATTTTGAACTGTTATATGTTGACAAAAAAAAAAGAACTGTTATATATCTTACATCGTTGTAAGGTATATATTTTATTTAACTTTATTTGTTTAATATGGTACAAAAAGGTTATTCCGGGGATGATGGATAAAGGGAAAGGAACAATACTCTTCAGCGGTTGCTCGGCGTCATTGAATGGCGTTGCGGGTTTCTCCGAGCTATGTAATTCTCTTTAGACTATTTGATTTGTAAAAATAAATATTCTTATAGAAACTGATTATCCAGTAAAGAAATATATGAATTTGGAACAGGCTGTGGAAAATTTGCGTTGAGGGCTCTTTCTCAATGCTTGGCAAGAGAATATCAAGCTTTTGGAATACATGTGGCTCATGTTATCATCGACGGTGTAGTTGGACCTCCAAGGTACGTAACTATATGATCGTTTTCCTCCAATTATATATATATATATATATATATATATATTTCTATAAAAATAAGGAAAATAATATAAGATGAAATAAGAACCAGAATGTATGTCCAAAAAGGGATTTTAGACTTTATATAGCTTCCACAAACGGCATGATTCTGATCCAAACCGACAAGATTCTACCTCAAAAAATTATCAAGAATCTCTGTTTTCTTATCGAACTTTATCATTAAAATAAAATTGTTTAATAGATATATATTCGCCGTGTATGTATGGCGTGGTTCCATTTGTTCTTCCCTAATATTTTATTTTTTAATTCGAAGCCATTTTTTTAAATATTTCGCATACATTTCTTGAATCTCGAAATTTATGGTGAGCGACGAAAAAGGGGAGAACTTTTATTAGAGTCCCCCACACTGCAAAGGTCCACACTATTGACAGTTTGGCACATTAAGCATTTGGAAAAAAAAAAAAAATAGCGTCGGATACGATAAAATATTTCCACAATTTGCTTTCAGAGAAAGAAACATCGCACCGAGAGGAACGGTCGCAGAGCAATCATTCAATACTGGAGGCCAAGATGGAGAAGGAGAAGGTGAAAGCTCGGGAGTGATGGGAATGGATCCTGATGTATTGGCTCAAACATATTGGAGTCTTCATGTACAAGACCAGAGAGCTTGGACTCAAGAACTCGATATCCGACCATCAAACACAAGGTTCTAGTGGTTAAAAATATGATTTGATTCTTGGGGTTTTGATTTTATTCAATGTTCTTTTAGTCGTTTGGTACGTATACGTATGTGTGATCATTTGATATGTATGTGTATATCTTGCATTTGGAATGTATAATAAGTAACGTTAAGGGCTTGTTTATGATTGGTGTGAATGATCTGTCAATCTCATTTTCATAACTTTTGGTTTCTACTTTGGGTGAGATGTTTGGTCTTGTCGAGTAAGGTTTGAACTTTTCTTGTGGCCTTTAAGTTATAAAGGGTACAATGACTTCGTGTTTAAATTCAGGACACATGAGATGATCCGACAAGTCATGTGAATAGAGATAATAAAGATCCGATCACAAATAAGAAGGGACCCCCTTTAAAGGTAAAACATAAGAGCAATCGTCCTTTAAGTGCTGTCACGTCGAGGAACTTCTAAGGGCCATTTATTTTCATAGAAGAGAATGAAGCTTTGAATGATAATCATCAAGAGTATAACAATAAGGAGTCATGTAACCTTTTTACCTTCTTAGAAAAAAAGAGAGTAATGATAATTTTTTGATCAAGAACGCACTGGGAGTACTTTGACTACGCATTAAATGAGCTAGCATTGTGTGCTTGTATTGCCTGAAGGAGCGAAACAAGGCCAAAAATAGTGTGTTTGTATCATTTAGCAATATTTATCATTTAAATTTTGTACGACATTTATGCTACATTTAACACTAATTATAAGTTGTATCAGCTTACTGTCTATGTAAACTCGTGCACATATAGCCGTGAACCATTGTTTTTCGTTTTTGTATTATGAATGATTAATTGCATGTTTTTTCATCTTGTAAACTTTTTTTAAAAAATCAGTGAATTCATAAATCACTAGAAGAGCGCGTCATATTCCTGCAAACATTAGGTGAGAGAAAACAGACTAGGTCTTGGCTGTTATTTCGTCTATTGAACTGTGTTGGTGATATATAACAAGAAAGAGAGGAGAGAACACTGAAAACGTTTCTTGAACATATTTATTTATCAAGAAATAGACAAGTAAAGTAGAAATGCATTGTGGATTCTTAAAGTAAGTTGGGTGGTTGGAGCCTTGGAGGTGTTAAGTAACAAAGCTTCTCTTCGGGGAAGACATGTGACTTGTGAGGCTCTCACGATGAGAGCACCAGTAATACTATAGGCTTCTTTAGTTGGTTCAAATGCGCAATTCCAAAGCATGCATTTTATTAGGTGGATTGCAAAACTAGATGAACTTAGGACAAGAAGAGCACCAGTGTTATGCCGGGAATGCAAATTCCAGTTAACTTATTCTGTCTGTGTTCTTCATCACCAGAAACAAAATATACCATTTTACTAGTTGAGCTGTTATATACTTTACAGCAGGCTGGTGATACCAGACATGGCCAAATACTGATTACCTTCAGCTCATGGACTATTGATTTGGTTCAAAAGGGGCCTCTCCCAACTCTCCTTCCATGCTAAGGAAACTCACTACTTAATCAACAGTTTACCACATCTAGAAACACAGAAACAATCTAAGCATAATCAACAATCTATAAGGCCAGGGATAGTCTCCAAAGAGATTTAACAAACAGATCAAAAGTGCCATCACAGGCTCACAGCAAGAAGAAAATTTGGTGATCAGTTTGTTATTACTTACTGTGGATAATCCCAAAAGTCTCCTTGTGGGCGTTCGACACCAACACGGCCCAACAGTTAGTTATTCCATTAAGAAAATTGTTATAGTGTGTAACTATTATGTAGTAGAAAATTATGTTTACTTTTAATGTAAAGTTGTTATGTTTTACTTTTAATTATGAAAACAATTCAATTTTACTATAACAAGATTAATATATATTTTTGAGAAGATTAATGTTTTTTTGCATCAATAAGAAACAATTTCAAATACTATGAAAGTTTTTGACTTCATTTAAATGAACTGTTTTATAGGATTTCTGGATAACCCTAATTAGTTTTGAGTTTTATTAGCTGTTTTCTGATTACTGTTTACAAAATACTATTTCTGAATAGTCAAGTCATATCATAATATATAAATATGTGTTATAATAACATGGATTATTAGTTTAGAATCTAAATATTTTCATTTTCATTTTCATTTTGCTCCTGATCTAGTTATTTATACATGTGAATTCGGTATCCGAATTTGAATCGAATGGTCTAGCTTAGGCTACAACATGGTCAAAACTCAATCTAGATGGACATTTTTAAGGTCGAAGATTAAATGAGTAAAATACAATTGAGTAGTTATTAATAGTTTTTGGTGCTTTTCAAGAGACTTTTAATTTAAAAATAAAAAGAGAGAACCATTCAGGGAATAAGATTTGTGTCAAATCCAAATCTAGAAGATATGTCAGAAACATCATCAATCATCACAAGTTACCAAATTTAGAAAACATCTTCATTTTCTACAAACTAACACACACATCTCTTTTTAGCTACACTCTTTTTTTTTCCTTCTTCTCAGCTTTCATCACAAAAGACAAAGCCATATTATAAACCTCCAAAGCTCTTGGGAGAGAAGAGATCTCAAACAAATCTCACACATATTCAGACCTGTCTAAACCCTTCTAATGAGCTTTGATAGTGCGGCTAGACACACCATGTAACAACTTCACAAATCCAAGAAAACTAAGCTTTCCATCGGTATGCCTAAGCCAATCATGAAGCACTGCATGAACCGGTACAGAAGGACCAAGACCAAGTTCCTGAAAACAAGTTCAACCAGTGAGTTATTTAGAACATTTTCAAAGACTTCAGATTTGTTCTATATTGTTGGAACAAAAAGGACTGACCGAAGCGAGTTCATCTATCATGATGGGTCGGTTTCCTTCCTTTTCGAAAAGCTCATAAGCACAACGAGCGTGTTGTTCCCATCTATCCAGAGCTTCTAGCTGGTGAACACTCAATGCAGCTGCACAGAACTCTTCAAAGTCCATTCTTCTATATTGAAGAGCACTCAGCTATACATAGTCCACAAAAGATCAGATTGTGCAAATTTCAAACATTTAAATTGTTCAATCTAAGGCTCTTACTTGTGCTAAGAACTCAGGTATACGCGAGTCCTTCATTGCGTCTGTTGCCATTTTCATCAGAGCCTAACAAAGAGAGGTCCAAGCCAGTGTTATGACAAATAACCAAAAGCTTAATCACCACGGAAGGTAGATAAACTTACTGATTTGATGTTTTCAAGACTTATAGTTCCGTTCTTGTTAGGTTCTAGTAAAGCAAACTGCTCCCTCAGATAAAACAGTTCATCAACCGTAAGTGTTTTTGACAAGGCCTGCAAGAAAACAGTAAACCGTAAGCAATAAACATTAGCACCCATTTAAGTAGAAACACTGAAGAACTTATCAAACTCACTCTTAATGCAGCTTTACGGAGAGATGATGATCTTAAATAAGCTCTCATAAGT